>NC_137113.1:2566034-2668534 GCF_949357685.1 Gobio gobio | reverse complement strand
CCCTGCCTGCTCCACCCTGGCCTCCTGCCCTGCCTGCTCCACCCTGGCCTCCTGCCCTGCCTGCTCCACCCTGGCCTCTGCCCTGCCTGCTGTGGAGTGGAGGGGGGGGGGGCTCTGTCATGATTCCTGTCTTGTGTTCCCATTATCTTGTGTGGACTTTTGTTATTTCTTTTTTTGGCGCCATTTTGTGTAGTCCTTTGAGTCTTGTTTGCCTATCAGCCCTTGTGTATATATTCCTCAGTGTTCCTCATGTTCTTGGTCTGGTGTTGCCCCATGTGGATGTTATGTGTGCTCTGTTTTAGTTCTGGTTATCTCTTGTGTGGAATCTTCTGCTTCTTGTCTGGATTTACCTGTGTTATTTTGTTTTAATAAAATAGTCTGCATTTGGATCCTCCTCTGTCATTTCTGAACTGCCATGCAACAACTATAATAACCCTGGTGTGCACTGTGTATTTTATGCCTTTTTAAGGCAGTAGCAGCTCACTAGGATTATTTCATAATTATTGATATATATTTTGCGTGAAGAATTCAGTATGCAGAACCAAAGCTAGAAAGACAGAAAGAGAAAATGATCATATCCGACCTCTGAATGCATAACTCAGAGATCTCAGACACCAGAAGGTCGAATACAAATTCTATTCCAGCACAAGAAATGCAGAGTCAAAGTAAAAATCTGTCCATAAAACTCATGACATATGGTATTTACATTGACATTCTCTTATAATTTCACAGACGTCACAGGCCGGTCTAGACTTCTGGCCATCATTGCGCTTTTGCTGGATTCTAGGTGTGGAGCATTAAAGCTATTTCAAGGATTTTGCCATATGTTATTATTCTTTTTTAGCATTTTCATAGAGCAGTTTCTCACAGATTTCATATTGTGCCTAACAAATTATTTAACAATCTTGACTCAGTTGTGGAGTATTACTCCATGTTTCTGCATCACTCTCATGTGTATCTATTATAAAGCGCTCATGTCAACTGATACAGATCGATCGCAGGACAGATGATATTTCATATCACTTGCATCATTTTATTGTCCAAATGAAGGTCCATGGGACAGTCAGATATAGATTCTCAGTAAATAACTCATGCTCAGACGGTTTTCACAGGAAATAAACACTGACAAAGTGACTGTTTAAGTGTCGAAGTGTCATTTATAAATAGTGGAAGTGCTGAAGCAATAATCTAGAAAGTTTAGAAGTTTTTATGGACATGAACCGAGGTAGTATCAAGTTATAGTAATCATAATAATTATATTATTATAATATTTATCACTAAATAAAATATTAAACAAAATAAGAAATATTACTATTGTAATATGTATACAATTGTTATTATTATATATATATATATATTATCATTATATAAATATTTAACAAGAAATATTACTATTGTTATATTTCATTGTAAAATAAAAAAGAGTATTTGAGAACAATAATAATAATATGAAGAATAATTTTACAGTAGAACTATTAATAATTATTATATTAGTCTGTGTTATTATTATATTTATTACTAAAATAAAAATATTAAAGAAAATAAGAACTATTGCTATTTTATATTTCACTGTAAAATAAAAAGTGTTTATTAAGAAGAGTAATAATATTATTAATAATGAATTAATTACTAGCAATATGACTTAAAAATACCAATTATTATTATTACTAAATACAAATATTTAACATAATAAAAATAATTTAACGGTAAAGCTATTAATAATTATTATAGTATTAATTAAATTACTAAATTAAATATTAAACAAAATAAGAAATATTAATATTTCAATGCAAAATAAAAAGTTTATTAAGAACAGTAATAATAATAATGAATTAATTACTAGCAATATGACTTAAAAATACCAATTTTTATTATTACTAAATAAAAATATTTAACGTAATAAAAATAAAGTTTACGGTAAAACTATGAATAATTATAATATTATTATGTATTATTAGCTATAAAACATATAACCTTACTAAATTAAACATTAAACAAAATAAGCAATATTAATATTTCACTGTAAAATACAAAATGTGTATTATAATTATTAATAAATAAAAATATTTAACAAAATAAGAAATATTACTACTGTAATTTTTAATTGTAAAAAAAAAATAATAATATTTAAGGACCGTAATAAAAATACATTTTACGGTAAAACTATGAATAATTATTATATTATTATGTATTATTAGCTATATTACCTTACTAAATTAAACATTAAACAACATAAGCAATATAAATATTTCACTGTAAAATACAAAATGTGTATTATAATTATTACTAAATACAAATATTTAACAAAATAAGAAATATTACTACTGTAAAATAAAAAAATAGTATTTAAGGACAGTAATAATAATACATTTTACGGTAAAACTATGAATAATTATTATATTATTATTAGCTATAATACATATTACCTTACGAAATTAAACATTAAACAAAATAAGCAATATTAATATTTCACTGTAAAATACAAAATGTGTATTATAATTATTACTTAATAAAAATATTTAACAAAATAAGAAATATTACTACTGTAAAATAAAAAAATAGTATTTAAGGACAGTAATAATAATACATTTTACGGTAAAACTATGAATAATTATTATATTATTATGTATTACTAGCTATATTACCTTACTAAATTAAACATTAAACAACATAAGCAATATAAATATTTCACTGTAAAATACAAAATGTGTATTATAATTATTACTAAATAAAAATATTTAACAAAATAATAAATATTACTACTGTAATTTTAATTGTAAAAAAAAATAATAATATTTAAGGACCGTAATAAAAATACATTTTACGGTAAAACTATGAATAATTATTATATTATTATGTATTATTAGCTATATTACCTTACTAAATTAAACATTAAACAACATAAGCAATATAAATATTTCACTGTAAAATACAAAATGTGTATTATAATTATTACTAAATAAAAATATTTAACAAAATAAGAAATATTACTACTGTAAAATAAAAAAATAGTATTTGAGGACAGTAATAATAATACATTTTACGGTAAAACTATGAATAATTATTATATTATTATTAGCTATAATACACATTACCTTACGAAATTAAACATTAAACAAAATAAGCAATATTAATATTTCACTGTAAAATACAAAATGTGTATTATAATTATTACTTAATAAAAATATTTAACAAAATAAGAAATATTACTACTGTAAAATAAAAATTTTTTATTTAAGGACAGTAATAATATAATTTGACAGTACAACTAATAATGATAATAATTATTATTATTATTACATAATCATTCAGTGGTTTGAGGTTATTAAGATGTTTTTAAAAGAGTTCAAAGTGGATCAAAAATACAGTAAAAGTGAGATATTCCTCCAGTGTAGATCAGCTGTTCTCTATGTGAATATATAAAGTGTCATTTATTCCTGTGATCAAAGCTGAATTTATCATCTTTAGTCCAGTCTTTCTCTTTCCCTGTTGGTAAGTTTCCCAGAGTTTTTGGACAGGAAGTGAGCTGTGACAGCGGAGGCGGAACTGAATTTACGGCACCAGAGAGACGCTTTAATAGCTCAAAACCCTGTCCTTCCTCCAGTGATCCCATCACAGCCGCCACAGTTTGTGCTTGGGCTTCTCCTTGGTTTGGTTCGCTTTCACAAGGCAACCTTTCAAAGTGTACCTTTATGCAAGTCACATGCGAGTAAAACTGTCCTCTTATTGGTCAGTTCCCACTGCATCATCCATCGAGATGATTGACAGGTTCACTCCATGAGCTTATTGTGGCTTATTGGTAACTGTGGACAGATACACACGCAAACGCGACACGAGTGTGTCTTCAGACCCTTAACTGCAGACAAACAGCAACACATCTCAATCTTCACAGGCTTGCTTTTCATTTCGTGTGTCAGTGATGATGTCAGAATGTGACAGATTGATGATGTCAGCTGTTCAAAGATGAATATTGTACAGTCTGGCAAAAATATATATATATATTATATTTTAGTTGGTACTGGTCAGAATCAACAATCACATCTTACTTTTCAGTCTCAGTCACATTTAATCGAAAGAAACCCAAAATTGTGATATGGAAAATTAAGAAATTAAAGATATTACTATTATAATTTCACAGTACTGTAAAATATAATTATAATAATTAGTAATTAATGTATTATTATTATTATTTTGTATTTACAATAGTAATATTTCTTATTGTGTTTAATATTTTATTTAATAAATATTATAATACATAGTAATATAATAATTATAAAAATATGTATTATTAATAGTTGTACTGTAAAATTAGTATTATTATTGTCCTTAAATACAATTTTTTAATTTACAGTAGTAATATTTCTTATTTTGTTATATATTTTTATTTAGTAATAATAATGATAATTAGTATTTTTATGTAATATTGTTGTATCATAATAATAATAACTAGTAATTAATTCATTATTATTATATAAACTCTTTATTTTACAGTGATACATTGCAATAGTAATAGTAATATTTTGTTTAATATTTTTATTTAGTTAATAAATATTATAATAATACAGAATTATTATTATTATTAGAATTACTAGAATTATAATTATTATTAATATTTCTACTGTAAAATGATTATTCATATTATTATTATTGTTCTCAAATACAATTTTTTTATTTTACAATAAAACATTACAATAGTAAAATTTCTTGTTTTGCTAAATATTTTTATTTTGTAATAATTATAATAATAATATATAATTATAATAATACAAATTTTGTATTTTACAGTGACATTTTTATATATCTTATTTGGTTTAATATTTTTATTTAGTGATAATTATTATAATACAAAATAATATAATTATTAAAATAATTATTGATATTATTTTTGTTCTTAAATAAAAAAAAAATATTTAATAGTAATATTTCTTATTTTGTTAAATATTTGTATTTAGTACTAGCTATAATAATAATAATAATGTTTTATAAATTATTATATTCTATTAATTATGAATTTATATCATATTGCTATATTATAATCAACATTTTTGGTTTAACTGTCCAGCCTTAAAAACAAGCACAGCAAACCTGGAGCTTTTTTTGTCAGTCACGTTTTAAAGGTGCAGTGTGTAAGTTTTAGCGGCATCTAGTGGTGAGGTTGTGAATCGCCCACCGCTCACCCCTCCCTTTCAGAGCACAGAGAAGCTACGGTGGCCCACACAGGACAAACATGAATCCCTTTAGGGTTACTGTAGAAACATGGCGGCACAAAATGGCGTCTTCACTGTAAGGGACCCGCGGTGTGTGCAGATAGAAACGGCTCATTCTGAGGTAATAAACACATAACGGTCTTTATACACCACTGAAAACATATTTCTGTCAATAGATCCTCATAAATATTACACACTGCACCTTTAAATCAGAATTAGAATATTATTAATCATTAATGTTTAACCTCTGCTTACCTTCATTGTGGAGGTCATCTCGCCTCTGACCCTTGTCCCTTTTGATGGCCGATCTTCGGTAGACCACGTGGACGCGACCTTTGACCTCGACCTCCTGTTGACCTTTCTCCAGCGGCTCGATGAAGAACTCCTCATCATCAGTGCGAATCAAGCCTGCCTGAAACCACACAGAGATCCATCAGACGGGTCACATGAACATTTCCTGATCGTTTCCTCATCTCATCCAAGATGTTCATGTCTTTCTTTCTTCAGTAGGAAGTGAAAGAAGTGAAGTTTTAAGAGGAAAACATTCCAGGATTTTTCTGCACATAATGGACGTCAATGGGAACCAACGGCTGAAGATCCAGTGCAGTTTCAGAGGCTCTGAGCGATCCCAGAGGAACAGAGACTGATCTAGCCTCTTAACTGTCACCGTCCCACTCTTTTTTTGATCTGCTTTTTTCGTTTTATACACTCTAAAAAATGCTGGGTTAAAAACAACCCAATTGCTGGGTTAGTCCATTTTCAACCCAACTTGGGTTATTTTTAACCCAGCATTTTTTAGAGCGTATATTTGAGTAATTATCATAACTTAGGTATCATTCGAAAGCTTACAAACTCAAAATTCATCCTGTGAAAACCGTTATAAAATCGGACGTTGCGTTACGTTACCATGGAAACGGTACTTTAAATTCTTCTAGCTGGCTCCTCCCCCTAGTAGGCGGCGTCATGTTTCATATCACAACATTTATTTTAACTACTTTATAATCAAAATCTTTTCTAATCTTGGCAAAACGCATATCGTCGGAAAGGTCTCAGTCTCAAGGGTCCATATTTGGTGACCGTTTTGTGATGGAAGTGAAATTTGGACAGAGATTTACAGGAAAAAAAATGCAATTTATTTTCCTTCAAAAATATTTTTCTTTTTAATTTTGTATTTTGAGATGATTTGATGGTATTTTTTAATATTTATGGAATAATTATGGTCTATTTTTGCCATTGAAAAGTATACAAAACATTTTTTGTAATTTTTTTTAATTATTGCAGTATTTCAGGTTAAAATAGAGACTAGGCCTTCAAAAGATTTTGTTGTTGTTAGAAATATAGATCTGTGAATTTGTGTTTTTGCAGATTTCCCATTCATTTCCTAAGGTCAGTCATTTATGACCGAAGACAATGAACGCTACTTTTTTTTTTTTACCACCAATTAGCATGCTTGAATCATGACCCCAATTTTTTGTGTGTTTACATACCTAATGCTAGAAAAGTCACCACGTTTCATATCATTCTGATGAAGCTGTGATTTTTAAAATTTCCAAAACAGAAAATTTTCCGGTCAGAAATGATAGAAGAGCACCAGAGGGTTAATAAAAAATGTAATAAAGACAGTCTTTCTTGACTTCACTTAACATAAATACTCTCCCCGAGACGCAAGAAGAAAGCAAAAATATACATAAGGAAAATGACAAAAATAGTAACTCACAGTGACTTGGATAAACTACTTTAATCTGATTACTGGTTTGGACATTGTAACGCGTTAGATTACTCGTCAGTCAGATTAGAGTAACTGGAAACGACACACTTAATCTTTCACATGTTCATTTTGAAGTGAACTAATCCTCAGTGTGTATGAATGAGAGCAGGACAAAAGAGATTAAGCGTCGATCAGTCTGTCCTGCATCAATGATGGGAAGGAAAAGCATTAGTGTCTCTGGGATCTGATCTCCACTAAACACAAAAAATGACATTGAACAAAACTCTGTGAACGCCTTTCCTTTCACTTTAAAATACCATCTCAGCCTGAAGGCGGCCAAGACGCAGCAGCAGAAATAGCATCCACAGGCTTTTTCTGGCAGGAATGCAGACCATAATGGACTTGATGCAACAGGACAGACTCCTCCCACCTGTTCTTTCAAAGTGTGAGTGTTTTATATGGAGGTAAAGTCAATGACAGGTGTTAGAGCCCAAGCTCTTCTCTGGACAGACTTCAGCTCAACATCTGCAGCGGAAGCTCTTCCCTGAACAAACACGCTCATCTGGACTACACAGGATTATTAGCCGTGGTTATTGTAATCGTTGACATCAGCAAAGCTCTGAGGTTTGGTTAAAGATGAAGGACGTGGGATTTTTTTACTGACCTGATTTATGTTTCGTTCATGTCACTTACAGTGAGCCTAATACATGATTTTATACTTGGAAACATATATAATGTAATAACACAAACTGCCCATATGATTTACTTCAATGTTGTGAAAACGAATAATATTTCAATAATTAATTCTAATATAATATACACTACAGTATACAGACGCATTAATGACAGTCAAGATGTTTATAATGTTACAAAAGATTGTATTTCAGATAAATGTTGTTCTTCTGAAGTTTCTTTTCATCAAAGAATCCTGAGAAATAAAATGAAAAACTGTTTTCATCACTGATAATAATCATAAATGTGTGTTGAGATCCTCATATGAGAATGATCAAGGGTCATGTGACTCTGAAGACTGGAGTAATGATGATTTGATCACTGGAATAAATGACACGTTACTGTATATTCACATAGAGAACATATGATCTACACTGGAGGAATATTTTTAATTTTTGATTAGATTAATGCAGCTTTGGTGAGGAAGGACTTCTTTCAAAACAAAATTTTAATTACATTTTGTTATTTTTTATTAAATGAAATAAAATAAAATAAAAAAGAAATAAATAAAACAAAATAAAACAATAAAATAAATATTTAATAAATAAATACAATTAAATTAATAAATTAAATGATAAAATAAAAAATAAAAACAAAATCAAATCAAATTATAAATAAAACAAAATAAAATAATAAAATAAAATATTTAATAAATAAATAAAACAAAATTAAATTATTAAAACATAAAATAAACAAATAAAACGATAAATAAAACAAAATAATAAAATAAATCAAATGATAAAATAAAAAATAAAAACAAAATCAAATTATAAATAAAACAAATCAAAATAAAATATTTAATAAATAAATAAACAAAAACAAAATTAAATTATTAAAAAATAAAATAAATAAAACAATAAATAAAACAAATTAATAAAATAAATCAAATGATAAAATAAAAAATAAAAACAAAATCAAATCAAATAATAAATAAAACAAAACAAAATCAAATAATAAAATACTGAAATAAATTACATTTAAATTAAATAAAAAACTAAATAATAAATTAAATTAAAATTCATTTCACACTAATATCTTTGTGTACTTTACAAGTATTTTTTTTACTGTGCATTTGATGGGATTTCTTTAATCGCTTAAATTTCCCTTATTTGGATAGCAAAATGTGATTATAACGTTCTCAAATAATTGTGATCAGAAAAATTATAAAAAAATCGAACCTAAAATACAACTTACTCCAGAACCTGACCATATCCAGTTAAAGCGTGCAGAAAGCCACAGTTGAAGTTCATCTTGTGGGGTCACTGATCATTCTCCGTCCCTGTGAACGAGTCCATGACTGAGCAAGCAAACGGGACGCGAATATACACTAAATTCCACATATCAGCTCCACCGACTTTGAAGGTGGATATTTATAATATAGCGAGACGCTCCGTCCAGCTCCATACGGACGAGAGCTTTTCACACACGCAAGCTAGAAGAATCACACAAGAGCAGGACGGCTGGAGGAAAATCACACTTCATCTGGACAGCCACACACACTGGAAAATATCAATACGCTTTACATTGCGTTTAACTCATCAAAATACGTTTTTTATAAGTTATACAAGATTCAAATCATTTTTCAGTCAGTTTAATGCAATTTAAGTTGATTGTACTTAAAAACATGTTGTTTTTACAGTTTTAGAAGTTATATAGTAAATTCAGAGCAGAACAAATGAAACTGAATTTGAATTTCCAGAAAGAAATATCAGCAGGTTTCGTGTAAATTTTGAAATGTAATGCTGCATATAAAGAGCTTCCATTAAATTAAGCACACATCTAAAAGTGTAAAAACAGCTAAAGATGCACCAATCACAATTCAGTATGCAAATCAATGTAAGAAAATTGACCAATCGAAATAGAATATTCAAATGTTACATCATCAATAGAAACAGAGCGACACATGTCATAATCTGAAGGCCACGCCCACAGCGACAATCACACCGTCTCCATTGACTTTGTATTGCGTGAAGCGCCTCCTTGTCATTTCTGACTTATAACAAAAAACCGAACAATGTCTAAAAGCTGATATGTGACAGGGTGTACAGCAAACAAGCTAAAAAAACACAGAACCAAAAACCAGAAGTTTTTATGAGCTGTTGACCCAACAAAACGAGCGTTTAAAGGAACACGCCAACTTTTTGGGACTTTAGCTTATTCCCCGTATCCCCCAGAGTTAGATGAGTCCATACACACCATTCTCATCTCCGTGCCATAACTCTGTCTGACGCACCCGCCGCTAACCTAGCTTAGCACAAAGACTGGAGGTAAATGGCTCCAGCTAGCCTAGCTTAGCACAAAGACTGGAGGTAAATGGCTCCAGCTAGCCTAGCTTAGCACAAAGACTGGAGGTAAATGGCTCCAGCTAGCCTAGCTTAGCACAAAGACTGGAGGTAAATGGCTCCAGCTAGCCTACTGCTCAATAAGTGACAAAATAATGCCAACATTTTCCTATTTACATGTTGTGATGTGTGTAGCGCCTGAAAATAGGCTAACTTCCGTCAACGTGATGACCTGCTTACACAGGGAGCGCTGGGTACTATTTTCAGGCGCTGTGTAATATCATTGCGCCGCTGCACTCATGGGACGGCTCACAGCTCTTGATTATTACGCAGGAATGAGAGAATAGTTCCTGCCATATCGGTCTAGAAAATCACAACTTCTCATTTTCCGTCAGTCTTAGTACACGATGTGACTATACACATCACATGTAAATAGGAAAATGTTGGCGTTATTTTGTCACTTATTGAGCAGTAGGCTAGCTGGAGCCATTTACCTCCAGTCTTTGTGCTGAGCTAGGCTAGCTGGAGCCATTTACCTCCAGTCTTTGTGCTAAGCTAGGCTAGCTGGAGCCATTTACCTCCAGTCTTTGTGCTGAGCTAGGCTAGCAGGAGCCATTTACCTCCAGTCTTTGTGCTAAGCTAGGCTAGAGGTGTGTGTGTCAGACAGAGTTATGGCACGGAGATGAGAATGGTGTGTATGGACTTCTCTAACTCTGGGGGATACGGGGAGTAAGATAAAGTCACAAAAAGTCGGCGTGTTCCTTTAAATTAAATGCACATCTAAAAGTGTAAAAACAGCTAAAGGTGCACCAATCACAATTCAGTATGCAAATCAATTTAAGAAAATTGACCAATCGCAATAGAATATTCAAACTCAAAAAGAATTCCGTCACTGCAAGTCAAAGGGAGATCTTCTTGGGAGGCTACTTTCAGGCGCTGTAATATCATTGCGCCGCTGCAGCCATGGTACGGCCGTGAAGATCCGTGACTATTACGCAGGAATGAGAAAGTAGTTCCTAGCCATATAGGTGTACAAAATCGCAACTTTTCATTTTCAGTTGGTCTTAGCACACGATGGAACTGTAGAAGAGTCAAGTTTTAAATATGAAAAATATTGAAAGTGTCTTTGGTCATTTTTTGAATGAGATGCTAATGGACTGATTAGAATCAATGATGTATGCTAAGCTATGCTAAAAGTGCTACCGCCAGATACAAAGATCGGCTGAATGGATTCAAAAACGGTAAAACTCCACTATTTAACTCTAGGGGACTTGTAAAATGAGCCTATTTTCAAAAAAAAGTGGAGTGTTCCTTTAAAGCTGCTGTCCGTTACTTTTTTTGTGTTCAAGATTTACGAAAATTATATAATGAAAATGCATAACATGAATCCATTTTCCGAACCGTGTTTTTGTCTTTCCCTGAATCATTATGGTACATAAAATAGTTCCATATAAAGTGGTTTATAAACTCAATCCAAAAGATTCTCTGAGTTTTTGTATTTTTGTGTATTTCCCATTCATTTGTCGGTCATTTCGATCACAAAGGAGCCAAGTGTGACTGTTTTTTTCTGACCCTTTAAAGGAACACGCCACTGTTTTTGAAAATAGGCTCATTTTCAGACTACTCTAGAGTTAAACAGTTGAGTTTTACCATTCAGCCGATCTCCGGGTCTGACGGGAGCACTTTTAGCATAGCTTAGCATAGATCAATGAATCTGATTAGACCGTTAGCATCTCGCTCAAAAATGACCAAAGAGTTTCAATATTTTTCTATTTATATTTAAATAATGCCCTATTTGAGGGTATAGTGGGCGATCCCCAGTCAAGTAGGAAGTTTCCTAGCAGGGGACTATTTTCAGGCGGCATTGCACTCATGGGACGGCTCACAGCTCTTGATTATTGCGCAAGAATGAGAGAATAGTTCCTGCCATATCGGCCTAGAAAATCACTTCTTCTCATTTCCCGTCGGTCTTAGTACAATATGTCACTACACAAGAATCAAGTTTTAAATAGGAAAAATATGGAAACTCTTTGGTCATTCTTTAGCAAGATGCTAACGGTCTAATCAGATTCAATGATCTATGCTAAGCTATGCTAAAAGTGCTCCCGCCAGACCCGGAGATCGGCTGAATGGATTCCAGAACGGTCAAACTCAACTGTTTAACTCTGGAGGAGACCGAAAAAATAGTGGCGTGTTCCTTTACCATGTCCAAATCATCTCCGTGATTTTTTTGTGTGTTCACATAGCTAATGCGACTAAAGTCCCCAAGTGTCATCCCACTCCGATGAAGTAAAAAATAAAAAAAATTCAAAACGCAAAATTAAAATAGTTAAATAGAGCCTGTAAGTAAAGAGTTTAGAGCTGAATTAACAGCAGAAATGTCCCCAAACTGAGGAGTATCTTGCAAACACAAAGAAAACAACAACGCAAATGCTTTGAAATCAAGGCCCAACACTCCTTCTGAACAGACCGGACACTGGATTTGGGGATCGAGAGTGTGCAATCGCAGAGATGTGACTGAGGAAGAAGGTGCAATACTGTAAAACTGAGTTGGTTTTTCCAAAAAGACAAAGAAAAGGCAAGCGTTCAGCGGTTGAGAAGAACCCAAAGTCTTTCTTTATTGTCACGCCACAGCAAAACATGCAATTTGAGGGAGATTGTTTGTCAAGCTATAATTTGTAGTCAGGAGCTCGTCCTTCTGTTTGAAGTAAACAATTCTGAGGGCCAGACGTTTGGACAATGAGAGCTTTTCTACTGCAGAAGACAGCGAAGACGCTTATAATGTAGCAGAAGACTCTGTTTCTAATAAACGCTGTGCTTTTGAACCTTCTATTCATCAAAGAATCCTGAGAAACAAAGTGTATCAGTTTCCACAGAAATATGAAGCAGCACAACTGGTACAGTATATATATATATATATATTAGGGATGCAACAATACAGTTAGTCCACGGTTCAATACATACCTCGGTTTTTAACCACGGTTTTCGGTTCGGTTCGGTTTTTTGCTATTCTATTCTTAGGCGACAGGAACAGCAAGAG
The DNA here is from genome assembly GCF_949357685.1 of Gobio gobio. Classification (NCBI taxonomy): domain Eukaryota; kingdom Metazoa; phylum Chordata; class Actinopteri; order Cypriniformes; family Gobionidae; genus Gobio; species Gobio gobio. The sequence continues at coordinate 2,655,565 of NC_137113.1, read as the reverse complement.
GTTAAGGAGAAAAAAGACTATTTTTTATTGCAATACTCTTTCTTTATTTTACTTAAAATAATTGAAAAACCTTACTTAAACTTTAAACTTTACTTTAAAAAAAAAACTTGTAAACATTCCTAGTGTATTGTATAATATAAAATAAATATATATAAAGATTTACACTGGCAGCTCAGAGCTGTACAGCAGCATTTAAGTATGAAATTGAATGAATAAATGTAAAAATAAAACACTACATAGACTTCACTATAAAATATACATTGATTCTTATTAAAGCTTCTGTATTAGTTCTTCAGTCAAGAGCAGAGAGTGATTTTCTCTTTGTCTTTTGTTGTTGTATTAACATTAAAGGGATAGTTCGTTCAAAAATGAAAATGCTGTCATCGAGAAATGAATACAGGTTTTGAAACAATATTAGAGTGAGGAAATAATGACATAATTTTAGAGGTGAACTGTCCCTTTAAGGACGACGTGTTCGCTATAGGCTGCGCTGCTGTCAATTTAAGACCTGCGTGCATCTAATATACACACGCGATTTTACTTTCACTTTAGACATAACCGACTGTGTTTATGCTAACCTTGTGTGTATTTGACAGTATTAGCGCAGTAAGACGACGACTTAATCCAGTAATCTTGTGTTTGACAGGCGTTTAGTGTGTGCGCTCGGAAAAGCTCATGTTAAAACCGCGCACGCGAATGAACCGGCAAGGCTTTAAAACGCATGCAAATAATGAACTTTCGTGATTTAGAATAACTCTAGTGTTCCGTGAGTATAACTCTAACACTAACGTGTGATGTGAATGTATGTTGCGTTGTTCAGTATTGGGATGGAGGAAAATGATAGAATTTGCAGAAAAATAATTAATTCAATGCAAAACCGAAAAACCGCAATTCACAAGCGCGTATTGAACCGTGAATGCCGTACCGAACTGTTCAATATTATATTGAGAATTGTGGCATCCCTAATATATATATATATATATATATATCACAGAAACAACACAACACTGTTTGCAATGCGACTGCAATGACTTCTCCTTTACAGTGTTGTCTTAATGGTCTATTTATGAATGCATTCTATCTCTTTAAGCAGAACTAGTGTTACAATCACGACCCAAAACAAAAATTAAATCTTCGTCCCTCGGCTTTATAATAAAAGCACCAGTAGGGGCAGCAAACCACTGAGCTAACGAGGGAATCATTGAATCATTCAGGCAAACGATTCATTCAAAACAGCTGATGTGTGTGTGTGTGTGTGTGTGTGTGTGTGTGTGTGTGTGTGTGTGTGTGTGTGTGTGTGTGTGTGTGTGTGTGTGTGTGTGTGTGTGTGTGTGTGTGTGTGTGTGTGTGTGTGTGTGTGTGTGTGTGTGTGTGTGTGTGTGTGTGTGTGTGTGTGTGTGTCCCTTCTGTTGTGAGGCCCATTTCAAGAGTCACATGTGAAACAGACACTTCTGACTCTGTCTGAGTCCAGCATGACTTCACAGGATCATCACTGATCTGGATCCAGTGCAGCATCAGCTGTCCTTCAGCGCTGGAGAACATGTCCACATCACACAGGGATATTCACACTCATTCACACAGACGTCCAGCAGCAGCTGACGGACACAGCATTACTTCATCTCTCCATCATCCCATCCGTCAACACAGCAGGAGGAACTGCACATCTCTCCAGCGCTCGCTACACACACACACACCTCACAATCAACACGCTAGTGTAATATCAGCTCACGCATAAATAACACTTCTTTCATCATTTAATCACCCTCATGTTGTACCTAACCCGACATGAAGGTGAATAAATGATGACAAAATTTCATATTTCTATATTTACTCGTTTGGCATGGAAACAGTGTGACTCGGGTGTATCAGTTTCCCTGGCAGGTCATGTGCCGGTGGCCTTGACTATATGCCTGATGATGGAAACACAAATAGACTCTTCTTGATACTGTTAATGCTCCTGTTTCCAGCACACATACACGCATTTAGACTGCACACGCATCCACATTCAGTGCACACGCTTAAACTTATGAACTTCCCACATTTACTGCAGATCTGTGGGAATTTTGTGCACATTTTACCACGGAGCAGAAATCGCTCCAATTGCTTAGAAAAGTAAGAATAGGTTTTTTTATTACATGTGTTTCACATGGGAATTTAACATGTGGGAATTTACATCTTTCACGTGTGATCTTGTGTTTTACATGTGGGAATTTACATGTATTTCACATGTGATCTCATGGGCTTCACATAGGAATTTTACGTGTTTTACGTGTGATCTCATGGGCTTCACATGGGAATTTTACATGTGAGAATTTACATGTTTCACATGTGATCTTGTGTTTCACACGTGATCTCATGGGTTTCGCATAAGAATTTTACATGTGGGAATTTACATGTTTCACGTGTGATCTTGTGTTTTACATGTGGGAATTTACATGTTTCAGGTGTGATCTTGTGTTAAACATGTGATCACATGTGAATTTACATGCATTTCACACATGATCTCTTGGGTTTCACATAAAAATTTTACATGTGGGAATTTACATGTGTTTCACAGGTGATCTCTTGGGTTTCACATGAGAATTTTGCATGTGGGAATTTACATGTGTTTCATATGTGATCTCATTAGTTTCCTATGGGAATTTTACATGTGGAAATTTACATGTATTTCAAATGTGATCTCATGGGCTTCACATAGGAATTTTACGTGTTTTACGTGTAATTTCATGGGATTCACATGGGAATTTACATGCATTTCACACGTGATCTCTTGGGTTTCACATAAGAATTTTGCATGTGGGAATTTACATGTGTTTCATATGTGATCTCATTAGTTTCCTATGGGAATTTTACATGTGGAAATTTACATGTATTTCAAATGTGATCTCATGGGCTTCACATACGAATTTTACGTGTTTTACGTGTGATCTCATGGGCTTCACATGGGAATTTTACATGTGAGAATTTACATGTTTCACAAGAGATCTCATTAGTTTCCCATGGGAATTTTACACATGTTTCACGTGATCTCATTCGTTTCACAAGGGAATTTACATGCATTTCACACGTGATCTCATGGGCTTCACATGGGAATTTTACGTGAGAATTTACATGTGTTTCACATGCGATCTCATTAGTTTCCCATGGGAATTTTACATGTGAGAATTTACATGTGTTTCACAAGCGATCTCATTAGTTTCCCATGGGAATTTTACACGTGTTTCACATGTGATCTCATTCGTTTCACAAGGGAATTTACATGCATTTCACACGTGATATCATGGGCTTCACATGGGAATTTGTGAGAATTTACACGTGTTTCACATACGATCTCATTAGTTTCCCATGGGAATTTACATGCATTTCACACGTGATCTCATGGGCTACACATAGGAATTTTACGTGTTTAACGTGTGATCTCATGGGCTTCACATGGGAATTTTACACGTTTCACATGTGATCTCATTAGTTTCACAAGAGAATTTACATGCATTTCACACGTGATCTCATGGGCTTCACATGGGAATTTTACATGTGAGAATTTACATGTGTTTCACAAGCGATCTCATTAGTTTCCCATGGGAATTTTACACGTTTCACATGTGATCTCATTAGTTTCACAAGGGAATTTACATGCATTTCACACGTGATCTCATGGGCTTCACATGGGAATTTTACGTGAGAATTTACATGTGTTTCCCATGCGATCTCATTAGTTTCCCATGGGAATTTTACATGTGGAATTTACACGTGTTTCACCTGTGATCTCATGAGCTTCACATGGGGCTTTTACATGTGAGAATTTACATGTGTTTCACATGCGAACTCATTAGTTTCCCATTGGAATTGTACATGTGTTTCACATGTTTTCTAATGTGTTTCACATGGGAATTTACATGGGATTCACACGAAATGTTCCAAAGGTACACATTTCGCAGTTGCATATGTTAAATTCCACGTATATGTTGTCACGTTACCATGTGTTTTTGCACATGTGAAATTTGTGTGGTGTTCCTGTAAGAGATGATATAAATGATAATGAGTCATAAATAATATTTATATTATATTTTGAGTTGTGCATTTTATTTATTTAATTCCCTATAGCTGTTTCTCTTCTGTCTGGAGCCCTGTATAGCTCCCTGTGCAGAACATTTCACCCATCAGCTTTAAATAAACAACTTTCCATCAGAGATGCAGTGTGAGAGAGGAGATAATGAAGGCTGGCTCCTTCTTGTCAGCGCTGAATGGCAAAAACAAGACATCTCGCTTCTGTGAGGACCGTGTAAACATAAGTCCAAGCTGGTGACGGCACGTCCAGATTTCCCAGAATTCAGGGAGGTCTAGCAACCACAAAGATCTTGGACGCAGAGATAGAACAGATACGCTTTCACAGCATTCCATATCGCCATGCATTTTCTAAACTGGATTTGCTGCGGGTTCAGCACGGAGACGAGCCTGAGCCGGGGACCGAAATAGTCCCGAGATTCAGCTGACAGCTCAACTGACAGCTGTCACATTCGCTTTTTAAGAGCGCTTTCACATGCACACGACAAACTCAGGCCGAGTTTTAAAGTGTGCGTGCGTTGGGGTGAGCGTTCGTCACTTTCTGCCTGTCGATTTATTCAGCAAACTCTCCTGAGGTTTGTAGGGTGGGGGACGTTCTTCGTCACACAGACCCTGCAAGCCAAGACGTGCTGGTGTTGATGTTGGCGCGCTCTCAATGGCACGCTCAGCACTGATCTATCTTTACCGTGGCAGGCGTGCTTCCTGATCCGAGCCATACCGATGACCTCATAGGCTTGAAGGGGACACCCTGCTATTCACAAAACCTCGAGGATGTGCTTTCAAATGTCGGTAATGCACATCTCTAATCTACGCTCATGCAAAAAGAGCAGCTGTCTGGGGATTCTGGGACTTCTGTTCAGCGACTGCGTGTCCGCTAACCTGCTGGATGGAGGCAGATAAAGTGGAGCAAATGTTCAAATATCCCCCTCTCCGTTGCATAAGAGCTCTGATGTGGGGCTGTTGATGCGCTCCGTCAATAACTTGATCCTGTACGGTCTGATGTGAGTTTGACAGACTGTGGATAAGAGCAACCCAGCGGATCGATATTGGTTTGTGAACAGTGTCACACAGAGCAGAAGAGGTTATTCACTCACGAAACGTCAGAAACAACCATATTTTATGTTTGCAACTCTCATGAGTCTTTAATCGTGCATCTTGCAATTGCAATGCGAGGCCTAAATATACAGAAAACTGTGAAAGTACGCATCTAGCTATGCAAAAAATTTTGTGTTGCTGCATTCTGAAATGTGTCAGACTGCGAGTCATAAAGCGACAAAAGTTCACTTTGCATTCTTAGTGTGCATTTTAACCCTCTGGTGCTCTTCGTCATTTCTGACCGGAAAATGTTCTGTTTTGAAATGTTAAAAATCACAGCTTCATCGGAATGATATGAAACTTGGTGACTTTTCTAGCATTAGGTATGTATACACACAACAAATTGGGGTCATGATTCGAGCATGCTAATTGGTCGTAAAAAAAAAAAAGTAGCATTCATTGTCTTCGGTCATAAATGACCGACCATAGGAAATGAATGGGAAATCGGCAAAAACACAAAAATTCTCCGAATATTTGTGTGTACAATCTACAAATCGGCCACAATGCTGAAAACAAGTACACAGCAGTAAAGGGGTGACACTCTAAAACAGTGTTTCCCAACCTTTTTTCGGTCATGGCACCCTTTGAAAATGTTCTCCATTTTGTGGCCCCCCCTCGCATACGTTACGCTAGGCGTGTAACGGTACAGATTGCTCACGGTTCGGTTTGTATCACGGTTTTAGGTTCACCGTTTCGGTACGGTTCAGTATTTGCTATGTTCAGGGAAAAAAGGACTTACTGTCAAATAAAAATAAAGAAAATAATAAGAACAAATAATTTAAATACAAGCAGCAGCACAAATAAATACTATTGAGCAAAGATAGGCCTACTAATAAAATAAACTATGCTTTTCAGCCTTTCTGGTTTTTCAGGTACGTCTAAAATTTGTTTTCAGGTACAGAAATTGATCAAATGTAAAATAACATTGCATATTTGACTGTATAACTTAAAGATTAATCCTATTAAACTTACAAAAGCTAATCAATCAGGAGCAGTGAGTGATGTCCTTGTCTTTTGTTGTTTGACATTAAACTGACAGCAGTAAAGGCGACTGCCTCTTTAAGACCTAATGCACGGATATGCGTCGTCTTTCTCGACTATTAAGTTTACTTTAGGCATATACAGACTATGTCTGCTAGAACACTCATAGAGATGGACATGTTGACATACTTTTTGTGTGTGTTTATCCGTTCAAGAGCAAGACTTGAAAGAGAACTCAATATTTGCGCGCTGTGAGACGTGTGCGCGCTTTCGGATGAGTGCACAGAGACAGATTTTCTCACAGAGCGGTTGGGAAACACTGCTCTAAAACATCAAAAGTGTGATATTGACACATCCACTCACACGCACACACACATACACACACACACACCTATGAAAAACTGAACCTATGAACCATATTTGGAGTTTTTAAAAATCACAGCTTCATCAGAATGATATGAAACTTGGTGACTTTTCTAGCATTAGGTATGTAAACACACAAAACAAATTGAGGGCATGATTCGAGCATGATAAGTGGTCGTAAAAAAAATACTCCCACTTGAGCTCTTCGGTCAAAAATGACACCATAGGAAATGAATGGGAAATCTGCAAAAACACAAATTCACAGAAAAAAATCTATATTTCTAACAACAACAAAAAAATCTAAAACTTTATAATAAATAGTCTTTGAGATTTTCTAAATATATATTCAAATCCATCAAAAAAAAAAAAAATTAAATGTGTTCAAAACAGAACTAGTGAATTCTCAAGCCTCTCCATAGAGACCTCTAGTGATTACACACATGGTTGCATGATTTCTTAAATAATTCCAAAAGAGGGCGCTAATCTGCCTTCAAAAAAATTATTTTGAAGGCCTAGTCTTTATTTTAACCTGAAATACTGCAATAATTAAACTAAAATTAAAAAAAAAAGAAAAAAAAATTGTTTGTATAATTTTCAAAGGCAAAAATAGACCATACAATATTGCTTTAAGTGTGTAAAATCTATTTCTTTCCCCAACTGATATTGTTCACTTAAAGCATAAGCGACTGTGTTTACATGAATACTCATCAAGACAGCCATTTGGACATAACTGTGTGTGTATTTGACAGTTCGAAACAAGACACAAAAAAAAAGAACGGCTTGTGCGCACGTTTCGGTGTGTGTGTCAGACAGCGCGAGACTGCAAGGAGTTGTTTTTCGCAACTTATTGCGTTTAATAACTATTTTAACATCAAGCACGTTACATAAGTAACAGTCATGTGCCCAGTCTATTCTCTGCTATATGCATCAACCTAAAACTTACACTTTTCACAATGTTGAAGTAGCCTATTAAAATCATTCAGATATTGCGTGCCCTTGCGATATGTACATTTGCGATATTCCGATAATTTCGATATATTGTGCAGCCCTACTTTTGACATATAAGAGCTCATCATACTAGAAGAGTTTCAGAACTGAAAACAGCTTTTATTATAACCAAACCAAGAGAACGACTCATTAGGAGAAAGACCGCCTCTGCAGAAGAAGATCAACGCCTACTTCATCAGTGCAACTTTGGCCCCGCCCACTGGAGTGTTAGTGAGATGACGAGGAGAGACGAATAGACTGAAATAACACTACCTTCCAAAGGATCCTAATGCTGGGAATGTGCTTATTTATTCGCTACATTTCACTGTGGATTCTTTGGGAAATCAGTCACATTTTCGGCGCAGGCTTTGCAAACATGAGCTCACCATGTCTGTGATACTGAGCTATTTCATATGCAAAGATGTCAGCCAATCACAGCAGTGGGATACTAATGTGCACAGTACAAAATACTATGTGAAACATTATGTGCAACCATACGCATTTTAAAAAGTACTACACTACATTGTTGTCACATGACCTCATTACAGACAGCAACATGTGTCGGCCCAAATCCGGGACATGTGGATTCAATGCGCACCAGATGTGGGCCGGATCTGGGCCGACACATGTTGCTGTCTCTTAAAGTAGATAAGCTTCCATCCAAAGTTGTGAATTGATCTTGTGCACAAAATTGGAATATTGCATTTGTGAATAAATCACCGTTTTCATCCCATGTGTTCAAGAGGACAAAATCGGCACTTCCTGGGAAATCGGCACTAAACATCCGAGTTGCTGCAATCAGGGAAGAAACTATGGCTCTTTTCTCATTTCAAATCTGTTATTCTTAATTCAATTGGAGCCTTGTATTGTCATGCTATTTAAAAATACACTCACACTACTTTAAAAGGTCCATAACACACACACACACACACACACACACACATGTTTGTTTTTGTGAAATGTGAGGGCATTCCATAGGCGTAATGGTTTTTATACCGTACAAACCGTATTTTCTATCCCCTTACACTGCCCCTAAACCTACCCATCACACACACACACACACACACACACACACACACACACACACACACACACACACACACACACACACACACACACACACACACACACACACACACACACACACACACACACACACACACACACACACACACACACACACACACACCACACACACACACACACACACACACACACACACACACACACACTGCCCTGCCCTGCCCCTAAACCTAGCCCTCACAGGAGACTGTGCAGTTCACTTTCTGTGAAAAAAAACTCATTCTGTGTGATTTATAAGCATTTTGAAAAGTGAGGACATGGGGAACGTCCTCATATTTCACCCTCTTTTTGTAATACCTATGTCATACCCATGTCATTATACACATTTGTGTCCTGATATTTCACGAAAACATGCCCCCCCACACACACACACACACACACACACTCACACTCACACTAACACTCTCTCTCTCTCACACACACACACACACACACACACACTGGATAACGCTCTATTCACTATACGTTGGTGTTGTTCACATTATACGCACTTACGCGCCAATTGCCAATAAAACACACACATTTGATCAGTTTCACTCACCGCCTGCAGTTTCCACTCATGACCTGGAACAAACAAACACACACACACACACACACACACACACTCACCGCCTGCGGTTTCCACTCATGACCGGGAACAAACACACACACACACACACACTCACCGCCTGCAGTTTCCACTCATGACCTGGAACAAACACACACACACACACACACACACTCACCGCCTGCGGTTTCCACTCATGACCGGGAACAAACACACACACACACACACACACTCACCGCCTGCGGTTTCCACTCATGACCGGGAACAAACACACACACACACACACACACACACACACTCACCGCCTGCGGTTTCCACTCATGACCGGGAACAAACACACACACACACACACACACACACACACACACACACACACTCACTCACACTCACCGCCTGCGGTTTCCACTCATGACCGGGAACAAACACACACACTCACACACACACACTCACCGCCTGCGGTTTCCACTCATGACCGGGAACACACACACACACACTCACACACACTCACCGCCTGCGGTTTCCACTCATGACCGGGAACACACACACACACACTCACACACACACTCACACAGACTCACACACACACACACACACACTCACCGCCTGCGGTTTCCACTCATGACCGGGAACACACACACACACTCACACACACACACACACACACACACACACACACACACACACACACACACACACACACACACACACACACTCACACAGACTCACACACACACACACACTCACCGCCTGTGGTTTCCACTCATGACCGGGAACAAACACACACACACACACACTCACACACTCACCGCCTGCGGTTTCCACTCATGACTGGGAACACACACACACACACACACACGCAGAACTCCGGAAACACAAACTGCATCCACTGTTCCCTTAACGCTGGGTTATTAGTGAAGCTGATCAATGTGATCTTTCCCTCACACACACACACACACACACTTCTTTAGTGACATTGTTGATCTCGTGTCTAAAAACACAACGCCAGCGCCGCTGATGGCTCCCGTAACCCGAACAAAGCTTGTTGATGGACGCGCTCTTGTTTGTGTGTGTGTGCATCCACTAGCTCTGCACCAACATACCTAAACTCGCTCGTTCAGACTTACACACCCTCCAGGAACTTGCGTTCTGCCAGTGAGCGACGCCTCGTGGTGCCATACCAGAGAGGCATGAAATCGCTGTCACGGACCTTTTCCTGGACCGTTCCCACCTGGTGGAATGACCTGCCGATCTCAATTCGTGCGGCCGAGTCTGTAGCCATTTTCAAAAAACGTCTAAAGACACATCTTTTCCAGCAACACCTGACCGATCGAGAATAGCACTTATCATTTTATTCATTGTCTGTCTGTCTAATTTATTTATAAAAAAAAAAAAATTCTGTTCTGTGCTAGATTAACTGAGAATTGTTACAGCACTTGCATATTGTTGATATTGTTGCCCTTAGACTGCTCTAGCTGCTTCTATTTCCCTCATTTGTAAGTCGCTTTGGATAAAAGCGTCTGCTAAATGACTAAATGTAAATGTAAATGTGCATTACCGGGAGAAGTGCCCATAAAAGCAATTCCGCCCTTAATGAAGTCATACAGGCCCACACTCGGGAAAAAACGTTCTGAAACTTGTTTGAATCCTGAAGGAGTGTATGTGTCATATGTTCAACTCGTTTTTTTTTTAAACTTCATCTATGTTTTATCAAACTTTTATCATGAGAATCAACTCTTGAACAGTGTAAATAAGGCAGAATGCAGGAAATATCATTAGACCCCCCTTTAAGAAGTTAACCCGACTGTCAACTCTTTAGCAGAGTCATCTTGAGAACTTCAAGCTTGCACATCATAAATCATGAGTGCAGTTGCCCGCGGCTAATTACAGTTTGTAAAAGCATTAAAGCTGCACAAATGAGCAGTTCTGCTGAAGGCCAGACAGCGGTGGAGTCGGCCGCCTTCATCCCCCGTCCCCCTGAACGCCGGCAGCACAGAATGGCTGTTCTTGCACTGGGACGGGCAGTATCGGTTCCTCCGGGACAGCGGGTCATTGTCCGCGTGGCCCTGACAGTGATTACCTAAGCGAGAAATCAATGTGGCCGTGATGAATGATCTCATTGTGTGTGCAAACGTGCTGGCGGAACAGAGGAAATCACTGCTGCTGATGGGGATTGGGTTGCCTTGAGAGAGCAAAGCCATTTACCTGCCTCCTGAAGCTGTTTGATTAACCCTCTGGGGTACAAAATGACCCGAAGCATTTTATTAAAAAATTTTACAAATCGTAGCTTCATCGGAATGGTCCGAAACTTGGTGAATTTATTGGTAATTGGGAACAGGATATGAAAAGTCTAAGTGGTCGTAAAGAAAATTGTCACACTCAGGACCTTTGGGTCAAAAATGACCCCCATAGGAAATGAATGGGAAATTGGCAAAAATATACGGGGTTTTTTTGTGCATACAATCTACAAATCAGCCAGGATGCAGAAAAAAAGGAGTAAACAGTGAAGGGGTGAATCTCTAAAACATCAAGGGCCCTATTTTAACGATCTGAAACGCAAGTGTAAAAACGCGAAGCGCAAGTAACTTTGTGGGCGGGTCTCGGCGCTGTTGCTATTTTCCCGGCGGGATAAATGGCTCTTGCGCCCGGCGCAAATCTAAAATGGGTTGGTCTGAAGTAGCTTCATTATTCATAGGTGTGGTTTGGGCGTAACGTGAATAAACCAATCCGAGCGTCATCCAACATTCCCTTTAAAAGCAGGTGCGCAAGTTCCATAATGGATTGCTATTATTATGGCGTATTTACCAGGCGCACGCCAGGAGCGGTTCACAGCCGAGGAGACTGATGAACTTGTAAGAGCAGTGAAAGACAGAGAAGTGAAGTTGTAATGTTGTACATTATGGTAAAGGTGATTTCACAGTCTTTTTTTTTTTCAGTCTTTCAGTTTTTTCAGTTTTTCAGTCGATTTTTTTTCCTGGTTCTTGACGGACAAACCAATTTGTCAGATGTCCTTATATACATATATGTCTTGCCACTATTGGGCAAACAGGTCTTATCCTTAATTATTACAATTAGCCTGAATCATTTGTAAGCTAGATTTATGCCTATTTTTTCACATCTTCGTGGCACACCACAATGATTTCCGTCATCTCATGTGTTAATATTTTTTTAGTGTAACAATTTATGATTTGCAAAAATAACTGTTGCATCTGTGTAGATTACATGAGCAAAGTGTATGCGCGTTGTGCACGCTATACATTATGGTCAAGCATGCGCCCTTAAAATAGCATAATGAACAACGCGCAACGCGCCACTGACTTTAGACTAGGTTTTTTCTGGTCAGTGGCGCAATTGTTTAATGGAACAGCAAAATAGCACCAGGGATTGTTTGCGCCGGAACACGCCTCCTTTTTTGCGCTGAACCGCCCAGGGAGCGCAAGTTCATTCACTAGTTTAGCGACGTGCTTCTGTGGAGGGAAAAGCGCGCTTTGCGCAGGTGCAAAATAGGAATGACACATGCGTCGGTGTACAAAGTCAATTGCGCTGGGTGCAAGATAGGGCCCCAAGAGTGCAAAACAGACAAAAAAAACTCACACACACACAAAAACACAATTAGCTTTTAGAATGGCACACGTTAATTTGTGTGTACGTGTGTTTTTGTGTGTATAAGTGTGTGTTTTTTTGTCTGTTTTGCACTCTTGATGTTTTAGAGATTCGCAATTCTGGCTTTTTTCCCCGCAATTCGCAATTCAGACTTTTTTCTCGCAATTCTGACTTTTCTCGCATTTCTGGCTTTTTTCCCGCAATTCTCAATTCTGACTTTTTTTTCGCAATTCTGACTTTTCTCGCAATTATGGCTTTTCTCACAATTATGGCTTTTTTCCCCGCAATTATGGCTTTTTTCCTGCAATCGCAATTCTGACTTTTTTCTTGCAATTCTGACTTTTCTCGCATTTCTGGCTTTTTTCTCGCAATTCTCAATTCTGACTTTTTTCTTGCAATTCTGACTTTTCTCGCATTTCTGGCTTTTTTCTCGCAATTCTCAATTCTGACTTTTTTCTTGCAATTCTGACTTTTTTCTTGCAATTCTGGCTTTTCTTGCAATTCTTGCTTTTCTCGCAATTCTGACTTTTCACTCAATTCTGACTTTTTCTCGCAATTCTGGCTTTTTTCCCACAATTCGCAATTCTGACTTTTTTCTCCCAATTCTGGCCTTTTCTCGCAATTATGGCTTTTTTCCCCAATTCTGACTTTTTTCCTGCAATTCACAATTCTGACCTTTTCTCGCAATTCTGGCTTTTCTCCCAATTCTGGCTTTTTTCCTGCAAATCTGACCTTTTTTTCCCAAATTCTGCTTTTTTTCTGAATTCTGACTTTTTTTCCGCAATTCTGCTTTTTTTCACAATTCTGACTTTTTTCCCGCAATTCTGACTTTTTCTCGCAATTTTGGCTTTTTTCCCGCAATTCGCAATTCTGGCTTTTTTCTCGCAATTCTGACTTTTCTCGCAATTCTGAGTTTACCTCTCGCAATTGTGACTTTTTTCGACGAATTCTGACTTTTTTCTCAGATTCTGACTTTTTTCTCTGATTCTGACTTTCTTCTCCGAATTTTCAGTTTACATCTTCCAATTTAGACTTTTTTTCTGAATTGTTTGACACTTGACCTGACCTGAAGTAAGAACTGCAAGATGTAAAAAAAGTGAGACATTAACAACTGTGAGGAAAAAATGTCCATACAAACTGACGCCACATAACTGTGAGTTTGCAGGATCTGAAGCCGCTTTCTTGGCGTCTGTGTTTTGAGACCTGTGCACTGAGGAATGACCACTATCAAGGGTGCACTTACTCAGGGTTAAAGGGTCAGGAGAGTCAACTGAATCCATGCATGAGGTATTTTGGGGAGATTTGGGCCGGGTTGAGTCTGTGACCTGAATAAATCCTCAACACAGCAAATTTCCATAAGAGAACAAAACAAGGCTGACGCCAGAATGTTCTTGTTCCTGTTCGGACAGGATGTTGACTGTTGCACAACACTGATTATGTTTCAGCTGCCAAATTAATGACTCCTGTCATACTCTGGGTGAATTTGTGTAGTGTGACCCTCGGATAAGGACTTGAGAGGGACAGACTGACATTATTAGTTTGACAAACCAGGAAAGTGAAAGTATGGTCAGTGCTGGTGGGCATGTGAATCTTACGCAAGAGCTGGAGAGATTGGAAATTACAGCCGTTTGACAGTTGAACATGTCCGGAGGGCAGCAGATAATCAGTAAACTCAGATTTATACAAAGTTTGAGCACGCCATTATAATGAATATTGTAGTACTGAAGCAACGCTGGCTGTGTCCCAAAACCCATGAGCTGCAAACCTGGCATCTTCATGTGATGTGATGTAAGCAGCACTTCTGATGCTCCCAAATACTGTCCATATTTGGAATCCTCTAATGATGCCATATGCCCAAAAAATCGGACTATGTTTGGAGAGAAACTATGATGCCAAACAATTAATTATTCTTGCAATTCTGACTTTTTCCCAGAATTCTAAGTTTACATCTCACGATAAAGACTTTTCCGCGCAGAATTCTCAATTTACATCTTACTACTATATTTTTTACTTTTTCCCCAGAATTCTACGTTTACATCTCACAATTCTGACTTTTTTCCCAGAAATCTAAGTTTACTTCTCACAATTCTGACCTTTTTCCCAGAAATCTAAGTTTACATCTCACAATTCTGACTTTTTAACCAGAATTCTAAGTTTACATCTCACAATTCTGACTTTTTAACCAGAATTCTAAGTTTACATCTCACAATTCTGACTTTTTAACAGCAATTCTAAGTTTACATCCCACAATTCTGACTTTTTAACAGCAATTCTAAGTTTACATCTCACAATTCTGACTTTTTAACCAGAATTCTAAGTTTACATCTCACAATTCTGACTTTTTAACAGCAATTCTAAGTTTACATCTCACAATTCTGACTTTTTTTCACAGAATTCTAAGTTTACATCTCACAATTCTGACTTTTTAACAGCAATTCTAAGTTTACATCTCACAATTGTGTCTTTTTTTCACAGAATTCTAAGTTTACATCTCACAATTCTGATTTTTTTTTTCTTCTCGCAATTATGGCTTTTTTCCCCAATTCTGACTTTTTTCCCGCAATTCGCAATTCTGACCTTTTCTCGCAATTCTGGCTTTTTTCCCACAATTCTGACTTTTTTTCCCCCAAATTCTGATTTTTTCTGAATTCTGACTTTTTTTCCCCGCAATTCTGATTTTTTTCGCAATTCTGGCTTTTTCTCGCAATTCTGACTTTACATCTCGCAATTGTGACTTTTTTTCCCAGAATTCTAAGTTTACATCTCACAATTCTGACTTTTTTCCCGGATGTAAACTTAGAATTCTGTGAAAAAAAGTCAGAATTGTGAGATGTAAACTTAGGATTCCTGTTAAAAAGCCAGAATTGTGAGATGTAAACTTAGGATTCTGTGAAAAAAGTCAGAATTTTGAGATGTAAACTTAAAAAGTCAGAATTCAGAAAAAAGTCAGAATTTGGGGAAAAAAAGTCAGAATTGTGGGAAAAAAGCCAGAATTTGGGGAAAAAAAGTCAGAATTGCGGGAAAAAAGCCAGAATTGGGGAAAAAAGCCATAATTGCGAGAAAAGGCCAGAATTGGGAGGAAAAAGTCAGAATTGTGGGAAAAAAGCCAGAATTGGGGAAAAAAGCCATAATTGCAAGAAAAGGCCAGAATTGGGAGAGAAAAGTCAGAATTGTGAGATGTAAACTTAGAATTCTGGGAAAAAAGTCAGAATTGTGAGATGTAAACTTAGAATTCTGGTTAAAAAGTCAAAATTGTGAGATATAAACTTAGAATTCAGACAATTCTGACTTTTTAACAGGAATCATAAGTTTACATCTCACAATTGTGACGTTTTAACCAGAATTCTAAGTTTACATCTCACAATTCTGACTTTTTAACAGCAATTCTAAGTTTACATCTCACAATTGTGACTTTTTAACAGCAATTCTAAGTTTACATCTCACAATTGTGACGTTTTAACCAGAATTCTAAGTTTACATCTCACAATTCTGACTTTTTAACAGCAATTCTAAGTTTACATCTCACAATTCTGACTTTTTTTTACAGAATTCTAAGTTTACATCTCACAATTGTGACTTTTTTCACAGAATTCTAAGTTTACATCTCACAATTCTGACTTTTTAACAGGAATCCTAAGTTTACATCTCACAATTCTGACTTTTTTCCCAGAATTCTAAGTTTACATCTCACAATTCTGACTTTTTAACAGCAATTCTAAGTTTACATCTTACAATTCTGACTTTTTTCACAGAATTCTAAGTTTACACCTCACAATTCTGACTTTTTAACAGCAATTCTAAGTTTACATCTCACAATTCTGACTTTTTTCACAGAATTCTAAGTTTACATCTCACAATTCTGACTTTTTAACAGCAATTCTAAGTTTACACCTCACAATTCTGACTTTTTAACAGGAATTCTAAGATTACATCTTACAATTCTGACTTTTTTCCCAGAATTCTAAGTTTACATCTCACAATTCTGACTTTTTTCCCGGATGTAAACTTAGAATTCTGTGAAAAAAGTCAGAATTGTGAGATGTAAACTTAGAATTCTGGGAAAAAAAGTCACAATTGCGAGATGTAAACTCAGAATTGCGAGAAAAGTCACAATTGCGAGAAAAGTCACAATTGCGAGAAAAAGCCAGAATTGCGAAAAAAACAGAATTGCGGGAAAAAAAGTCAGAATTGTGGGAAAAAAGCCAGAATTGCGAGAAAAGGTCAGAATTGGGGGAAAAAAGCCAGAATTGGGGAAAAAAAGTCAGAATTGTGAGATGTAAACTTAGATTTCTGGTTAAAAGTCAGAATTGTGAGATGTAAACTTAGAATTCTGGGAAAAAAGTCAGAATTGTGAGATTTAAACTTAGAATTCTGGTTAAAAAGTCAGAATTGTGAGATGTAAACTTAGAATTCTGGTTAAAAAGTCAGAATTGTGAAATGTAAACTTAGAATTCTGGTTAAAAAGTTAGAATTGTGAGATGTAAACTTAGAATTCAGACAATTCTGACTTTTTAACAGGAATCCTAAGTTTACATCTCACAATTGTGACGTTTTAACCAGAATTCTAAGTTTACATCTCACAATTCTGACTTTTTAACAGCAATTCTAAGTTTACATTTCACAATTATGACTTTTTCCCCAGAATTCTAAGTTTACATCTCACAATTCTGACTTTTTAACAGCAATTCTAAGTTTACATCTCACAATTCTGACTTTTTTCACAGAATTCTAGGTTTACATCTCACAATTCTGACTTTTTAACAGCAATTCTAAGTTTACATCTCACAATTCTGACTTTTTTCCCAGAATTCTAAGTTAACATCTCACAATTCTGACTTTTTTCCCAGAATTCTAAGTTTACATCTCACAATTCTGACTTTTTAACAGCAATTCTAAGTTTACATCTCACAATTCTGACTTTTTTCCCAGAATTCTAAGTTTACATCTCACAATTCTGACTTTTTTCACAGAATTCTAGGTTTACATCTCACAATTCTGACTTTTTAACAGCAATTCTAAGTTTACATCTCACAATTCTGACTTTTTTCCCAGAATTCTAAGTTTACATCTCACAATTCTGACTTTTTTCCCAGAATTCTAAGTTTACATCTCACAATTCTGACTTTTTAACAGCAATTCTAAGTTTACATCTCACAATTCTGACTTTTTAACAGCAATTCTAAGTTTACATCTCACAATTCTGACTTTTTTTCACAGAATTCTAAGTTTACATCTCACAATTCTGACTTTTTAACAGCAATTCTAAGTTTACATCTCACAATTGTGTCTTTTTTTCACAGAATTCTAAGTTTACATCTCACAATTCTGATTTTTTTTTTCTTCGCGCAATTATGGCTTTTTTCCCCAATTCTGACTTTTTTCCCGCAATTCGCAATTCTGACCTTTTCTCGCAATTCTGGCTTTTTTGCCACAATTCTGACTTTTTTTCCCCCAAATTCTGATTTTTTCTGAATTCTGACTTTTTTTCCCCGCAATTCTGATTTTTTTCGCAATTCTGGCTTTTTCTCGCAATTCTGACTTTACATCTCGCAATTGTGACTTTTTTTCCCAGAATTCTAAGTTTACATCTCACAATTCTGACTTTTTTCCCGGATGTAAACTTAGAATTCTGTGAAAAAAAGTCAGAATTGTGAGATGTAAACTTAGGATTCTGTGAAAAAAGTCAGAATTTTGAGATGTAAACTTAAAAAGTCAGAATTCAGAAAAAAGTCAGAATTTGGGGAAAAAAAGTCAGAATTGTGGGAAAAAAGCCAGAATTGGGAAAAAAGCCAGAATTGCGGGAAAAGGTCAGAATTGCGAATTGCGGGAAAAAAGCCAGAATTGGGGAAAAAAGCCATAATTGCGAGAAAAGGCCAGAATTGGGAGGAAAAAGTCAGAATTGTGGGAAAAAAGCCAGAATTGGGGAAAAAAGCCATAATTGCAAGAAAAGGCCAGAATTGGGAGAGAAAAGTCAGAATTGTGAGATGTAAACTTAGAATTCTGGTTAAAAAGTCAGAATTGTGAGATGTAAACTTAGAATTCTGGGAAAAAAGTCAGAATTGTGAGATGTAAACTTAGAATTCAGACAATTCTGACTTTTTAACAGGAATCATAAGTTTACATCTCACAATTGTGACGTTTTAACCAGAATTCTAAGTTTACATCTCACAATTCTGACTTTTTAACAGCAATTCTAAGTTTACATCTCACAATTCTGACTTTTTAACAGCAATTCTAAGTTTACATCTCACAATTGTGACGTTTTAACCAGAATTCTAAGTTTACATCTCACAATTCTGACTTTTTAACAGCAATTCTAAGTTTACATCTCACAATTGTGACTTTTTAACAGCAATTCTAAGTTTACATCTCACAATTGTGACGTTTTAACCAGAATTCTAAGTTTACATCTCACAATTCTGACTTTTTAACAGCAATTCTAAGTTTACATCTCACAATTGTGACTTTTTAACAGCAATTCTAAGTTTACATCTCACAATTGTGACGTTTTAACCAGAATTCTAAGTTTACATCTCACAATTCTGACTTTTTAACAGCAATTCTAAGTTTACATCTCACAATTCTGACTTTTTAACAGCAATTCTAAGTTTACATCTCACAATTCTGACTTTTTAACAGCAATTCTAAGTTTACATCTCACAATTCTGACTTTTTTTTACAGAATTCTAAGTTTACATCTCACAATTGTGACTTTTTTCACAGAATTCTAAGTTTACATCTCACAATTCTGACTTTTTAACAGGAATTCTAAGTTTACATCTCACAATTCTGACTTTTTTCACAGAATTCTAAGTTTACATCTCACAATTCTGACTTTTTTCCCAGAATTCTAAGTTTACATCTCACAATTCTGACTTTTTAACAGCAATTCTAAGTTTACATCTCACAATTCTGACTTTTTTCCCAGAATTCTAAGTTTACATCTCACAATTCTGACTTTTTTCACAGAATTCTAAGTTTACATCTCACAATTCTGACTTTTTTCACAGAATTCTAAGTTTACATCTCACAATTCTGACTTTTTAACAGCAATTCTAAGTTTACATCTCACAATTCTGACTTTTTTCCCAGAATTCTAAGTTTACATCTCACAATTCTGACTTTTTAACAGCAATTCTAAGTTTACATCTCACAATTCTGACTTTTTTCACAGAATTCTAAGTTTACATCTCACAATTCTGACTTTTTAACAGCAATTCTAAGTTTACATCTCACAATTCTGACTTTTTAACAGGAATTCTAAGATTACATCTTACAATTCTGACTTTTTTCCCAGAATTCTAAGTTTACATCTCACAATTCTGACTTTTTTCCCGGATGTAAACTTAGAATTCTGTGAAAAAAGTCAGAATTGTGAGATGTAAACTTAGAATTCTGGGAAAAAAAGTCACAATTGCGAGATGTAAACTCAGAATTGCGAGAAAAGTCACAATTGCGAGAAAAGTCACAATTGCGAGAAAAAGCCAGAATTGCGAAAAAAACAGAATTGCGGGAAAAAAAAGTCAGAATTCAGAAAAAATCTGAATTCGGGGGAAAAAAAGTCAGAATTGTGGGAAAAAAGCCAGAATTGCGAGAAAAGGTCAGAATTGGGGGAAAAAAGCCAGAATTGGGGAAAAAAAGTCAGAATTGTGAGATGTAAACTTAGATTTCTGGTTAAAAGTCAGAATTGTGAGATGTAAACTTAGAATTCTGGGAAAAAAGTCAGAATTGTGAGATTTAAACTTAGAATTCTGGTTAAAAAGTCAGAATTGTGAGATGTAAACTTAGAATTCTGGTTAAAAAGTCAGAATTGTGAAATGTAAACTTAGAATTCTGGTTAAAAAGTTAGAATTGTGAGATGTAAACTTAGAATTCAGACAATTCTGACTTTTTAACAGGAATCCTAAGTTTACATCTCACAATTGTGACGTTTTAACCAGAATTCTAAGTTTACATCTCACAATTCTGACTTTTTAACAGCAATTCTAAGTTTACATTTCACAATTATGACTTTTTCCCCAGAATTCTAAGTTTACATCTCACAATTCTGACTTTTTAACAGCAATTCTAAGTTTACATCTCACAATTCTGACTTTTTTCACAGAATTCTAGGTTTACATCTCACAATTCTGACTTTTTAACAGCAATTCTAAGTTTACATCTCACAATTCTGACTTTTTAACAGCAATTCTAAGTTTACATCTCACAATTCTGACTTTTTTCACAGAATTCTAGGTTTACATCTCACAATTCTGACTTTTTAACAGCAATTCTAAGTTTACATCTCACAATTCTGACTTTTTAACAGGAATTCTAAGTTTACATCTCGCAATTGTGACTTTTTTCACAGAATTCTAAGTTTACACCTCACAATTCTGACTTTTTAACCAGAATTCTAAGTTTAGATCTCACAATTCTGACTTTTTTCTCCCAATTCTGGCCTTTTCTAGCAATTATGGCTTTTTTCCCCAATTCTTACTTTTTTCCCGCAATTCGCAATTCTGACCTTTTCTCGCAATTCTGGCTTTTTTCCCACAATTCTGACTTTTTTTCCCCCGAATTCTGATTTTTTCTGAATTCTGACTTTTTTTTCCCGCAATTCTGTTTTTTTCGCAATTCTGGCTTTTTCTCGCAATTGTGACTTTTCTCGCAATTGTGACTTTTCTCGCAATTCTGAGTTTACATCTCGCAATTGTGACTTTTTTTCCCAGAATTCTAAGTTTACATCTCACAATTCTGACTTTTTTCCCGGATGTAAACTTAGAATTCTGTGAAAAAAGTCAGAATTGTGAGATGTAAACTTAGAATTCTGGGAAAAAAAGTCACAATTGCGAGAAAAGTCACAATTGCGAGAAAAAGCCAGAATTGCGAAAAAAAACAGAATTGCGGGAAAAAAAAGTCAGAATTCAGAAAAAATCAGAATTCGGGGGAAAAAAAGTCAGAATTGTGGGAAAAAAGCCAGAATTGCGAGAAAAGGTCAGAATTGGGGGAAAAAAGCCAGAATTGGGGAAAAAAGTCAGAATTGTGAGATGTAAACTTAGATTTCTGGTTAAAAGTCAGAATTGTGAGATGTAAACTTAGAATTCTGGGAAAAAAGTCAGAATTGTGAGATGTAAACTTAGAATTCTGGTTAAAAAGTCAGAATTGTGAAATGTAAACTTAGAATTCTGGTTAAAAAGTCAGAATTGTGAGATGTAAACGTAGAATTCAGACAATTCTGACTTTTTAACAGGAATCCTAAGTTTACATCCCACATTTCTGACTTTTTTCCCGGATGTAAACTTAGAATTCTGTGAAAAAAGTCAGAATTGTGAGATGTAAACTTAAAAAGTCAGAATTCAGAAAAAAGTCAGAATTTGGGGAAAGAAAAGGCAGAATTGTGGGAAAAAAGCCAGAATTGGGAAAAAAGCCAGAATTGCGAGAAAAGGTCAGAATTGGGGGAAAAAAGCCAGAATTGGGGAAAAAAAGTCAGAATTGTGAGATGTAAACTTAGATTTCTGGTTAAAAGTCAGAATTGTGAGATGTAAACTTAGAATTCTGGGAAAAAAGTCAGAATTGTGAGATTTAAACTTAGAATTCTGGTTAAAAAGTCAGAATTGTGAAATGTAAACTTAGAATTCTGGTTAAAAAGTCAGAATTGTGAGATGTAAACTTAGAATTCAGACAATTGTGACGTTTTAACCAGAATTCTAAGTTTACATCTCACAATTGTGACTTTTTAACAGGAATTCTAAGTTTACATCTCACAATTATGACTTTTTTCCCAGAATTCTAAGTTTACATCTCACAATTATGACTTTTTCCCCAGAATTCTAAGTTTACATCTCACAATTCTGACTTTTTAACAGCAATTCTAAGTTTACATCTCACAATTCTGACTTTTTAACCAGAATTCTAAGTTTACATTTCACAATTCTGACTTTTTAACCAGAATTCTAAGTTTACATCTCACAATTCTGACTTTTTTCCCAGAATTCTAAGTTTACATCTCACAATTCTGACTTTTTAACAGCAATTCTAAGTTTACATCTCACAATTCTGACTTTTTAACAGCAATTCTAAGTTTACATCTCACAATTCTGACTTTTTAACAGGAATTCTAAGTTTACATCTCACAATTCTGACTTTTTAACCAGAATTCTAAGTTTACATCTCACAATTGTGACTTTTTTCACAGAATTCTAAGTTTACATCTCACAATTCTGACTTTTTAACAGGAATTCTAAGTTTACATCTCACAATTCTGACTTTTTGCACAGAATTCTAAGTTTACATCTCACAATTGTGACTTTTTAACCAGAATTCTAAGTTTACATTTCACAATTCTGACTTTTTAACCAGAATTCTAAGTTTACATCTCACAATTCTGACTTTTTAACCAGAATTCTAAGTTTACATCTCACAATTCTGACTTTTTAACAGGAATTCTAAGTTTACATCCCACAATTCTGACTTTTTAACAGGAATTCTAGTTTTCATCTCACAATTCTGACTTTTTAACAGCAATTCTAAGTTTACATCTCACAATTGTGAATTTTTAACAGGAATTCTAGTTTTCATCTCACAATTCTGACTTTTTAACAGCAATTCTAAGTTTACATCTCACAATTCTGACTTTTTAACAGCAATTCTAAGTTTACATCTCACAATTCTGACTTTTTAACAGCAATTCTAAGTTAACATCTCACAATTCTGACTTTTTCCCCAGAATTCTAAGTTTACATCCCACAATTCTGACTTTTTAACAGGAATTCTAGTTTTCATCTCACAATTCTGACTTTTTAACAGCAATTCTAAGTTTACATCTCACAATTGTGAATTTTTAACAGGAATTCTAGTTTTCATCTCACAATTCTGACTTTTTAACAGCAATTCTAAGTTTACATCTCACAATTCTGACTTTTTAACAGCAATTCTAAGTTTACATCTCACAATTGTGAATTTTTAACAGCAATTCTAAGTTAACATCTCACAATTCTGACTTTTTCCCCAGAATTCTAAGTTTACACCCCACAATTCTGACTTTTTAACAGCAATTCTAAGTTTACATCTCACAATTGTGACTTTTTAACAGGAATTCTAGTTTACATCTCACAATTCTGACTTTTTAACCGGAATTCTAAGTTTACATCTCACAATTATGACTTTTCCCCCCAGAATTCTAAGTTTACATCCCACAATTCTGACTTTTTTCCCAGAAATCTAAGTTTACATCTCACAATTAAGACTTTTTAACCAGAATTCTAAGTTAACATCTCACAATTCTGACTTTTTTCCCAGAATTCTAAGTTTACATCTCACAAGTGTGACTTTTTTCCTGCATGCATGGTGATATTGATTAGATTTTTACCATATTCACCTGGGGTGTCTTGCCTTTGAAAAAACATCTATTTATGCATAAAAATGCTCTAGGTTTGCACACACTTATGATGCCCAAGGTTGGCATCATAACACTAGGCTTTAAGACTGTTACTCACCAGTCCATCACAGTTACTGATGGCCACTGAGGCCCTCGGCATGTCCGTTACATCCCCGGTAAACACACAGTCTCCGAGCATCCGCTCTTTGGCCTGTTCCTCAAAATCCTCCTGCCACTGAACAAAAGCTCCAGGGGCCACGAGTCTCCTGTTGGCCCTGAGGCGCAAGTGCAGCTCTTTTCCAAACACAGTGACGTTGAAGAACAGCTGTTGCCCGTTGAGGGCCGTGAGAGGCGTAACGGGGGCGTCCCGCGGGACCCGTTTCCTGCCGGATGGGGACGCTCTCACTGAGAGCACGTGAGACATGAACCGGCCCCGCGCGTCCGTACTGAACGGGACCATCAGGCCGAATTCACTCAACTTACCGGAGAGATTCCCTGACAGAAACAAACAAGATTTCATTATTTATTATTGACTTATATAAACACGAGACAAAGCAGCCAACTGACAGATATGCAACATTAAAATATAATAAATAAATAAACATAAAATGCATGATCAATTAACTAAAAAAGGGTGAAAGTTATGAATGTTTAATGAATATAAAAAGTTGGTTACACTTTACGTACTTACTATAGGGTTAGAATTAGGGTTTGGTTTAGGGTTAGTTGCATGTAATTGTGCATGATTTATAGTTATTATTATAGTAACTACATGTAACAAAGTGTTACCCTATTTATAGACACATGAATGAATATGCATGCTTTAAATGAATAAATAAATATGAAATGCATGATCAACTAACTAAAAGAGGAATGTTTTATGAATATGAAAACATGAACATGCATGCATGAAATTCGCAAATAATTCGTGAGTACCTTTAAATGAATACATAAATATGAAATGCATGATCAATGAACTAAAAGAGGAATGTTTTATGAATATGAAAATATGAATATGCATGCACAAATTTGCTAATAATTCGTGAGTATCTTTAAATTAATAAATAAATATGAAATGCATGATCAATGAACTAAAAGAGGAATGTTTTATGAATATGAAAATATGAACATGCATGCATAAATTCGCAAATAATTACGACTTAATCGTGAGTATCTTTAAATTAATAAATAAATATGAAATGCATGATCAACTAACTAAAAGATGAATGTTTTATGAATATGAAAATATGAATATACATGCATAAATTCGCAAATAATTACGACTTAATCGTGAGTACCTTTAAATTAATAAATAAATATGAAATGCACGACCAATTAACTAAAAGAGGGATGTTTTATGAATATGAAAATACGAATATACATGCATAAATTCGCAAATAATTACGACTTAATCGTGAGTACCTTTAAATTAATAAATAAATATTAAATGCATGATCAATGAACTAAGTGAGGGATGTTTTATGAATATGAAAATATGAATATGCATGCATAAATTCGCAAATAATTACGACTTGATCGTGAGAGTCTTTAAAATAATAAATAAATATGTAATGCATGATCAATTAACTAAAATATGAATGTTTTATGAATATGAAAATATGCCTGCACACAGAATTTCGAGTTGTCTCGAGTTCCTTGTTTTTAACTCGCTAGAAGTTCTTTGTGAAGATCATCCAGCTGTGGAATATTACTGTTCACACTGAACAACAAAGATAAAGTGGTATGAATCAGCTTTTCTTACCATGAGATTGTGCAGCCTGTCTATAGTCCAGAAATAAGAGGTTTATCGTACAGTACATGAATAGATACATATAATCCATAGCTGCCAATGCACGAGACTGTTCTTCTGGAAGTCGACTGTAAACTCTCCTCCTGGACGCGTTTCATGAGGAACAGTGTGTTTGAGAAAGTAGCGAGGAACTGCAGAGCATTGCGAGTGTCACTGCAAACACACACGGAGAGTTTGTGCAGAGTTCTGATGGACTGAAGCGGACTCAGGCTCAGACGGGACGTCCCATCACTGACGACAGCTCGAGCAGAGCCCGCCTGAAGCTCCACACGTGCAAAAACGCGTCTTTAACGGAGAAATATGCTTCTGATAAGAGGGAATCCAATGGTTTAGAGTAGTTAAATGCCTTTGGAAAGTCTCTGTTCCCCCTTTTTGTTCAACTCTTTCGCGCATTTACACTGCGGAGGAAAAAATGCAACTTTTGAAAAAGGCATTTAAAGGGACAGTTCGCCCAAAACGCGAAAGTTCTGTCATCATTTAAAGTAAGCCATCACAACAGTATACACTATATTCCAAGTCAATCATTTTGAAATTCAAAGTCCTTAAAGGGATAGTTCACCCAAAAAATCTTCGGAACACAATTAATATATTTTTTGATGAAATCTGAGAGCTTTCTGTCCCTCCATTAAGTGCTTTGTTTGCGAAAAAAAAAAAAAAAGTATATAAATATATTTCAAAAAACATAATTTACTACTTTATTTACATATTATTATTCTCCGATGTGTTCACGTAACAACGTCCGCTCATTATGACCTAATATTGTGTTGGTCCCCCTGACCCGTCGAGGCATGGACTCCACTAGACCTCTGAAGGTGTGCTGTGGTATCTGGCACCAAGATGTTAGCAGCAGATCCTTTAAGCCCTGTAAGTTGCGAGGCGGGGCCTCCATGGATCGGACTTGTTTGTTCAGCTCATCCCACAGATGCTCGATTGGGTTGAGATCTAGGGAATTTGGAGGCAGAGTCAAAGCCTCAAACTCGTTGTTGTGCTCCTCAAACCATTCCTGAAGCAGGCCGCCTTCTTCCCTTGCTCCGTGGTCCAGTTCTGATGCTCACGGGCCACTGTTGGTGCTCTGGGCGGGGTCAGGGGTCAGGGGTCAGCATGGGCACTGGTCAGCGGCTGTGCCGCCCCATACACAACAAACTGAGATGCTCTGTGTATTCTGAGCCCTTTCTATCAGAACCAGCATTAACTTCTGGAGCAGTTTGAGCTCCAGTAGCTCGTCTGTTTGATCACACGGGCATCAATGAGCCGCCCATGACCCTGTGGCCGGTTCTCCACTGGTCCTCCATGACCCTGTGGCCGGTTCTCCACTGGTCCTCCATGACCCTGTGGCCGGTTCTCCTCTGGTCCTCCATGACCCTGTGGCCGGTTCTCCACTGGTCCTCCATGACCCTGTGGCCGGTTCTCCACTGGTCCTCCATGACCCTGTGGCCGGTTCTCCACTGGTCCTCCATGACCCTGTGGCCGGTTCTCCACTGGTCCTCCATGACCCTGTGGCCGGTTCTCCACTGGTCCTCCATGACCCTGTGGCCGGTTCTCCACTGGTCCTCCATGACCCTGTGGCCGGTTCTCCACTGGTCCTTCATGACCCTGTGGCCGGTTCTCCACTGGTCCTCCATGACCCTGTGGCCGGTTCTCCACTGGTCCTTCATGACCCTGTGGCCGGTTCTCCACTGGTCCTCCATGACCCTGTGGCCGGTTCTCCACTGGTCCTCCATGACCCTGTGGCCGGTTCTCCACTGGTCCTCCATGACCCTGTGGCCGGTTCTCCACTGGTCCTCCATGACCCTGTGACCGGTTCTCCACTGGTTCTTCATGACCCTGTGGCCGGTTCTCCACTGGTTCTTCATGACCCTGTGGCCGGTTCTCCACTGGTCCTCCATGACCCTGTGGCCGGTTCTCCACTGGTCCTTCATGACCCTGTGGCCGGTTCTCCACTGGTCCTCCATGACCCTGTGGCCGGTTCTCCACTGGTCCTCCATGACCCTGTGGCCGGTTCTCCACTGGTCCTCCATGACCCTGTGGCCGGTTCTCCACTGGTCCTTCACTTTTGATAGAGACTGACCACTGCAGACCGGGAACATCCCACAAGAGCTGCAGTTTTGGAGATGCTCTGACCCAACACAATCTGGCCCTTGTCAAACTCGCTCAAATCCTTACGCTTGCCCATTTTTCGTGCTTCTAACACATCAACTCTGAGGACGAAATGTTCACTTGCTGCCGAATATACCCCACCCACTAACAGGAGATCATCAGTGTTATTCACTTCATGACCCCTGGTAGAAATAGCCATTTAAGACTTTAAGAAGTGCAGCTCCCCCTACTGGATGAGCATGCAGGCGTATTAGCATTTTTTGACTAAATTATTATTGATTTGATTAGTGACAGAAACAAGACAGCTTCTGAAATGAGTCGATTTACAGTACAAGACGCCTCCAGCAACACGTCTGCTTGTTGGAGGTCTGAGATCACAGATGCTGGAGGTCCAGAGGACTGACTCAGGTGTGACGCCACCCTCAGGCTCTTCCAGCTGAGCTGAGTCACGCATGCAGCCCGTGGGGATTGTTCTGTCCAGCATAAACAGGCCAGGAAGCCTCGGTGGTTGGTTTTATGTTAGTCATTCATTAAGGGAGAAGTTCAGCCAAGATGAACATTTTGTCATCATTCACTGACCCTCATGTCATTCCATCCTGTGCTATTTTCTTTCTGCTCTGCTCTTTTATACCATATCAGTCGCACCACAACTCTTATGAGTTTTTGCAGCTTTGCAGTATAACATTTGCACCATTTGCTTAAATTGTACATAAAACAGCGACGTAAATATTCTGCTTAAGATTTGAATAAGGGGAGACAACATTGATTTTTTTTTGGTAACACTTTACAATAAGGTTCGTTAGTTAAAGTCCCAGTGAACCGACTTTATTTCAGTGATTTTCAGTGACAGTGATTTCCGAGAGAAACGGAATACTAAATGAGCAGAACAGAGGGCGTGGTTGGTTTTTTCCTCCTTATGACCTGATTGGATATAGAAATGTAGGCGTTTCATTCAGAAAACGCACCTCCTCGCCATCTCTGTTTATTAGCTTGCGGGCAGCAGACTGTCAGTTGGATGGGCGTGTTTAATGATGGCATGTCGAAGCCCAAGCCGTCAAACAGACGTCATCGAAAAGGCCTACCAATGTAGAAGGGAGGAGCATTTTCAGATTTTGATTAAAGATTACAAAGCCAAATAATTTTTTGATGTGGATTGACTTGCACGGATGGATTGTTCACCACAAAACTAGCAATGTGCGCTAACAAAGTAAATATGGTCAATTTTGATTTCACTAGGACTTTAACATTAGTTAACTACATTAGCTAACATGAACTACTAATGAATTGCATTAATAAAGCATTTATTTATCTTTGTTAATGTTAACTTCAACATTTACTAAGGCATTATTCAAATCTTGTTAACATTAGTTAATGCACTGTGAACTAAAATGAACAAACCATGAACAGCTGGATTTATATTAACTAACATTAACAAAGATTAACTAATGCTGAACAGAGGTGTTGTTCATGGTTAGTTCATGTTAACTAATGCAACCTTATTGTAAAGTGTTACCATTTTTTTAATGAGAGTGCTGATCGTTTACACAATCACTAGTCAAGACAAACACTCGAAAAACGATTGTATGATGCTGTTCACTTTATTTAAGCAATTCATCTTGATTTAACACCATTATATCAGGTTTCTGGTTCAAATGTAATTGATTCATGTTCAACTGACTTAAAAACATTACTCTTTGACATAACTTGATGTTTTCATTTTGAAATAACATGTTTCAGTCAAACAAGACCTTCACTTCCCATCATGCTTTGCAAAGGGGCTGAATTCGGAGAATAAATGTTTACAAAAGTGCTATTTGATGTGTTTTTAACAAGATGAGAAAATGGAGAGACTTTTTAATGCTTAATGTTTTGTTATGTTGGCATTTAAAAGTTTGTGTTATGTTAGTGTTTTTGGAGGATACCATTGTGTTGAAGTGTAGAGCGTGTGCTTGGGCTGAGGACCTGCTAAATAGAATTCAAGTTGTTTAATAATTAAAAAAAAAACAATTACTTTGGGTATGCCATGAAACTAAACCATCTTCTGGCTAGCCAGTAAGACCTTGTAAAAGGTTTTGTAAATGTTGTAAAAATAATATATCACTAAATAAACGTAATCAATTAAACTGGATTACTTGTTTTGGTTTGTTTTTTTTTATATTCATTTTAGAAAAATTAAATTGAATAGTTTTGGACAGAATTAAGAAAATTAACCTGATTTAACTAAATGGCATTGAATTAACCTCACGTAAAAAATTAAGTTTACTGAAATAAACAATGTTAATTAAATTCAACATAACCCAAATATGGGGAACCTGTTGACATAAAAAGATTAAGTAAATCCAACGTATCATTTTTTTGAGTGAACCGTTTAAAAAGGTTAACAACCCTATAAAGAATATATTGTATCATATCTGATATGCACATTTCTAATGCCTCTAAATGATAAACGATTCAAACTTTTCTTTTAAAAAAAAAATCCTCCATATTCTCACTATATCAGACTATATGAGCCATAACAATTTTTTTTTACTAAATATTTTGTCTACTGGTGTAAACAAAAAGTGTTCCATGTAATGTTCCATTGTTCCAATAATTGAATGTCCCAATTGTCAAATGTTCCAGTGTTTCATATTTCAAGATGCAGACGTTCCAATTATCTGGCGTTTTACAGTAGGCCTAGTATAGGCATAATGTGCATTTATACAGCAATGCAACAATAATAAAATAATGCACTGACAAAACAAAGGTGTTCCATTTAATGTTCCATTGTTCCAATAATTGAAGGTCCCACTTGTCAAATGTTCCAATTGTCAAATATTCCAGTGTTTCATATTTCAAGACGCAGTCGTTCTAATTATCTGCCGTTAATAGTTTTAAAGCTACACTGTGTAACTTTTTTAGTCTATTCTTAGCTAAAAACACTTAGTTCTTTCAAAAATATATGTGCTCATTAATGTATATTTACTTCTTTCAAGTAATAAAGTATTCTCGTAAGTTTATAATATGCCATTGAAAATACATAAGGTAATGGGATCTAACGGTGGTCGCCATGTTGCCCCTCCATCTTGAAAGTACATTAGCCAAAGAGGGACATACCCGTTAATTCAAGCTTCGCCTTTGGCGTTTTAACCGGTTTTACTGTGCGCGTCAACTTGTTCAGACTTGTCTGGTGCATGCGCAGAGAGTTTTCATCTCAGCAGCTCCAGTAACAGAGTTATACGGAGTTTTCCTGGCTTGTTTATTCCTCAAAAGTCTGTTTTTCCTTGTGTGGTATTTCTGTGCGTTAATAACTCCGTAAGTAATAATAGTTATTGTCATTGTGGATGTGTTTCAGAGTGTGTCATCGCGTAATTCAGTTGATGTCACCTCAGAAGTATTTTTGTGTCAACATACAATAGCGTAATGCTCACCTATATTTGAATAGTCATTCAGTTATTAACAATGTTTATTCGTTTATAGAAAATATTTGCTTGTAATGTATGTTGATGGAAATATGTATCAGGTCTGATCGGCATATTAACACTTGTTATACAGAGCTAAACCTGCGCAGACACTTTTGTAACCGGACGCCGCTTGTTAGCAGCGGCAGCTCCGCTCCTTTTAATGCAGCTGCATTTAGCGCCTATATGTGGTACAATAAGCTCTGGTTTACGGTTACATTATACAAATGTAACTTATAAGTATAGTTATACAGTTCTTAACTTTGTATATTCTGTCATGTCATTATCATGTATATTTACCATCCTAATTTGTTCTCTCACAGAAACCACATTTATGTACATATCCATGCAAACCTGTTTATGCCTTGCAATTGGATGACTGAATAAACATTACTATCATCAAAGTTCACTCTGGATTAGCTGCAGTTCTTTCTAGCCGAATAATTAGGCCAGTTGAGTTCCAATCATCCCACTGCGCACAGAATATCCCACAGGCACCGTGTCGAATGTGGACGAGGTCGAACTGGAAGCCATGTTAATCTTGGACTAAATCGGCCACCGTAGGAGTTAAAACGAAATCGGAATTGAACAGAACAGAAACTAAAATTCCCTGGATGGTCATATACAAGTTCACCACTAGATGGGGGGAAATATCACACAGTGTAGCTTTAATGTTCCATTGTTCAATTACATTTGTCAGGCT
This sequence comes from Gobio gobio, assembly GCF_949357685.1. Taxonomy (NCBI): domain Eukaryota; kingdom Metazoa; phylum Chordata; class Actinopteri; order Cypriniformes; family Gobionidae; genus Gobio; species Gobio gobio. Next base: position 2,623,435 of record NC_137113.1, on the reverse strand, counting down.
TTCCAGAGATGAAGTAAAATCTGCTTCTTGATTGTGTCCAGCTGAGTTTACTGTGATTCAGACCTCCAGACATGAGGAAACGTCCAGTCATCGTCTGGTTCAGTGTCTTTGGCATCACCATACTGTTTGATCAAATGGCACGAATCAGATTGATAATGTCAGTAGTTTCAAAAATGATTAAAATATGAAAATGAACTCAAATTATAAGTGATGAAATAATCAGATTATACAGGTGAATTAACAAAGTATCTAATTTTAACCAGAGCATATTGCTGAAAGTCTGTTGAACAAAATGAGCATATTTATGTTTTAATGTGGAGTGTGGAGATAAAAACATCACTTCTCTGCTTTATGCTTTATATTCACCGGCATGTGTATCTGAAGCCGATGGTGACTGTGAGAGCCGAGGGAAGCAGGTGCTTTAAAGGGGGCAGATTATGCAAAATTCACTTTTATATTGTTTTTGAAAATGTTATATTGTGGTAAAAATCCATTCACTCAATTCATTGAACTCTGAAACAGTGTCTCAAAATGAGCCGTTCAGGAATGTACACCAATGTGACGTCACATATGCTCAGGCCCCGCCCACAATTAGCAATGGAATCTGTCCTATTAACTAAGCTCCGCCCCTCAGTGAGCTTTACTCGGTCCGCCAAGTTTAAATGTATTCTTATTAAAGCTACTAAAGTTATTCAGCCGAGAGCAGTGAGCGATCTTTTGTTGTTTAATTCATATTAACAGCAGATTTAGCAGTGGGTGCTGTATATTACACTGCTGTCACTTTAATACACAGATCTAATACACACGTGTGATTTCTGTCCCTCCGATCGTTCCCAATACGTCACAATGGAGTACATTCCTGAACGGCTCATTTTGAGACACTGTTTCAGAGTTCAATTAATTGAGTGAATGGATTTTTACCACAATAGGGTGGTGTGTATATTCGGTGATGCATTGCTGCCACATACATATCATTTTTTCTACTCAATTATGTCGTAATAATCGTAAAAACTAAATTTTTCTTGTTAAAACGACATATATTTTCTCCTAATAAGGACATGTGTTGTATAGTGATGTGTACAAGAATATGCCTGTATCCACATTAGAGAATTCATATAGCCTATGAGCCTTTGTCACACTTCCATGTCTGAAAAGCAGAAGCCAGCTCAGAGTAAAATAGGCTCTTCCGCTGCCTGTATCAGTGCCCATAGCACGAAAGTGTTGTAATTTATGGATGTAGCCTACAGTTCTCAACAGATAGCCATGGGTAACATGTGGGACCCGGTGCAGCCACAAATATCATAACTATCTATAACAGGGGTTTTCAAACTGGGGTCCTCCAGAAAATTTCAGAGAATAAAAAGACAAAAGCAAAAATGGATAAAGTCTACCGAATATTCTAACGGTTTAATTCCTAAATGTTTCTCCCCTTTCTTGCCGTATACATTCCAGAATTGAATATGTTTGCTTTGTATCTTTCTAGTGAGTTTTTCTCACTATAGTCCCCTTTATCTCGCTCACTGGGGTTGTAAGGCAGTTTTCTTAACACTTAACACAAGTTGCTTATACAAATAATTTTTAATTGAAAACAAAAACATCCAACATTAATAGCCAATTTAAGTTGGGGAACAATATGTTGTATTTATAATGTCACACTCACTATTTGTCTAACAGTTTAACTGTTTTTTTCGTACATAAAAATAGATGGATTTTAGGAAGGGGGTCCCTCATAAAGGTTCATCATATTTGGGGGTCCTTGGCATCATATAGTTTGAAAACCCCTGCTCTATAATAGGCCTACTGTATTCAAGACATGTAGTAAAAACAGAAAGACGCTGTAGTTTCAGCCTTACTCAAAGTCAGCGGAAACATGGCCACAGTGGGTTCGTTACGCACGTCAATCCATTCCCGGCGTTCTTGGTTTGCTTCTTATTTATTAAATATACAGGCAATTAGTTGATGAAACCTTGATCAAACTTAAAATACAATTTATAGAAAACGAAATTCACTTTCGCCGTGTTTGTACATACGGTGACGCATTGCTGCCACATACATTTTTAACGACATAAGATCTCGTTATTACGACATAATTGAGTGGAAAAAATGATATGTATGTGGCAGCAATGCATCGCCGAATATACACACCACCCTATTGTGGTAAAAATCCATTCACTCAATTCATTGAACTCTGAAACAGTGTCTCAAAATGAGCCGTTCAGGAATGTACTCCATTGTGACGTATAGGGAACGATCGGAGGGACAGAAATCACACGTGTGTATTAGATCTGTGTATTAAAGTGACAGCAGTGTAATATACAGCACCCACTGCTAAATCTGCTGTTAATATGAATTAAACAACAAAAGATCGCTCACTGCTCTCGGCTGAATAACTTTAGTAGCTTTAATAAGAACACATTTATACTTGGCGGTCTGAGGGGCGGAGCTAAGTTAATAGGACAGATTCCATTGCCAGTTGTGGGCGGGGCCTAAGCATGTGTGACGTCACATTGGTGTACATTCCTGAACGGCTCATTTTGAGACACTGTTTCAGAGTTCAATGAATTGAGTGAATGGATTTTTACCACAATAGGGTGGTGTGAACAAACACTGCAGACACAATTATATTCAAAAACAATATAAAAGTGAATTTTGCATAATCTGCCCCCTTTAAAGCACCTGCTTCCCTCGGCTCTCACAGTCACCATTGGCTTCAGATACACATGCCGGTGAATATAAAGCATATGTAAAGCAGAGAAGTGATATTTTTATCTCTGTTATTATCATACAGCTCCACACTCCACATTAAAACATAAATATGCTCATTTTGTTCAACAGACTTTCAGCAATATGCTCTGGTTAAAATGAGATACTTTGTTAATTCGCCTGTATAATCTGATTATTTCATTACTTATAATTTGAGTTCATTTTCATATTTTGATCATTTTTGAAATGCTGACATTATCAAGCTGATTTGTGCCATTTGATCAAACAGTATGGAAAGAGACGCACAGACTCAGGTCATTCACACACACTTAATCTCTCTCTCGCTCTAATAACTGCATTAATAACTGCATTAGTCTGCTATCAGTGGCTTGGGATGAGATGTGTAAGAAATTAGTCATGCAAACAAGAATGTTTTAAAGACAAAACCTGACAAATGTTTAGAAATGCATCATCTGAACAAGGTGTGGTAACCGTAGTATAAGCGGAATAATTGACTCAAGGCCATTGAATTATTGAAGAATAATGCACACGTGAGGTGTAACGGCATTACCACTTCCATTACCACGCTCAGAGTCCATTATACCTTGCTTAAAAATAAATAAATAAATAGCCAAACTACTACTATGATATGAAACATACTCCAATAACCAAAAACATTTGCTTTATTAACAACTTCAAAAAAGTAGGGCCAATAAATCTATCAAATAAACTCGTGCCACTGTTTTCCTTATCGGTAGCTCATGCACAGACTAGCGCTTCAATCGTTTGCTGTAGCGGAGACTTTATTTGTTCCGTTGAAATCCCTGTTCTTGATATACACTCACCTAAAGGATTATTAGGAACACATACTAATACTGTGTTTCGCCTTCAGAACTGCGTGAATCTTCAGAATCTACGTGGCATTGATTCCACAAGGTGCTGAAAGCATTCTTTAGAAATGTTGGCCCATATTGATAGGAGAGCATCTTGCAGTTGATGGAGATTTGTGGGATGCACATCCAGGGCACGAAGCTCCCGTTCCACCACATCCCAAAGATGCTCTATTGGGTTGAGATCTGGTGACTGTGGGGCCATTTTAGTTCAGTGAACTCATTGTCATGTTCAAGAAACCAATTTGAAATGATTGGAGCTTTGTGACGGGGCATTATTCTGCTGGAAGTAGCCATCAGAGGATGGGGACATGGTGCTCATAAAGGGATGGACATGGTCAGAAACAATGCTCAGGTAGGCCGTGGCATTTAAACCATGCCCAATTGGCACTAAGGGGCCTAAAGTGTGCCAAGAAAACATTCCCCACACCATTACACCACCACCACCAGCCTGCACAGTGGTAACAAGGCATGATGGATCCATGTTCTCATTCTGTTTACGCCAAATTCTGACTCTACCATCTGAATGTCTCAACAGAAATCCAGACTCATCAGACCAGGCAACATTTTTCCAGTCTTCAACTGTCCAATTTTGGTGAGCTTGTGCAAATTGTAGCCTCTTTTTCCTATTTGTAGTGGAGATGAGTGGTACCCGGTGGGGTCTTCTGCTGTTGTAGCCCATCCGCCTCAAGGTTGTGTGTGTTGTGGCTTCACAAATGCTTTGCTGCAGACCTCGGTTGTAACGAGTGGTTATTTCAGTCAAAGTTGCTCTTCTATCAGCTTGAATCAGTCGGCCCATTCTCCTCTGACCTCTAGCATCAACAAGGCATTTTCTCCCACAGGACTGCCGCATACTGGATGTTTTTCCCTTTTCACACCATTCTTTGTAAACCCTAGAAATGGTTGTGTGTGAAAATCCCAGTAACTGAGCAGATTGTGAAATACTCAGACCGGCCCGTCTGGCACCAACAACCATGCCACGCTCAAAATTGCTTAAATCCCCTTTCTTTCCCATTCTGACATTCAGTGTGGAGTTCAGGAGATTGTCTTGACCAGGACCACGCCCCTAAATGCATTGAAGCAACTGCCATGTGATTGGTTGATTAGATAATTGCATTAATGAGGAATTGAACAGGTGTTCCTAATAATCCTTTAGGTGAGTGTATAACATCTTTGGTTTTAATGAGAAAATAAATAAACTATACGTAGCGGATCTATGTATTCATTCACTAGCATAAAGAATCTCTATAGCAGATGTAAGGATGAAACTATTGGAATTAGCAACGGAGGCTTGGGATGAGATGTGTAAGAAATTAGTCCTGCACACAAGAGTGTTTTAAAGACAAAACCTGACAAATGTTTAGAAATGCATCATCTGAACAATGTTTGAGGTGTTGTAACCGTAGTATAAGCGGAATAATTGACTCAAGGCCATTGAATTATTCAAAAATAATGCACACGTGAGGTGTAACGGCATTACCAATTCCATTATACCTTGCTTAAAATAAATAGCCAAACTACTACTATGATATGAAACATACTCTAATAACCTTTGCTTTATTAACAACTTCAAAAAGTAGGGCCTACAGTAAATCTATCAAATAAATAAGTGAAATAAGAAGATGAGCTCCGTTTCCTGAGGATGACTCTTATATGTAAATTCATTATGTTAATGAAGCTAAAGTGACACCGAGTTGATTTGACTGACCTTTTAAAGTGAGTTATTTTGAACATAATTAGGAGCAGATTCTGGTGATCCAACCTGCAAAGTATTTTTATACGGTGACCCGTTAAAGCTGCGGATGATCTGTAGTGTTGGGTCCAGATGAATCCGCCTCTCTAATGGAGGTTTTGTGAAAGTGTGACAGACTTTAATTAGGAGCCGTCGTCTGTGAGGGGAAGCGTGGAGTCCGGCGCGGTCCAGGCCCGCTCGCCTCTCAATGCGGCTCTTTGTTCGGCTTATTCTTCACGTCTCTCTGAAGCACCGGCTCGAGTTTCAGCTTGGAGAAGATCTCAGAGGATCTGGAAGGCTTTTCAAAGAGCCGGCCGCCATATCGTCCACACAGAAGACGCTTATCTACGGCCGGTCGCGCATGCGCTCTCAATAGCAGAACCAGTCCTTCCTGAGAGACGTGAGCAGGGCCGAATTCACTCTTTGACACTTACCGGACATAAATATTTTTGGTTACACTTTATTTTAGGGTGTCTTTGTTAAACTGTAACTATACATTAGGGTTTGGTTTGATTTAGTTGCATATAATTGGTCATTTTATAGTTGTTAATATAGTGAAAGGAACTCTTCATGCTTCATTTTGGACAATTTCATGCTCCCAACTTTGTGGGAACAGCCCCACTGCAAAAATTGCTTTTCTTACTTAGTATTTTTGTCTTGTTTTCAGTCAAAATATCTAAAAAAATCTTACATTAAAGGGTTAGTTCACCCAAAAATGAAAATTCTGTCATTAATTCCTCACCCTCATGTGGTTGGACACCCGTCAGACCTCCGTTCATCTTCAGACACAAATGAAGATATTTTAGTGTAAAGCTGATGCTGAGAAAGGCTTCAGATAGGCCTCCATTGGCATTCAGTACATTTACACTCACAAGACCCATAAAAGGCACTAAAAACGTCGTTACAAAGTCCATCTCACCACAGTGACTATACAATAATTTTACGAAGCGACGACAATAGTTTTTTGTGCGCAAAAAAAAAATCAAAATAACACCTTTATCCAGCTTGTTCTTGTCTTCCGTGTGTGTCTCCACGACGCATGCGCGAGAATATGACGCAGATCCGGCGTTCGGGAATCCATGAAATACACACTTAAGCCCCATTTTGAGAACTACGCCGAGACCTAAAGCACGATCAATGTAGAATTCAACAGCTTAGACACGCGCGTCTTCCTCTGCTTGTAAACAAATCGCTTCTGGGTCATGTGTCCGAACGCCGGATCTGCTCATATTCTCGCGCATGCGTCGTGGAGACACACACGGAAGACAAGAACAAGCTGGATAAAGGTGTTATTTTGATTTTTTTTTTGCGCACAAAAACTATAGTCGTCTTATCGTAAAATGATTGTAGAGTCACTGTGGTGAGATGGACTTTGTAACGATGTTTTAAGTGCCTTTTATGGGTCTTGTGAGTGTAAATGTACTGAATGCCAATGGAGGCCTATCTGAAGCCTTTCTCAGCATCAGCTTTACACTAAAATATCTTCATTTGTGTCTGAAGATGAACGGAGGTCTGATGGGTGTCCAACGACATGAGGGTGAGGAATTAAAGACAGAATTTTCATCTTTGGGTGAACTAACCAAGCAAAATAATCTGCCAATGAGGTAAACAAAATAATCTAGTTTTCTGTTTGAATTAAGAATTAAGATTATTTTGCTTACCCCTTATTTTAAGCAAAAACTCCCTTAATTTTGAGTTATTTTCCCCCAAAATAAGACAAAAACTTTTGCTTGTCTAGTAAATTCTTAATGTAAGATTTTTTAGATATTTGGACTGAAAACAAGACAAAAATACTAAGTAAGAAAAGCATTTTTTGCAGTGTTCCTATCCCAGCATGACTGACCAGTGCTCAAAGCGTCTCCATAAAGACATGATGAGGAGTTTGGTGTGGAGGAACTGGAGTCCTGACCTCAACCCGATAGAACAGCTTTGGGATGAATTAGAGCGGAGACTGAGAGCCAGGCCTTCTCCAACATCACTAATGAAGATTCCCCATAAACACACTCCTAAACCTTGAGGACAGAAGAGCTGGAGCTGTTAGAGCTGCATCTCCATATTAAACCCTATGGATTGAGAATGGGATGGCATTAAAGCTCATGTGTGTGTGAAGGCAGGCAGCACAACACTTCTGCCGATTATAGTGTATAAAGCATTGGATCATTCTGTGATATTTTTGTGCTGGTCGCTAATCACTTGCATTATATGTACGAGTGCAAAGGAGATATTATGTTAAAATACTGCATTAGTACAGCACCACGGTGAGTAAACAATGACTTGATGTTCATTTCAGGGTAACTGTCCCTTTAAGACTCTTGGAGAAGAGCTGAGAAAGACACGAGAAGTCACCCCAGAGTTTAGTGTGTGGCTCTGAGCCGCTGTAATCTGAAGAGCTCTGGTTTCATTTTCATTAATCTGAGAGGCTCACAATGTGATTAAACCCCGAACAACTTCCGTACCTGCAGATCAGCCTGATGTGAGATCTGGAGTATCAGGGTTTCAAAGGGAACTGCAGGAGGGAGAGCGAGTGTGTGTCGAGGAATCGCCAGCAGCACACACTTCTGATCTCAAACAGCTGACGTTAGGCTACACTTCTGCTTTAGAGCCAGAGCTCTGGCGGTTAACTAAACTAAAACTACACACTGTCTGAACTTAAAGCCTCATTCATTGGCCGAATCCGCTCTGAACAGGTTTACTTGACTGATATCAGCAAATGTTTACAAACCCCAAAGCTTTAGCGGCACGTCTCACACACACATTAGAGTCGTGTTTTATGGCAGAAGGACTTCCTCTGAAACCACAGGACAACAAATCACATGCACATAGAGTTTACTCACATGCACATAGAGTTTACTCACATGCACATAGAGTTTACTCACATGCACATAGAGTTTACTCACATGCACAGAGTTTACTCACATGCACAGAGTTTACTCACATGCACATAGAGTTTACTCACATGCACATAGAGTTTACTCACATGCACATAGAGTTTACTCACATGCACATAGAGTTTACTCACATGCACATAGAGTTTACTCACATGCACATAGAGTTTACTCACATGCACATAGAGTTTACTCACATGCACATAGAGTTTACTCACATGCACAGAGTTTACTCACATGCACATAGAGTTTACTCACATGCACATAGAGTTTACTCACATGCACAGAGTTTACTCACATGCACATAGAGTTTACTCACATGCACATAGAGTTTACTCACATGCACATAGAGTTTACTCACATACACAGAGTTTACTCACATGCACATAGAGTTTACTCACATGCACACAGAGTTTACTCACATGCACATAGAGTTTACTCACATGCACAGAGTTTACTCACATGCACAGAGTTTACTCACATGCACACAGAGTTTACTCACATGCACAGAGTTTACTCACATGCACACAGAGTTTACTCACATGCACACAGAGTTTACTCACATGCACAGAGTTTACTCACATGCACACAGAGTTTACTCACATGCACACAGAGTTTACTCACATGCACAGAGTTTACTCACATGCACACAGAGTTTACTCACATGCACAGAGTTTACTCACATGCACACAGAGTTTACTCACATGCACACAGAGTTTACTCACATGCACAGAGTTTACTCACATGCACACAGAGTTTACTCACATGCACATAGAGTTTACTCACATGCACATAGAGTTTACTCACATGCACAGAGTTTACTCACATGCACATAGAGTTTACTCACATGCACAGAGTTTACTCACATGCACATAGAGTTTACTCACATGCACACAGAGTTTACTCACATGCATAGAGTTTACTCACATGCACAGAGTTTACTCACATGCACATAGAGTTTACTCACATGCACAGAGTTTACTCACATGCACATAGAGTTTACTCACATGCACAGAGTTTACTCACATGCACATAGAGTTTACTCACATGCACACAGAGTTTACTCACATGCATAGAGTTTACTCACATGCACATAGAGTTTACTCACATACACAGAGTTTACTCACATACACATAGAGTTTACTCACATGCACATAGAGTTTACTCACATGCACATAGAGTTTACTCACATGCACATAGAGTTTACTCACATACACAGAGTTTACTCACATGCACATAGAGTTTACTCACATGCACATAGAGTTTACTCACATACACAGAGTTTACTCACATACACATAGAGTTTACTCACATGCACATAGAGTTTACTCACATGCACATAGAGTTTACTCACATGCACATAGAGTTTACTCACATGCACATAGAGTTTACTCACATGCACATAGAGTTTACTCACATGCACATAGAGTTTACTCACATGCACATAGAGTTTAATCACATGCACATAGAGTTTACTCACATGCACATAGAGTTTACTCACATGCACATAGAGTTTACTCACATGCACATAGAGTTTACTCACATGCACATAGAGTTTACTCACATGCACATAGAGTTTAATCACATGCACAGAGTTTACTCACATGCACATAGAGTTTACTCACATGCACATAGAGTTTACTCACATGCACATAGAGTTTACTCACATGCACATAGAGTTTACTCACATGCACATAGAGTTTACTCACATGCACATAGAGTTTACTCACATGCACATAGAGTTTAATCACATGCACATAGAGTTTACTCACATGCACATAGAGTTTACTCACATGCACATAGAGTTTACTCACATGCACATAGAGTTTAATCACATGCACATAGAGTTTACTCACATGCACAGAGTTTACTCACATGCACATAGAGTTTACTCACATGCACATAGAGTTTACTCACATGCACATAGAGTTTACTCACATGCACATAGAGTTTACTCACATGCACAGAGTTTACTCACATGCACAGAGTTTACTCACATGCACATAGAGTTTACTCACATGCACATAGAGTTTACTCACATGCACATAGAGTTTACTCACATGCACATAGAGTTTACTCACATGCACATAGAGTTTACTCACATGCACAGAGTTTACTCACATGCACATAGAGTTTAATCACATGCACATAGAGTTTACTCACATGCACATAGAGTTTACTCACATGCACATAGAGTTTACTCACATGCACAGAGTTTACTCACATGCACAGAGTTTACTCACATGCACATAGAGTTTACTCACATGCACAGAGTTTACTCACATGCACATAGAGTTTACTCACATGCACATAGAGTTTACTCACATGCACATAGAGTTTACTCACATGCACATAGAGTTTACTCACATGCACATAGAGTTTACTCACATGCACATAGAGTTTACTCACATGCACATAGAGTTTACTCACATGCACATAGAGTTTACTCACATGCACATAGAGTTTACTCACATGCACAGAGTTTACTCACATGCACACAGAGTTTACTCACATGCACACAGAGTTTACTCACATGCACAGAGTTTACTCACATGCACACAGAGTTTACTCACATGCACATAGAGTTTACTCACATGCACATAGAGTTTACTCACATGCACAGAGTTTACTCACATGCACATAGAGTTTACTCACATGCACAGAGTTTACTCACATGCACATAGAGTTTACTCACATGCACACAGAGTTTACTCACATGCACATAGAGTTTACTCACATGCATAGAGTTTACTCACATGCACATAGAGTTTACTCACATACACAGAGTTTACTCACATACACATAGAGTTTACTCACATGCACATAGAGTTTACTCACATGCACATAGAGTTTACTCACATGCACATAGAGTTTACTCACATACACAGAGTTTACTCACATGCACATAGAGTTTACTCACATGCACATAGAGTTTACTCACATACACAGAGTTTACTCACATACACATAGAGTTTACTCACATGCACATAGAGTTTACTCACATGCACATAGAGTTTACTCACATGCACATAGAGTTTACTCACATGCACATAGAGTTTACTCACATGCACATAGAGTTTACTCACATGCACATAGAGTTTAATCACATGCACATAGAGTTTACTCACATGCACATAGAGTTTACTCACATGCACATAGAGTTTACTCACATGCACATAGAGTTTACTCACATGCACATAGAGTTTACTCACATGCACATAGAGTTTAATCACATGCACAGAGTTTACTCACATGCACATAGAGTTTACTCACATGCACATAGAGTTTACTCACATGCACATAGAGTTTACTCACATGCACATAGAGTTTACTCACATGCACATAGAGTTTACTCACATGCACATAGAGTTTAATCACATGCACATAGAGTTTACTCACATGCACATAGAGTTTACTCACATGCACATAGAGTTTACTCACATGCACATAGAGTTTAATCATATGCACATAGAGTTTACTCACATGCACAGAGTTTACTCACATGCACATAGAGTTTACTCACATGCACATAGAGTTTACTCACATGCACATAGAGTTTACTCACATGCACATAGAGTTTACTCACATGCACAGAGTTTACTCACATGCACAGAGTTTACTCACATGCACATAGAGTTTACTCACATGCACATAGAGTTTACTCACATGCACATAGAGTTTACTCACATGCACATAGAGTTTACTCACATGCACATAGAGTTTACTCACATGCACATAGAGTTTACTCACATGCACATAGAGTTTACTCACATGCACATAGAGTTTACTCACATGCACATAGAGTTTACTCACATGCACAGAGTTTACTCACATGCACATAGAGTTTAATCACATGCACATAGAGTTTACTCACATGCACATAGAGTTTACTCACATGCACATAGAGTTTACTCACATGCACAGAGTTTACTCACATGCACAGAGTTTACTCACATGCACATAGAGTTTACTCACATGCACAGAGTTTACTCACATGCACAGAGTTTACTCACATGCACATAGAGTTTACTCACATGCACATAGAGTTTACTCACATGCACATAGAGTTTACTCACATGCACATAGAGTTTACTCACATGCACATAGAGTTTACTCACATGCACATAGAGTTTACTCACATGCACAGAGTTTACTCACATGCACATAGAGTTTAATCACATGCACATAGAGTTTACTCACATGCACATAGAGTTTACTCACATGCACATAGAGTTTACTCACATGCACAGAGTTTACTCACATGCACAGAGTTTACTCACATGCACATAGAGTTTACTCACATGCACAGAGTTTACTCACATGCACAGAGTTTACTCACATGCACATAGAGTTTACTCACATGCACATAGAGTTTACTCACATGCACATAGAGTTTACTCACATGCACATAGAGTTTACTCACATGCACATAGAGTTTACTCACATGCACATAGAGTTTACTCACATGCACATAGAGTTTACTCACATGCACATAGAGTTTACTCACATGCACATAGAGTTTACTCACATGCACATAGAGTTTACTCACATGCACATAGAGTTTACTCACACAGAGTTTACTCACATGCACAGAGTTTACTCACATGCACATAGAGTTTACTCACATGCACATAGAGTTTACTCACATGCACATAGAGTTTACTCACATGCACAGAGTTTACTCACATGCACATAGAGTTTACTCACATGCACATAGAGTTTACTCACATGCACATAGAGTTTACTCACATGCACATAGAGTTTACTCACATGCACATAGAGTTTACTCACATGCACATAGAGTTTACTCACATGCACATAGAGTTTACTCACATGCACATAGAGTTTACTCACATGCACATAGAGTTTACTCACATGCACATAGAGTTTACTCACATGCACATAGAGTTTACTCACATGCACATAGAGTTTACTCACACAGAGTTTACTCACATGCACAGAGTTTACACACATGCACAGAGTTTACTCACATGCACAGAGTTTAATCACATGCACATAGAGTTTACTCACATGCACATAGAGTTTACTCACATGCACAGAGTTTACTCACATGCACATAGAGTTTACTCACATACACAGAGTTTACTCACATGCACATAGAGTTTAATCATATGCACATAGAGTTTAATCACATGCACATAGAGTTTAATCATATGCACATAGAGTTTAATCACATGCACATAGAGTTTAATCACATGCACAGAGTTTACTCACATGCACATAGAGTTTAATCATATGCACATAGAGTTTAATCATATGCACATAGAGTTTAATCATATGCACATAGAGTTTAATCATATGCACATAGAGTTTAATCATATGCACATAGAGTTTAATCATATGCACATAGAGTTTAATCATATGCACATAGAGTTTAATCATATGCACATAGAGTTTAATCATATGCACATAGAGTTTAATCATATGCACATAGAGTTTAATCATATGCACATAGAGTTTAATCACATGCACATAGAGTTTAATCATATGCACATAGAGTTTACTCACATGCACATAGAGTTTACTCACATGCACATAGAGTTTACTCACACAGAGTTTACTCACATGCACAGAGTTTACACACATGCACAGAGTTTACTCACACAGAGTTTACTCACATGCACAGAGTTTACACACATGCACAGAGTTTACTCACATGCACAGAGTTTAATCACATGCACATAGAGTTTACTCACATGCACATAGAGTTTACTCACATGCACAGAGTTTACTCACATGCACATAGAGTTTACTCACATACACAGAGTTTACTCACATGCACATAGAGTTTAATCATATGCACATAGAGTTTAATCACATGCACATAGAGTTTAATCATATGCACATAGAGTTTAATCACATGCACATAGAGTTTAATCACATGCACAGAGTTTACTCACATGCACATAGAGTTTAATCATATGCACATAGAGTTTAATCATATGCACATAGAGTTTAATCATATGCACATAGAGTTTAATCATATGCACATAGAGTTTAATCATATGCACATAGAGTTTAATCATATGCACATAGAGTTTAATCATATGCACATAGAGTTTAATCATATGCACATAGAGTTTAATCATATGCACATAGAGTTTAATCATATGCACATAGAGTTTAATCATATGCACATAGAGTTTAATCATATGCACATAGAGTTTACTCACATGCACATAGAGTTTACTCACATACACAGAGTTTACTCACATGCACATAGAGTTTAAATTTTAAGTTTAAAATTTTAAAAAACTCTAAAAAAAGTTTTTAAATTTTTTTAAGAGTTTAAATTTTTACACAGAGTTAAATTTTAAAAATATACATTTTTAGTTATAACTAATGAGACAAAATAAGTTATTTATTGATTTCATCCATCTGTTCTTCTATCCATCCATCCACCCATCTTTCTATCCATCTACCCATCTTTCCATCCATCCATCCATCCTTCTATCTATCTTTCCATCCACCCATCTTTCTATACACCCATCCATCTGTCATTCTATTCATCCATCCACCCATCTTTCCATCCTTCTATCCATCTTTCCATCCATCTATCATTCTATCCATTCATCCTTCTATCCATCTGTCCTCCTATCCATCCTTCCATCCAACCATCTCTGTCCTTCTTTCCATCCACCCATCTTTCTATACACCCATCCATCTGTCATTCTATCCATCCACCCACCCATCTTTCCATCCTTCTATCCATCTTTCCATCCATTTATCATTCTATCCATCCATCCTTCTATACACCCATCCATCTGTCCTCCTATCCATCCTTCCATCCAACCATCTCTGTCCTTCTATCCATCCACCCATCTTTCTATGCACTGTGTGGAAATTATTTTATTTTCAAAGTAATTAGGATTCAGAGAAGTATTGAAAGGTTTAACAATTGTTTATTTCTTGCAAGAAAGGCGTTCATCACTGAGCATTCAGAGAGCGAAGGCGAACTTCCCTCTGTGTGTGAAAGCTTTATACCCCCCCACCCTCGCGCGCACAAGCGCTCAACATCCTCTTTATTTTTGCAGCTTGCACATGGAGGGTTCACAAAAGTCACGTATCAAAAACTCATAAACATAGCATGACATATTCCTTAATATAAATACACTCTGTATCTGCCTGTTGCCGGGCAGAAGTTTCCTCTTTACAGTTTCTCTGAACTAGGCCCTTTTTCTTGTTATCTAGTTTCGGCGAAACTAAGCAGAACTTAATGTTCTCTGAAGCTTTACTTAATAAGGCATTGGTTACTGAAAATTATATGTTAAAGCATGCATTAAAATTTCCATAAATTAAAATTTCTATCCATCCATCCACCCATCTTTCCATCCATCTTTCCATCATCCTTCTATACACCCATCCATCTGTCCTCTTATCCATCCTTCCATCCAACCATCTCTGTCCTTCTATTTAAACACCCATCTTTCTATACACCCATCCATCATTCCATCCATCCATCCTTCTATCCATCTTTCCATCATCCTTCTATACACAAATCCATCCATCTGTCCTCTTATCCATCCTTCCATCCAACCATCTCTGTCCTTCTATTTAAACACCCATCTTTCTATACACCCATCCATCATTCCATCCATCCATCCATCCTTCTATCCATCTTTCCATCATCCTTCTATACACCCATCCATCTGTCCTCTTATCCATCCTTCCATCCAACCATCTCTGTCCTTCTATCCATACACCCATCTTTCTATACACCCATCCATCATTCTATCCATCCATCCTTCTAGCCATCTGTCATTCTATCCTTCTATACACCCATCCATCTTTCATTCTATCCATCCATCCACCCACCCATCTTTCCATCCATCCTTCTATACACCCATCCATCTGTCCTTCTATCCATCCATCCATCCATCCTTCCATCCAGCCATCTGTCCTTCTTTCCATCCATCCATCCTTCCATCCAGCCATCCATCTAGCTCTTTTTTTTTTTTTACGTACCTGCACAAAACTTCCAGTTCTTCAGGAGAAGGCTCTGTCCCTCCTTCAGTGCGCATCTGTGGGATCTTTCCATTGGTTTTGAAAATGGTGCATTTGATCACTAACACAATCTCAGGCCCTGTCCCAAATGGCACCCTAAACCCTCACGGTCTTCCTCTGAGCAGTGCTCATTTTGACAGCAGATTTTGATTTAGTTTTAGTCATAGTCTTTTGACTAAAATGCCATTTAGTTTTAGTCATATTTTAGTCACCTGAATTGTTTTTAGTTTTAGTCTCCTAAAATCTAATGAGTTTACTTAAATTGTAATACATTAAGCATTTGAGCTCCATTTAATTTTTACATAATTTTGTTTTTGACATTAAAAATACACAAAAGAGAGTTCAATTCACTTTTTTGTTTGTTTCAAAAACATCTATATAGTTTTTATAACTTTGTATTTCTGTTTTAGTCAGTAGGCCGTATCAGGTTAAGCTAAAGCTTCAAATATTTTTGATTTTTTTATTTCAGTTAACATTTATTTAATTTCAAGTAATTTTTTTTTTATGGTTTTAGTGAACTATTATAACCCTGATACTTTATTGAATATGTGTCAAATACTGGTCTTTCCTCCTGACTATGAATTAAATGGGAATTAAATGAAATACAGTTTATTGTGTAACCAAATACGAATATATAATGCATGACTTTTAAATGATAAACAAGCTTGGAATACACCGGGTGTATTTGGGTGTATACACATTGTCATTATTCATCAGCATTAGTTCATAAACAATTGCCTGGCATAAATGTGTGTTATTGATTGATTGTTTTCCAGAGGTTAGATCAGTTCAGATCAAATGTGTTCATCTGTTACAGGACATCAGTTCTGACCCCATCTCTTCCCTAATCATCTCTCCCTAAAATTTTCATCTCGGTTTTATTTGTTGACGAAAATTACAGTTGATTTTCCTCATAGTTTTTGTCATCCAACACTAGTTTTTATTTAGTTATCGTCTCGTTTTCGTCAGTGAAAAAAGGTCGAAAATTATGATGAAAATTATTCGTCAACGAAATGAACACTGGCTCTGAGTCCGCACTTTCACGACGTAATGCTGCTTTGACTGCTGGGAAGAAGTCCGCTGTGTATCTCGCACTAGTGCGGGCTCGGCTGAAGTGCACATATCGGCCTCAAAGGGGGCGCTCGCGAGCACCTTCTGAGACCTAAAATGACAACTGGGACTTAACGGACACACACACAGTGGCCATTGTAAGTCCACAAGACCGAAAGTGCACATGAAGTGAGCCATTTGGGACAGGGCCTCAATATCACAGGTCATTATGTAGACTTCAGAAACTCGTGTTATCAGCGCCACCTGTGGCCGTTAGGTGAACTGCAGCAGCTCTTATTGCTCATGCTCACATGACTGAATATGATTCAATACCCCGATATACTCACGGCGACAGGTTTTTTTTGTTCTTGGCTTAGAAGTTAACAGAAGTTGGGAATATCGTTGCAGTGATGAACTGTTAGTGAACATCCCAACGGTTAGAGGAATATGTGAATATGTGCCGCGCGCTTTCCTCTCAATAACACAATAAACACACATGAGCAACAGCCGTTCAGAAAGCATCTGATCATAGAGATGTGGATGTGTTTGCTCCAGATCTGAGATTCAGCGCTTCATGTCGACAGGTGAGCAACATTACACTTATGATAGTTTGATTATAAAGTATATTTGACTCTTAGAGACTATAGATTCTCTTTTCTTTGAATGACACAGACATCACAGCACAGAGCGACTCTTTCTGTGTCCTCCTGAACATTGGGTAAGCATTCGCTTCAGATCTCGGGAGTGTGAACAACATCTTTTGATTTTCCCGGAAAAAACATTCCCACACAAAAATCAGGCTTAAATAGACAGGAAGTCGGGGAAGGTCTCGTTTTCTTAAGCTTCCTTACAAGCGGTTCACACACTGGCAATAATGACCTGGTACAGTAACCCTGGTGTGTGTGGACGCAATTATATTTCAGTGTGTGTGTGTGTGTGTGTGTTTTGTACTTGGGTTGGATCCACACGTGTTTTGCCGCATAACTCCAGCTCAACCGCACGATGACATCACAGAAAATCCCCCCCCTTTCGTCTCTCCCACTTTTCCACAGACAATTAAAAGCCACAAGCCTCTGAAGCCCCTCTAATGAGAGTCTAATCCTTCCCATGATGCACAGCAGGTTCTCCCGGACCCTCCAGACGCCAAACACTGAAACAGATCTGCGTGTGTGTTCGGAGTACCACACGAGCGTTAGCATCACTGATATTGACATTTTGTTCATATTTTAAATTAGATTTTATTTGAATTTTAATTCAAGTTCTAGTATTTTTGTCATTTTTATTAGTTTTTTTTATTTTTTGTTATTTTAAAGGTGTCATGAAATGGCTTTTTTGTTTTGTTATACTGTTGTCCGAGGTCAACTTGTGACGTTTGCATGGTTTTTACATTCAGAAACATGATGCATAAGTAATAGGCTATTTTCTGCCCTGGTTTTGAGGCTCTCTCATGGAACGCTCTGTTTTTATGGGCATGCCGCACTGAAGACTTGCAAGTAAACGTCCACTGCTATGATTGGATAAGATTTGCATATTTAATGAGCTTCAGCTCCCCCATGAGTACGCGTGAGGCGTTGTTTTGAAAGCGGCAACCGTAATTATTCGCCCACAGGGATCGCAAAATGTCAAACACAATGATTTATCTCTCATCCACCCGCGATTGATATGAATGTTGTTTTACATGATTTGGCCCGCCCGATCCGTGGATATAAGCGCATGCCAAGTACATTGCAGAGAGCAATCAAAACTTCCACCATTGTATTTTCCCTTCAAATATCAAGTCTTGAGAGTGAACGCACATCAAGAAGGGAATGTTATTTCACTATTTAAGATGATTGTATTGGTTGCCCGTGTGGAAAATACACAGCTCCGGGACGTTGGGCTTTGCGAGCCCTGTGACAGTGGCATGGGCCCCCCTAAAAATGTGTGATTAACCTTTCAAACATATGAAACTGGCGGAGGCTTCGTCCCGTCTTTTAATCAGAGTGTTCTTCACACTGTGTGAGCTCTCATTGGTCTGTCACCGCTCATCAATGCCAAAATATTTGAGAAAACCAATCAAATCAGAGTAGGCGGGCTTTATGTTCACAGAAGCTGCTGAGGCTGAGCGTGAATTTTAGCAGCGCGACTCGACGTCAAGTGCGAGATATGAAGCTAAACTAAACATTTCATATTTGACAGCTGCTTCTTAAAGTCAGAAATGTTAAACAAATGACAAAAATATTCACGCAAATTAATAAACTTTTTTTTAATTTCGCCATTTTGAATTGAAATAGGCCTATGTAATGTCATTTATAATATAATTAACAAACAAGAAATGTTAACAAAGCCGTTTTCTTCAGATTAGGCATAAGATTAATAATGAACGTGTGCATATTGTAATTTAATAATTCCATGTGTAGCTCTGAGTAAATAAATAAAGCTCAGCTTTTTTCAGCCTGTACTGGGCATAAGATTAGTAATGAATGTGTGCATATTGTGAATTAATTTAATACATTTAATTACCCAGCTTTCCTGTTAGGCTTCAGTAAATTAACATGTCTATGAAAATGATTCATAAAACATATAAATATCAGTTAAACATATGTTTACTGTCTTAACTGACGAAAATGGTAAAACTTAATCAGTCATATCTGCCACTGACATTGTTTTCAAGCTGTTGTCTCATTTTAGCCGTTCAGAACATCTTAAAATGCACATTTGTAGATCACAGAAATCTAAATGTTCTCGAGGGGCCGAACCCCCAAACCTCACATGTGGGATCTCAGTGATTATAAACCTGCCTGCATTGTATGATTAAGGGATGTACAATATGATCATGCAGAATAAGGCATTAATATTTGCTTTATAAGTAATAATAAACAGCCAATATCCTAATATGCATACTACAACCCCAAATCGGAAAACGTTGGGACAGTATGGAAAACGCAAATACTAAAAAAAAGAAGTGATTTCTAAATTTACTTTGACTTGTATTTCATTGCAGACAATATGAACACAAAATATTTCATGTTTTGTCTGGTCAACTTCATGTCATTTGTAAATATGCATCCTTTCCTGTCATTCAGACCTGCAACACATTTCAAAAAAAGTTGGGACAGGAGCAATTTAGGGCTAGTAATGAGGTAAAATGGTTGAATAATGATGTGATTTGAAACAGGTGATGTCAACAGGTGATTGTAATTATGATTTGGTACAAAAGCAGCATCCAAGAAAGGTCTAATCCTTTAGGAGCAAAGATGGGCCGAGGATCGCCAGTTTGCCAACAAATACGTGAGAAAATTATTGAAATGTTTAAAAACAATGTTCCTCAAAGAAAGATAGGAAGAGATTTGGATATTTCACATTCAACAGTGCATAACATAATTAAAAGATTCAAGGAATCTGGAGGAATTTCAGTGCGTAAAGGACAAGGGCGCAAGCCTAAGCTGAACAACCGTGATCTCCGATCCCTCAGGCGGCACTGCATCAAGAATCGGCATTCATCTAGAAGCCATATCACCACATGGGCTCAGGACTACTTTGGCAAACCTTTGTCAAGTACCACAAGACATAGTTACATCCACAAATGCCAGTTAAAACTGTACTGTGCCAAAAGGAAGCCCTATGTTAACAGTGTCCAGAAGCGCCGTCGACTTCTCTGGGCTCGGAGGCATCGGGATGGACCATCACACAGTGGAAACGTGTACTGTGGTCAGATGAATCAGTATTTGAGGTATTTTTTGGGAGGAATGGACGCCGTGTGCTCCGGACCAAAGAAGAAAAGGATCATCCAGACTGTTACCAGCAACAAGTCCAAAAGCCAGGGTCTGTCATGGTATGGGGTTGTGTCAGTGCCCTTGGCAAAGGCAACTTGCACTTCTGTGAAGGCACCATTAATGCTGAAAAGTACATAGAGATTTTGGAGCATAATATGCTGCCTTCAAGAAGACATCTTTTCCAGGGACGTCCATGCATATTTCAACAAGACACTGCAAAGCCACATTCTGCACACATTACAAAGTCCTGGCTGTGGAGGAAGAGGGTTCGGGTACTCGACTGGCCTGCCTCAGTCCCGACCTGTCTCCAATAGAGAATGTGTGGGACAACGAAGACCCCGTACTGTTGCCCACCTTAAGACTTGTTTGCAGGAAGAATGGGACAAAATTACACCTGAAACACTTCATCACTTGGTGTCTTCAGTCCCTAAACGTCTTTTAAGTGTTGTGAAAAGAATGGCAACATTACAAAGTAGTAAATGCTTTACTGTCCCAACTTTTTTTGAAATGTGTTGCAGGTCTGAATGACAGGAAAGGATGCATATTTACAAATTACATGAAGTTGACCAGACAAAACATTAAATATTTTTTGTTCATATAGTCTGCAATGAAATACAAGTCAAAGTAAATTTAGAAATCATTTCCTTTTTTTTTTAGTTTTCCATAGTGTCCCAACTTTTTCTGATTTGGGGTTGTAATAAGCTACTAGTTAATAGTGAGAATTGGACCATAAACTAAAGTGTTACCATTTTTTTTTTCATACCCTCACTGAGGTCTGAAAGTCCTGGAATCACCCCTGTGACAGTGTCAGTTATGTTTAGTTAGACATGTACACACTGTAACATTGTATTTGATCTGTAACAATGCAATACTATCACATATAAACACATGTTTTACTCACATTAGTGTGTTGCTTCATTCATTCATGTGATCTCATCCTGTCTGCACATCCAGTCTCTTGTTTACAAACGAATCCGTGGTTAAATGAACAGACGTGCAATGTCTTCCCCACATGAGCTGGATCTTCATTAAAGATAAAGTTCAACCACTCATTCCTAATATTAGAATCTGAAGGACGCTTATGTTCTTCCACAAGCAGGCACAGGGCGGTATCCTGCTATCTTCGGCATGTTTATTGCTCTGTAGCGCGATCCGTTTAGCTCCACGAGTCGGTGGGCGGGGCTACAGAAGCAGGCGTTCTTCTTCATGCTGACGTCAGTGGTCGACATATCCTGAGATCTCTCATTTTCTGGGCCTGGTGTCAATAAAAGCTTTTCTTTCACTAACAAGGAAGTGTTCAGCTCTGAAACGTACAGGATATTATTATATTATGATGACTTTTTATATATCAATGGCTCAAAGGAAAGTTGATTTCTCAGTTCATCACCCCTTCAACTTGCACTAAATGAAAAATACCTTTTTTTTTATTTAGTTAATGTTAATTTTATTTCAAGTAATAAAACTTAAAAGTTAAAGTTTTAGTAATTTTGCCGTTTGTTTTTGTCATGTTTATTAAGTTTTACTTTTTAGTTTTAGTTATTTTAACAAAATATTTTATATCGTGTTTATTTTATTTAATGAACCATGAAGGAATGAACATGATTTTTTTGTTTTATTAACATACTATTATAGTTTTATTTTTTTGTTTTAATGTTTATTTATTTTAAGTAATGAATACTTTTTAGTTTTATTTAAATATTTGTATTAATATTTCGAGTGAGATTTTGTCATTGTTATGTTTATTTTTATTAGGTTTTAGTTTATTTTAATACTTCAAAAAAAAATTAATTGTTTTTACTTATTGATATACTATTATAGTTTTAGTTAATATTTTGAATTCTTTTTTATTTCAGTAAAAGTTTTAGTAATATTGCGGTGTTTTTGTTATTTTTATTAAGTTTTACTATTTAGTTTAGTTATTTTAATACTCAACTTAAATTAAAATGAGACAAAGTTTTATTTTATTTAATGTAATGAAAATGATTTTTACTTTTATTGATATACTTTAATAGTTGTAGTGTTAATATTTTGAATTATTTTAATACTAATGAGAAATAAGTTTATTATTTTAGTTAATGTTTATTTTATTTCAAGTAATGTTTTAGTTAACGATAACCCTCATAATACAGGCATATTTAAGATCCTCCTAAAGTCAGTAAACACACACACACACACATTCCTGTTCCCAAAGAGTTTTAATGAGACCGTCTGAAGGTCTTCCTGATGAAAAACGCTCATATATAAAACACACATCACAGTTACTGCAGCTTCAAATGTTAAAACACAACTCGTGAGTAAAACTATACACGCAAACACTCGTCAAATCATCACCTGACCTAACACAGGACACAAGAGTTCAATTAAAAACAGGTTAATATGTGAGAGAATCCCCACCAATGACATTAAGAAGCGGGAGACGAGTCCTGCTCCTCACAGAACATCGGTCAGGAACAGCTGGACGTCCAGCTCCTCACAGAACATCGGTCAGGAACAGCTGGACGTCCAGCTCCTCACAGAACATCGGTCAGGAACAGCTGGACGTCCAGCTCCTCACAGAACATCGGTCAGGAACAGCTGGACGTCCAGCTCCTCACAGAACATCGGTCAGGAACAGCTGGACGTCCAGCTCCTCACAGAACATCGGTCAGGAACAGCTCCTCAGACAAACTCTCCTCTGAACGGGAGGCCGGGGCGGCTCTGCTGTTGCCAGCGGTGACGGAGACGGCAGAGAGTTGAGTCTTTCAGGTCCTCAAACTCAGAGAAGCCCAACTGATTCAACAGCTCATAAACTCCAGCCCGAGACGCCACCTGAACACAAAACACACACATACACATAAATCAGACAGTGTTCAATGATGTTTGGACTGGGTTGTGTGCTCTGAGAGAGAGAGAGAGAGAGAGAGAGAGAGAGAGAGAGAGAGAGAGAGAGAGAGAGAGAGAGAGAGAGAGAGAGAGAGAGAGAGAGAGAGAGAGAAAGAGTGTGAGAGAGAGAGAGAGAGAGAGAGAGAGAAAGAAAGAGAGTGTGAGAGATTGTGAGAGTGTGTGTGAGAGAGAGAGAGAGAGACCCATCCATCCATCCATCTATCTATCGTTCGTTCCATCTATCGTTCCATCCATCCATCTATCAGTCCCTCCATCCATCCATCCATCCACCCATCTATCATTCCATCCATCCATCCATCCATCTATCCATCTATCTATATATCTATATATCATTCCATCCATCCATCCATCTATCAGTCCCTCCATCCATCCATCCATCCATCCATCCACCCATCTATCATTCCATCCATCCATCCATCCATCCATCTATCTATATATCATTCCATCCATCCATCCATCTATCTATCATTCCATCCATCCATCCATCCATCCATCCATCCATCCATCCATCCATCCATCCATCCATCCATCCATCCATCCATCCATCCATCCATCCATCTATCTATCTATCTATCTATCTATCTATCTATCTATCTATCTATCTATCTATCTATCTATCTATCTATCTATCTATCTATCTATCTATCTATCTATCTATCTATCTATCATCTATCTATCTATCTATCTATCTATCTATCTATCTATCTATCTATCTATCTATCTATCTTTCCATCCATCTCTATCCATCCATCTCTATCCATCCATCCCTATCCATCCATCCATCCATCCATCCATCCATCCATCCATCACCTAACAATCTATCCTTCTATCCATCCATCCTTCTATAACCCCAACTATCCATCCATCCATCTGTCCTTCCATCCATCCATCCATCCTTCTATAAACCCAACTATCCATCCATCCATCTGTCCTTCCATCCATCCATCCATCCATCCATGTAACCATCTATCTATCATTCCATCCATCCATACATTCATACATCTATCAATCATCTACAATCTATCCATCCATCCATCCATCCATCCATCCATCTATCTATCTATCTAACCATTTACCCATCTAACCATCTATCCATCCATCTATCTATCCATCTATCTATCCTTCCATCCTTCTGTCCTTCTATCCATCTATCCATCCATGCACTTATCCATCCATCCATCCATCCATCCCTCCTTATATATATATATATATATATATATATATATATATATATATATATATATATATATATATATATATATATATATATATATATATATATATATATATATATATATATATATATATATATATATATATATATATATATATATATATATAGAGAGAGAGAGAGAGAGAGAGAGAGAGAGAGCGAGAGAGACATAAGAGCTTCAGACTTTAAGACTGTGTTTCATTCAGAGTTTTGACAGACGCTCCTCCTCTAGTCACACACACTCTGATCTCTGTATGTTCAGTGTGTGTGGTTGTTTTCATCTGGCCAGTTTCACGGGAACCCGAATCATAAATGAGAGTTTATGCTGAGACGCACAGCTGGATTCAGGGATTAAACACTCGAGGTACCCATGATTCCCTGCGGCAGGTGCGAACGGGATCTGGATCGACTCCCACCAGCAGCTATAAAAACAACAAACACTGGACACAAAGAGGAAAGAGCGCAGACAAACACTCGGCCGCAGTAAAACCACACACAACGCAGATGTTATGAGCGCACAACGCCATCCATCATCCTCTTCTGCTCTTTAGCCAGAGAGATCCTGACAAACACAGCATATTAACAGCTGTAAATCTCCTGACAAACACACTGTATGCACGCACACACACACACACACACACACACACACACACACACACACACACACACACACACACACACACACACACACACACACACACACACACACACACACACACAGTCATACAGTGTGAACATCACCTCAAACACTGATCACACGACCTTAAAGGAACAGTCACCCCAAAAAAAGAAAATTCTGGCATCATTGTAACCAAATGCGTTTCGCAGAAGAAAAAAATACATGTCAGACAGGGTTGAAATGACATGAGGGAAAGTAAATGCAAGTAAATTAATCCTGACCGCTCTTCCCTTTTCATAACCATCAGTCCACTTTAACACTGATAAATCGAAACTGTCACACACACACAATCAACCTCAAACACCCGCCGAACGTTCTGGCTAGTGTTGAATAACTGAGAGAGGGGTCAGAAACAGGCACTGACCTTTGACCCCGGCTGACCGATGACCCGGT
This sequence comes from Gobio gobio, assembly GCF_949357685.1. Classification (NCBI taxonomy): domain Eukaryota; kingdom Metazoa; phylum Chordata; class Actinopteri; order Cypriniformes; family Gobionidae; genus Gobio; species Gobio gobio. The sequence goes on along the minus strand of NC_137113.1, from coordinate 2,597,227 downwards.
CAACATGATGAACATGACCAAAGGAGAGAAACAGATGCATTTATAAAAGAGATTGAACTATACACAACTGCCGAATATAATTCAAACATTACTCAAACTCCACTGCAATTGCAATGATGTGGTTGAATCTGTGTGTTGTGTTCGTCTCTTCTCAAATGTGACTTTCATCCAGAAAAAGCCATGCTAGAATCACAAAAGCAGTGTGTTTTCACAGATCCCTCCAATGCGCTCATGTTTTTATAATGCAGGAATGTCTTCAATGCGGCTCATTCCACTTCAGAGACCCAGAGCACAATGAACCCGCGGCGCTCACAACACACTCCTGATCGCAAACCTGACCAACACATGGGCTTTAAACCAGCTCTCATGCTCACCAGCCACTGTGGCTAGTGGTTTCCCAATTTTGAAAAACAGCCATATAGATATTTTTAATATCATCTCATAATTTGGTAACAGGAATATTAGGCTGCTGTCACTTTAAGAGCTGTCGCACGGATCCATTACACGGTTACACATGCGTCTTCTTTCTCAACTGTTTATATTCACTTACAACAGAACTGACTGCGTTTACATGAATACTCGCCAAGACATTATTTTGTGTGTGTGTGTGACTGTTTAAGTACAATAAGCAGCGAAAAAGAACTCAGTGCTGAGAGGCTGTGAATTGATGTAAAATTACGCACAATTAACTCCTGAAACGCCTCCATTGTAGTCTTGAGTTTCTTCTGGGAACATATAATCCTCATTATAATAATTAATGTGCAGAACAAAGGGGCGGGGTAGTGTGTTGAAACTGGCGGTTATGGTAAGGGGCGGAACATTTCCCCAGAACCAATCACAACACACTGCTCCAGCCGACCAATCAGAGCACAGTGTGCTTTTCAGAAGGCGGGGTTTTAGAGACAGGAAGTAAACAGAGCGCTACTGACAGACTGCGAAGAGAGGAGCCGCAACACTGGAGAACATGAGGAAATAATCAACACTCAAGCAGGAAAACCTGCTCTAGTCGAGCCAAAACACAATCAAGACATAATATAGCCTCTTTAAAGACAAAAAAGTGGTGTCTATACTAAAATGTTTAAAAAAAAAAAGATGTTTCTTTAAAAACACTGAACTGTATATATCTAGCATCTATCCAAAGCGACTTCGAAAGGATTCAACAGTTGAAGCGAGCTCTTTATCTTGAGGAGAATGCCATGAAGACGCAGATGAAGAGCTCTTGTTATCGGTCAGCCGTCCGCTGGAATGAGGCTGTCTTCCGTCTTATCTCCGAGCGGCACATTGGCTCTTATCTGAAGAACTGAAAGGAGTAAATGGACTGAGAAGATGCTCAGTGAACTTCCTCAGGGCTCAGTCTGCCTCTGTTATCTCTTAAACAGTAATGTCATCTGCACTGACTAGAACAGAATCACATTTTATTCATTAAATAAGATATGGTATTATATTTAATATAGAATATTTTCAATATATTGTCCATCCCAAGCTCAATGTAAAACATTTGTGCTTTATTTCAGCAACACTGAGATATTATATGTTTATTAATCATTTAAAATTAGGCTTTATTTTTATATATTTTGTTTTCATTTGAATTTTAGTTAAAGTTTTAGTAATTTTTTGTGTCCTTTTTATTATTCTTTTTAAATACGTCAATTACTTTTTAAATTGATGGATGGATGGACAGATAAATATGATAGACAGACAAGATGGACGATGGGTGGATGGATGGGTAGATGGATGGACGGACAGACAGATAAACATGATAGATAGAAAAGACGGATGGATGGACAGATAAACATGATAGATAGACAAGATGGATGATGGATGGATGGATGGGTGGGTGAATGGATGGATGGATGATGGAAAGATAAACATGATAGATAGACAAGATGGATGGATGGATGGATGGATGGACAGATAAATATGATAGATAGACAAGATGGACGATGGGTGGATGGATGGGTAGATGGATGGACGGACAGACAGATAAACATGATAGATAGAAAAGACGGATGGATGGACAGATAAACATGATAGATAGACAAGATGGATGATGGATGATGGATGGATGGATGGGTGGGTGAATGGATGGATGGATGATGGAAAGATAAACATGATAGATAGACAAGATGGATGGATGGATGGACAGATAAATATGATAGATAGACAAGATGGACGATGGGTGGATGGATGGGTAGATGGATGGACGGACAGACAGATAAACATGATAGATAGAAAAGACGGATGGATGGACAGATAAACATGATAGACAGAAAATATGGATGGGTGGGTGGATGGACAGATAAACATGATAGATAGACAAGATGGATGGGTGGGTGAATGGATGGATGATGGAAAGATAAACATGATAGATAGACAAGAAGGATGGATGGATGGGTGGGTGAATGGATGGATGGATGATGGACGGATAAACATGATAGATAGACAAGATGGATGGATGGATGGATGGATGGGTGGGTGGATGGATGATGGACAGATAAACATGATAGATAGAAAAGATGGATGGACGGATGGGTGGGTGGGTGGGTGGATGGATGGATGATGGACAAATAAACATGATAGATAGACAAGATGGATAGATGGACGGATGGATCAAATGACAGACAGATACACATGATTGGATGGATGGATGGATAGAAGGAAGGATGGATGGATGGGTGCTATTGTTTATTTTCTAACTTAGTGTAGAAAGTTTTTCTTTATTGATATTATTTTCCTGGTTTCCACAGACGTCCTGTGAGTCGATGTTGTGTTTGACCTAGAATATTCCCTCACACTGTCCGTGCTGGACTCAGCACATCAGCCCAACACCGACGCTGATCATCGATTAGACACCAGTTAGAAATCAGGCCATGACCGTGATGCTGACTGACCAGTTCATCAGAGGCTGCTCTAGCTTAGATTCGCTCAATCTTTCTCTCAGTGCATCCCATCATCCCAAACAAAACACACTGGGAAACAAAACCGACCTTCAGAGCGGCAGGACTGGAAGAGTGGAGAAAGCGCAGGGGGGGAAACACTCATTTGTTTGGAATGGCAGTAAATTCCAGACTTTACCATGAGCCACAGCTGGCCTCAACACACACACACCAGCAGAACCCGACGTGTGAATCACCGGCCTCAGTGATGCTAGAATAAGCTTGTAAATTCCAGGGTATGCGTCTAAATGAAGCGATAGCTACGGCTCGACAAGCACAGATTCACACGGGAGAAGAGAATCCACCACCAGACTTCTCAAACAGCTGTACACACACACACACACACACACACACACACACACACACACACACACACACACACACACACACACACACACACACACACACACACACACACACACACACACACACACACACACACACACACACACACACACACACACACACACACACACACACACGTTTGTGAAATGTGAGGACATTCCATAGGCGTAATGGTTTTTATACCGTACAAACCGTATTTTCTATCCCCTTACACTGACCCTAAACCTACCCATCACACACACACACACACACACACACACACACACACACACACACACACACACACACACACACACACACACACACACACACACTGCCCCTGTCCCTAAACCTAGCCCTCACAGGAGACTGTGCAGTTCACTTTCTGTGAAAAAAAACTAATTCTGTGTGATTTATAAACATTTTGAAAAGTGAGGACATGGGGAACGTCCTCATATTTCACCCTCTTTTTGTAATACCTGTGTCATACCCATGTCATTATACACATTTGTGTCCTGATATTTCACGAAAACATGCCCACACACACACTATCTATCTTTGGTCTCCTGGCTTCCTGTTTATGAGTTAACGTTAAAACTTCACAGAGGTTTGTGATGGACTTCCAAAATTTGAAGTTGAAGGGAGATGAACACTATGGGATGAATAACAATGCAAATTAGGAGAAGCGTTTGCATCTGAGGTTTAAATAAGAGACGTTGTTTAAAAAAAAAACTCACAGTGAGGACCGTCTGTTCATGGATGAAATAAAATATCATCAAATTAAAAACGTTTGGAGACTATTTTAAGCGAGCGAAATGGTTGAAAGTCCATAAACACAATCAATTGTAATGACACGATTACTTATTACTTTTGACCAATAGGTGGCGCTGACACTAAATTGATTTAGTGATGTAAAGTTTGGTCAATGTCAAATCTCTTCCTTATAACCTCGGATGCAGTTTGGCATCATGCCATTAAATTCATTGATGCTCGAATTTGGTGCAAATCCGACAAAAGATCTAAGAGGAGTTGGAAAACGTAGGTTTTTAAAGAAAATCAAAACGTCGGACAGGAAGTTCAGCCGATTGTAAAATAGGCATCTATCAGCATGACCCAACGAATCAATTACGTTTCATTACAAGAGGCAAAATGAATTAAAATGGCATGATAATGTTTGACCACAAGATGGCGCTGTCTCTAAGCTTTGAGTATCTTCAGGGCATGGCGCTGATGGCACATAGCGAGTTTCATACCGATGCGCCAACGCATTCGTATAGCATTTTACGATAAAATTCAAAATGGCTGACATCTGAAAATTGGGTATCATTGGACTCAGCAAGCTGAGCCAAATCTAAAGAGAGTCATGGTTGTCATCATAGATATCCATAATAAAGGCTAGATGTCTTACGGCGGAGTCTCTAACGTCATCACCGGCGGCCATCTTGTCACAGGCAAGCTTTCTGGCGGGCTCTGTGGTACCGGATGTAAGGTGCGTGATCTGCACGAACACAATCTGGACGGATTTACAAACGGTTTGGTTTCTTACAAACGTTATTAACCTGGCTATAATTCTGGATGCTTGAACAAATTATGAATAATTATTAATAAGTATGCAGTGTCATAACTACATCTCTGACGTTTATAACAAACCAAACAGTTTGAAAATCGGTAGAAAATTTAGCAAGTTATGGTTATTTAAAAAGTACACGCACCATTAAAACACAATGTTACGAGTGAGCGAGCTGACTGTGACAAGATGGCCGCCAGGTGCGGACGTCCACCTCCATTGGCCAGCAGCGCGGACGAGACATCTTGCCTTTATTATGTATATCTATGGTTGTCATAACAAACATCAAGTTTAGTCTGAATCAAGCGGCTCCTACCGCGGTCTCTCTTGAAGCTGATACGGAAGTGACTTAAACTGCAGTTCATGGACTGGCCACTAGAGGAGCAGAATCTCATTGAGCTCATGTTAAAATGTCCAACTTTACAGCAGAAGAACACATGTTTACAGTCTGGGACAAACTGTGCTTTTGGTCTGTACGGCTAATTTTGCCCTTCATGACGACTCTGGGGGGGGGGTATTTATAACTCATTGGTTTGCATTATATAAAGCCTTAAAGTTCTGCATAATTAAGGGCGTGGCCACTTTGAGTGACAGGTGGATAGCCTTTGTCTGCTGTCTGTGTTGGGGAAGCTACTCTGAAACTGTAGTTTGACAAGCTACAAGCTACTTATAAATTAAAGTAGTTAAACTACAGTCAAGCTACCCTTCTGCAAAAGTAGTTAGATACACTTCAAGTTACTACCAGAATATGGCGCTCTCTACATCGAAACTACTTAGAATTTTTATTTTATTTACAAATAACTGAATAATCGTTAATGAAGAATGTTTTAAGTTGAATGTTTGGGGTTTAAACCAACACAATGCAATACAATAATGATAAGAGTAAAGTTTTATTTTGTAAACTATCCAAATATACAATACTCAGTCTATATCTCTATGTATACAAAAGTCTTCGATGCAGACAGCGTTTTAATCTTTTGTTGGTAGGCTATAAATCAAGTGTAACCTTTACTAGTCGATTCATGTGAAGTTATCAACCCACTCCTGTACGTTCTTTACATAATCATCAGACGATCTCTTCTCTGTGAACCGTAAAGCCGCAAGATGCGTAAACGAAACAATAGATGGCGGTAACGCGCGATTTTAGTATGTGATCAAATAAGAAGAAAACACTGTGCTGCTTCAATGCATTGCAGGCTCGTCAAAACACAAAACGGAATGTAGCTTTTGGTAGCGCTACACCGCTACTTGCAGGAAAAAGTAGTTAGCTACTGGAAAAACGACATTGTTTTAAAAGCAACTGAGCTACTGACAAACTACTGAAAAATTTAGTTTAAGTTAGTAGCATCACTACTTGTAGTTAACTACTCCCCAACACTGGTCATCACCTCACCTCAGTCTATGGTCTGAATACCCTAAAGCATTGCGGAGATATAGCCTTATGTTTATTTTGGTGTGTGCTTCGTTGAATTCTTCTGCAAGTTATTTGAGAATGGTTTGATATGCTAAAATTTTCATTAAAATTGGAGCAACGATCTAGGGGGAGTTTGAAAATGGCGAACGACTATGGCAAAATTGGTATCTAAGTTCTCAGCATGACCCAAAGAATCTATCTTAAGTAGTAGTAGTAGTAGTAGTAGTAGTAGTATCTAAATGGCCAACATCGTAAAATTTGGTATCGTTCGACTTGGCAAGCTGCACCGTAAAGAGAGTTTTGATATTTTTGGCCAAACCATTCAGAAGATATAAACACTAAAACACTAGGTGGCACTGTGGCAAAACCGTGCAAATACCTTCAGGTCATGGTTGTCGTAACACACACCAAGTTTGGTCTAAATACACTAAAGCTTTGCGGCAATATAGCCTCACATTAATTTTTGGCGTGCTCTTCGTTTAATTAGTTCGAGAGGTATTTGAGAACGATTTGACTAATCAACTTGAATTCCATTCATCTTAAATTTTGTTGGCATGGTCTGAATATGATCTGGTTAAATTTATGTGAAAATCTGAGCGTCCGAGTTCGAAAAAGTAGATTTTTATTTTATTTCTAGTCCTTACGGTTCTAAAGTTGCATCGCAAGAAGCGTAATTTTTGACAGTTGGTGGCGCTAGAGGGACTGAGATAGACACTCCAAATTTGCAGTGGTTGTTGTTGGGACTGTCCTCTATCAGTGTGCCAAATTTCTTAACTTTTTACCATACAGTTCTATGGGCTGCCATAGACTTCAAGAGCAGCAGAAGACTAACGGATACAGTAGGTGCTTGGCCCCTAATAATAAGCTAATTGCTGCACATCACCAACAAAATCGTATCAAATATACCTTAAATAACACCAAGCTGTATAGCATTTTACGACAAAATTCAAAATGGCCGACATTGGAAAGTTATCGTTTGACTCATTCAGAAGTTATAAGCAAAAAAAAATTATATTTTGCATATCTCCTGACCACTAGGTGGCACTGTGACGAAACTGTGCAGGTATCCTCAGGTCATGTTTGTAGTAACACACACCAAATTTGGTCAGAATACACTAAAGCATTGCGGAGATATAACCTCACGTTCATTTTGGCGTGCTCTTCGTTGAAATCGTTATTTGGGAAGGGTTTGACTAATCAACTTTAATTCCATTCATCCAATCTTACATTTTGTCGGCATTGTCTGAAGATGATCTGGTTACATTTTCGTGAAAATCGGAGCATCTGAGTTCGAAAAAATAGATTTTGTAGGAATTTTGTTTCTAGTCCTTACGGTTCTAAAGTTGCATCACCAGAAGTGTAACTTTAGACAGTTGGTGGCGCTAGAGGGATTGAGATAGAGACTCCAAATTTGCAGTGGTTGTTGTTGGGACTGTCCTCTATCAGTGTGCCAAATTTCATAACTTTTTACCATACAGTTCTATGGGCTGCCATAGACTTAAAGAGCAGCAGACGACTAACGGATACAATAGACGCTTGGCCCCTAATAATAAGCTAATTGCTGCACATCAACAAAATCGTATCAAATATACCTTAAATAACACCAAGCTGTAATGTCAATGTAGTGATAGCACAGATAAAACCACCAAAACTCAGCAAGCTGCACCGAATCTAAAGAGACCAGTTTTGATATTTTTGGCCAAACCATTCAGAAGATATAAGCAAAAATAGATTTTTCATATCTCCTGACCACTAGGTGGCACTGTGACGAAACTGTGCAGGTATCCTCAGGTCAGAGCATTTGAGAACATTTTGACTAATCAACTTGAATTCCATGTTCTTTTTGTCGGCATCGTCTGAAGATGATCTGGATAAATCATGCAAATCAAAGAAACGAAGAGTTGAAAAAGTAGATTTTTAAAGAAAATCAAAATGGAGGACAGGAAGTTCGGCCGATTATGGCCCAAAGAATCTATTAAGACCAGTTTCATTAAAATAGGCAAAAATAATTAAAAGCTATTAGCATTGGTTTTTAATTTCATGATATTTTATGACCACAAGATGGAGCCGTCCCTGAGCATGGTGCCGATGGCACACACTGAGTTTCATAACGATATGCCAATACCTTCGTATAGCATTTTACGGCAAAATTCAAAATGGCCGACATTGGAAAGTTGGGTATCGTTTGACTCATTCAGAAGTTATAAGCAAAACAAATTTATATTTTGCATATCTCCTGACCACTAGGTGGCACTGTGACGAAACTGTGCAGGTAACCTCAGGTCATGATTGTCGAAACACACACCAAATTTGGTCAGAATACACTAAAGCCTTGCAGAGATATAACCTCACGTTCTTTTGGCGTGCTCTTCGTTGAGATCGTTATTTGGGAAGGGTTTGACTAATCAACTTTAATTCCATTCATCCAATCTTAAATTTTGTCGGCATGGTCTGAAGATGATCTGGTTACATTTTTGTGAAAATCGGAGCATCTGAGTTCGAAAACGTAGATTTTGTAGGAATTTTGTTTCTAGACCCAACAGTTGTAAAGTTGCATAAGCATAAGTGTAACTTTGGACAGTTGGTGGCGCTAGAGGAATTGAGATAGAGACTCCAAATTTCCTGTGATTGTTGTTGGGACTGTCCTCTATCAGTGTGCCAAATTTCATAACTTTTTACTACATACTTCTCTGGGCTTCTTCAAGAGCAGTAGAAGATGATGACTAACAGATACAACAAGTGCTTGGCCCTATTTGCCGCAATATTCAACTGCACACCACCAACAAAATCACATCAAATATACCTTAAAGGGTTAGTTCACCCAAAAATGAAAATTCTGTCATTAATTACTGACCCTCATATCGTTGGACACCCGTCAGACCTATTCTCGGTGAGAATAGTTTTTGTGCGCAAAAAAAACCTAAATAACGACTTATATAGTGATGACGATTTCAAAACACGGCCTCATGAAGCTTCGAAGCGTTATGAATCAGTGAGTCGAATCATGATTCGGATCGGGTGTCAAACTGCTGAAATTTGGCGATCCAAACCGCTGATTCGACTCACTGATTCATAACGCTTCGAAGCTTCATGAGGCCGTGTTTTGAAATCGTCATCACTATATAAGTCGTTACTTAGGGTTTTTTTGCGCACAAAAACTATTCTCGCCGATTCATAAAGTTATTGTAGAGCCGCTGTAGTGAGATGGACTTTGTAACGACGTCTTTAGTGTCTTTTAAGGGTCTTGAGAGTGAACCGTGCCATTGAGCCAATGGAGGCCTTTCAGAGCATCAGATTTACACTAAAATATCTTCATTTGTGTCTGAAGATGAACGGAGGTCTGACGGGTGTCCAACGTCATGAGGGTAAGTCATTAATGACAGAATTTTCATTTGTGGGTGAACTAACCCTTTAAATGGGGTAAAGGCATCTCAGGGTGTTTTGCAGTAGTGATGGATAGCACAGATAATATACTCAAGGCTCATGATTGAAGGAAGGGACACACGGGGGGAAAATGACGGCGGTCTGATCTCACCTGTAGCATCCACTGGCTGAAGGAGCGCTGCCAGGAGTCTCTCTTCTCCAGGTGCAGGTATGTGTTGAAGAGGATCAGGTACATGTAGCGCTCCAGATACAGCAAACTCTTCAGCCTCAGCGCCTGGATCTCCGCCTCGCATTTACAGCTCTTGATCTGTCGGACACAAACGAGAGCCATGAATGACCAGCATTCAACTCAACACCTGACGGACTGTGACTGATCATGATTGATTGATTGATTGATCATGTAATATTTTATGATCTGTCCTTTTGTTTAACACTAGAACCGCCAGGGGGCGCTGGATACCTAAAACCGCAAGCGGGTAAAATTTACCCATGCAGATTATTACTGCATTGATACGGCTAAAAAACGTAATATGCCACTGTATTCACAAAGTAATGTATAGAGTCATGAAATGATTATTTTTAGTCATCAACTATGTTTTTGTCCTGTTGTTTTATGCTATTTTAAGCAGCTACACTAATCACTTTTTGGTGACTATAGGCTAAACCAACCTGCAATGACGACGAGAATTAGATGGAAATAAATACATATTTGGGTGGTGTAATATTATAATAAAATGTCATTAATCCCATATTAAGATAACCCATGTTATTTAAATGACTAAAATACCCTAAATAGACAATGAAGAGCAATAATAATTCCCACACTGCATAAGATGTATGGCAACTTATGATAAGGATAACATATGAATTCAAGCGCACAGTTTGACCGAATTAATTATTCATTTGTATAGTTATATCATTTATAATTTTAATTAGAGAACAACACCAATAAACTTGGGATAATCATGAAAATAGTTTTATTCATTCCATCATATCGGATGTTTTTTTTTTCAGGAAACGGGCAGACTTGAATAAATAGCAACACAGTAGCCAACAATACTCAATACAAAATTGCAAAACAAAAATGTATAATTAATCCAAAGTTTGAACATTTATAAATAGGCTAAAGCATCTTAATTTGACCGTGCGTTGTGTGGCTGTTTACAGTAAGCCGACGCGTTGCTCAAACACAGCGCGAAAATAGAGGAATTATATCGGGGTAAATTTGACCCGCTGGCGCTTATAGGTATAAATGCCCCGTTTTTAAATCTGGTTTTATCAAAACAATTTTTAACAACAGGGGATTGTAAATAACACAGTTTTAGCAAAAGTCAGTGACTGGGAGACTTGGCTATTTTATTGGAAATCTGTTATGTACATTTGAAAAACAGCCATGGGTAAATTTGACCCCGTGGCGGTTCTAGTGTTAAGTCCTTGAGGTAAACAGATCTAACACAGAGTACATATAGCATTCATTATAAATGAGGATTAAACAATCATATAAAGTTACGCTGATCCGCCTTGTACACAAAATCAATTATGCATAAGACAAAAACACAGCCAGTCTCATTTATTATAAAACATCTCATGTGTAAATGCGTCTCACTGGGGCGAGAGCTAAAGAGGAACGAGAACAATTGCGGTAGTTTTAAGAAATGAATTAATTCTGCACTTTTATAACAAATGAGATCAGGGTGAGTAATTTATGCAGGCGGCGGGAGATTAATTAGCCGTAACATTCAGTCTTTACTCAAACTGTTCTAACAAAAGAAACAGCAGAGCATAAAAAAGCCCAAATTACAGGCACAGCCAGAGACCAAACACACAATTAATTCAATTGAGAAAGCTCAAGTCGTACACTTTAAGTGCTCAAAGCCTCGCTCTGCAATAAAAGATGATAATTAAACACTTTCTGTGGTATTTTAGCTTCGCTAGCATTGCACCTTCAGTGTCATAAACTCTGTTCTGATCATTGATTCTCTAGAACATTGGGGTTAAATTAGGACAGAAGCCTCTGGAAACAAATGGATCTGGATTGTCTGCAGGGATGAAGCGCTGATGCGTGTGCAGTGTCTCTGCTGGAGTATTGATACATCACAATTCAATCCATAAAACAAACTGACGGAAATAACACACTGTAATCTTGAACTCGTTCATGTTCTGGCATCAGCCGATTTGAGAAACGTCTGAAATAATCAAAGATAAAACTATTAAAGACAGATGTTTGTTTGACTTTATGATCTGCTGAATCAAGAGCTTTCCGTCACCATCTCTGATACTGGAGACGATTAAAGGTGAATTATGTCAACTGCAAAACTAACTTTTATATTTCTCATATATATATATATATATATATATATGCATATACGCATCCAAAATAAAAGTTTGTGTTTACATAATATATGTGTGTGTACTCTGTTAATTATTGTTTATATATAAATACACACACATTCATGTATATATTTAAGAAATATTTGCATGTATATACTGTATACACATTTATATAATCTATAATATATAAATATAAATGTTTTATATATATAAAAATATTTTTTTTCTTACATATATACATGCTTGTGTGTGTATTTATATATAAATAATAATTAACAGAGTACACACACATATATTATGCAAACACAAACTTTTATTTTGGATGCGATTAATCGCGATTAATCTTTTGACAGCCCTAATATATATATATATATATATATAATACAATATAGAAAAGTATGAAAACTTATATTATACACAAATTAAGTGACTAACACTGATGATCTCCTGTTAGTGGGTGGGATATATTAGGCAGCAAGTGAACATTTCATCCTCAGAGTTGATGTGTTAGAAAGCACAGCAGAGACTCTACTTTCTGAGAGTCCTTAGGAAGAACAACATCGCCCAGAGTCTGCTGGGATCGTTCTACCACTCCACCATAGAGAGCATTCTCACGTACTGCCTTTGCGTGTGGTTTTCTAGCTGCACTGTAGCGTATAACAAACAGCTTCAGAGGGTCATCAGGACTGCAGAGGAAACCATCGGGTGCGCTCTCCCAACTTTGGAGAACCTACACAGCTCCCGCTGCCTCAAGAGAGCTTACAGCATCATAAAGGACACATCTCATCCACGTCACTCTCTTTTCAATCTGCTACCATCAGGCAGACGGCACAGATCAATTAGAACCAGGACGAACCGTTCTTAAAAAACAGTTTTTATCCAATAGCAGTGCCATCTCTAAATTCCACCTAACAAATGTTACATTACCAATGTATACACAGGTATGCAATCAAATGTCTGCACATATCTGTCATATTTGCACGGGTTACTTTTGTTTAATTGTACAGTTTCTTATGTGTATGCACTTTCAAAATGAGACAATTTCGTACAGCTGTACAATGACAAAGTTTTCTATTCTATTCAGGGTCATGGAGGACCAGTGGAGAACCAGTGGAGAACCGGCCACAGGGTCATGAAGGACCAGTGGAGAACCGGCCACAGGGTCATGAAGGACCAGTGGAGAACCGGCCACAGGGTCATGAAGGACCAGTGGAGATCCGGCCACAGGGTCATGCAGGACCAGTGGAGAACCGGCCACAGGGTCATGAAGGACCAGTGGAGAACCGGCCACAGGGTCATGGAGGACCAGTGGAGAACCGGCCACAGGGTCATGAAGGACCAGTGGAGAACCGGCCACAGGGTCATGGAGGACCAGTGGAGAACCGGCCACAGGGTCATGAAGGACCAGTGGAGAACCGGCCACAGGGTCATGAAGGACCAGTGGAGAACCGGCCACAGGGTCATGGAGGACCAGTGGAGAACCGGCCACAGGGTCATGGAGGACCAGTGGAGAACCGGCCACAGGGTCATGAAGAACCAGTGGAGAACCGGCCACAGGGTCATGAAGGACCAGTGGAGAACCGGCCACAGGGTCATGGAGGACCAGTGGAGAACCGGCCACAGGGTCATGAAGGACCAGTGGAGAACCGGCCACAGGGTCATGAAGGACCAGTGGAGAACCGGCCACAGGGTCATGAAGGACCAGTGGAGAACCGGCCACAGGGTCATGGAGGACCAGTGGAGAACCGGCCACAGGGTCATGAAGGACCAGTGGAGAACCGGCCACAGGGTCATGAAGGACCAGTGGAGAACCGGCCACAGGGTCATGAAGGACCAGAGGAGAACCGGCCACAGGGTCATGAAGGACCAGTGGAGAACCGGCCACAGGGTCATGAAGGACCAGTGGAGAACCGGCCACAGGGTCATGAAGGACCAGAGGAGAACCGGCCACAGGGTCATGAAGGACCAGTGGAGAACCGGCCACAGGGTCATGAAGGACCAGTGGAGAACCGGCCACAGGGTCATGAAGGACCAGTGGAGAACCGGCCACAGGGTCATGAAGGACCAGTGGAGAACCGGCCACAGGGTCATGAAGGACCAGAGGAGAACCGGCCACAGGGTCATGAAGGACCAGTGGAGAACCGGCCACAGGGTCATGGAGGACCAGAGGAGAACCGGCCACAGGGTCATGAAGGACCAGTGGAGAACCGGCCACAGGGTCATGGAGGACCAGTGGAGAACCGGCCACAGGGTCATGAAGGACCAGTGGAGAACCGGCCACAGGGTCATGAAGGACCAGAGGAGAACCGGCCACAGGGTCATGAAGGACCAGTGGAGAACCGGCCACAGGGTCATGGAGGACCAGAGGAGAACCGGCCACAGGGTCATGAAGGACCAGTGGAGAACCGGCCACAGGGTCATGGAGGACCAGTGGAGAACCGGCCACAGGGTCATGAAGGACCAGTGGAGAACCGGCCACAGGGTCATGAAGGACCAGTGGAGAACCGGCCACAGGGTCATGAAGGACCAGTGGAGAACCGGCCACAGGGTCATGAAGGACCAGAGGAGAACCGGCCACAGGGTCATGAAGGACCAGTGGAGAACCGGCCACAGGGTCATGAAGGACCAGTGGAGAACCGGCCACAGGGTCATGGAGGACCAGTGGAGAACCGGCCACAGGGTCATGAAGGACCAGAGGAGAACCGGCCACAGGGTCATGAAGGACCAGTGGAGAACCGGCCACAGGGTCATGAAGAACCAGTGGAGAACCGGCCACAGGGTCATGAAGGACCAGTGGAGAACCGGCCACAGGGTCATGAAGGACCAGTGGAGAACCGGCCACAGGGTCATGAAGGACCAGTGGAGAACCGGCCACAGGGTCATGAAGAACCAGTGGAGAACCGGCCACAGGGTCATGAAGGACCAGTGGAGAACCGGCCACAGGGTCATGAAGGACCAGTGGAGAACCGGCCACAGGGTCATGAAGAACCAGTGGAGAACCGGCCACAGGGTCATGGAGGACCAGTGGAGAACCGGCCACAGGGTCACGGGCGGCTCATTGATGCCCGTGTGATCAAACAGACGAGCCACTGGAGCTCAAACTGCTCCAGAAGTTAATGCTGGTTCTGATAGAAAGGGCTCAGAATACACAGAGCATCTCAGTTTGTTGTGTATGGGGCGGCACAGCCGCTGACCAGTGCCCATGCTGACCCTTGACCCCTGACCCCGCCCAAAGCACCAACAGTGGCCCGTGAGCATCAGAACTGGACCACGGAGCAATGGAAGAAGGCCTAGTCCCATGATCACGTGTTCTTCTACATCAGTGGATGGCCAGGTGTGTGTGTGTGTGTGTGTGGCTCACCTGGGGAACACATGGCACCAGGTGCATTATGGGAAGAAGGCGTGGCGGCGGAGGCAGTGATGTTTTGGGCAATGTTCTGCTGGGAAACCTTGGGTCCTCCATCATGTGGATGTTACTTTGACACGTCTCACCTACCTCAGCATTGCTGAGCCCATGTCCAGCCTCTCATGGAGACGGTTTTCCCTGTGGCTGTGGCTCTTTCAGCAGATAATGCTCCGCCACAAAGCACAAATGCTTCAGGAAAGCTTTGAGGAGCACAACAACCAGTTTGAGTCCAAATTCCCCAATTCAATTCAATCCAATCGAGCATCTGTGGGAGGTGCTGAGCAAACAAGTCCGATCCATGGAGGCCCCACCTCACAACTTACAGGACTTAAAGGATCTGCTGCTAACATCTTGGTGTCAGAGACCACAGCACACCTTCAGAGGTCTAGTGATTTAATATACAATGTAGTAATGGGGGATATAAACGATATGCGATATAACGATACAATTATAGCTTGATCATTTTTCTGGCCGCGATAATTTCCAGCGTCCGTTTTTATATCCATTTTTGCTGAGCGTGACATTATATGATCACGCTCTTATACATGTAAATGCTTTCAAGCGCGACAAGACACAAGAGAACGCGCTGTGTCAATGTCCTGTGTGTGTGTGTGTCAATGTCCTGTCTGTGTGTGTGTGTGTGTGTGTGTGTGTGTGTGTGTGTGTGTGTGTGTGTGTGTGTGTGTGTGTGTGTGTGTGTGTGTGTGTGTGTGTGTGTGTGTGTCCTGTCTGTGTGGCTGCGTCTCATGTCAGCTAATCGAGGGACACTCTGACACACACACACACACGACGCACGTCAGTCTCCTGCTCACATCGAGCTCTCTTTTGCGCATTAACAAACAATAACAACAAAACAGAGAATTTTGAGTACTCATATCAGGAGTCTTAAATTAGTTAAATAACGTCTTAAATGAACTTAAAGAGTTGTGAGGAAATGAGATGCGCGGGACAGCGTCTGATCCGTGTCATGTTCGTCAGCGGCTGTTCTTAAAGTGACAGGAGCACTGATGATGATGTCATTAATGTTCATCACAGAACAGCGGGAACAGAGGAAACTGTAGCTTTAATGATGATTAATCTAGATTTCATTTATTATTTATGCAGTTAAGAAAGGTGTTTGATAACTATTACATTTCTTTATATGTATAACAGGGAAGGCACAGGTAAAATAATATTTATTATAATGGTTTAAATAATATTACAAGTTGACTTAAATTAAAAGTTGTTTTTTTAAAGCCTAATAAATGTTGAAATTGGCATCTTTCAGTTATACTGTAATGTAGCGTCATTAATGTTTCATAGAGACATCAGTGAGACTGGCCTTCATTCATAAAAACATGACAATACAACACATATTTAAAATATACTGTCATATATAATTTGGAGAGTAACTGAAATTAGTACAATATCAAAACGTGTTAATAGTGATTAATTACAGATTGTTTTTTGATAAATTCGTTTTTTTTAATGGATTCCCAGCACTACCTAAAACACAATCATCCGCTGCAGTTTATTCAAGTGAAGTTGTTTGTTAACAGACAGAGTCCATTGCTTTTTGTCTTGGTTGTTTTGTTCATTTTATTGTGGATATTTAAAATGTTTTCCGTTTTCAGTGTTAAATAATCTTTAGAAATAAAAGTTACTTGATCTTTGAAAAGGTGTACCTGCATTATTATGCCATTATCATTATTTTAGATCTCAGAGCGACAATATTATCGTTTATCGCAATCATTTCTTGGCCGATTTATCGTCCAGCAAAATGTGTGGAGAGCCGCTTTGGCTGATAGAGACACGTCTCCTCGCTCTCATTATTCACTCCAGCCCTGCGGATGTGCTTTAAGTGGCCGCTCTGAAGATGGAGCTCATCATTACTATTACAGGCACGAGGGGATGCGGATACGAGCCGCCCACATCAACAAACGCAAGGAGGAAAACTCTGGCATCATCTACTCATGATGGAGCATTTATGCGGATGATCAAGCTGCTGTTTTTAGATTAGATGAGATGAGATTCAAGTTTATTGTCATTACACATGTACAGGTACAATGCAACGAAATGAAGTTTGGAGCAAGCCTCCGAGCCGCAGCTATTTAAAGCGCCGCCACAGGCTCTCCGGAAATAAAGAAATGCAGATTTATAAGCATACATGCAAACATTACATACATACCACTCAACATACCACATACCACTCATTTCCACTCAACTCTAGCTGATATGAAACATTCACAATTATGCACATTCAGATCTGATGCGTTCACGACTGATGAATTATGAATATTAATATTAGAGTAGATTGATGAGGAACATGAAGCCTATAAAATACAGTTAGAATGACCCTAACAGTTCAAGATATAGTTGTCGTCTCATATAAAGCCTATAATATGATATACGCCCTATTCGCACGGGATTAGTATTATCTGCGGACCTCGTGTGATTTAGAAATCACCCCCCCGCATCTGAATTTTGCGTGGCGCATTCGCACGGGATAAGCAAAGCCTGTGATTTTACTCCAATTTACTGACTCTGGACTTGTTTTTTTTTTCTCGTTATAGATATAGCTGTATGAAATTATAAACTGTCATATCGATTTCATTTTGATTGTTTTATAGTAATAAAAATAATTTAAAGAACAGACGCTACAATTAAAAACTGAACTGAGCAATAGGCCTATAATAACAATATAGCTACGGCGGAAGAATCAGTTTCAAAGCTAAATGTAAAAGCGCCCATTTAAGCGAGTTTGTCATATGTTCTGTTTTTGTGCTTTTCATTAAGAATAATATTAAACACACCATTCAAGCAATTTACTCCCAAATTGGTGCTCATTCTAAAGTGAAAGTATAATCCGCGCGGCCGCTCGTGAATTCATAACGGTGCGCATATATGGAGCCTAGCTCCATTCTTCGTGAAATATAAAGATAAAAATGCGCACAGGTGTGAAATTTAAGATCACAGACATTCTCTGCAATTATTACAAATCACCAGAGGTCCCCAGATAATACTAATCCTGTGCGAATAGGGCTATAGTTGAACAATATTACACGAGTGCCGTTTATGTCCAGAATAGCACAAGTGCAAATGCGTTATACAGTTCAATAAGATATTAATATTGTTATATTTGAGACACAATATTGTCTGCTTTTGAAAGTATTACCAATAAATCCAGAGCAGAACTGTTTCTGAATGAATCCGAGTTGAGTGAATCATTCGGGTGAATCAATGACTCGTTCATAAAGAGAGTCATTTACTTCATTCCTGAATGAATCATCCGCTTGAACGAATCAAATGAACAAACAACTCACTCATTTTTAGTTTCTTATTTAGAGTATCATTTAATTAATTTAAATAAAAAAAACTATTTTGGGAATAGCTTGCCCAAAAATTTTAATTCTGTTTATTTATATTTATTCAATATAAATATAATAAATTTTTTAAACCTGTATGATTTTCTTTCTTTTGAGGAACATTTGAGGATATTTTGTTTTGGTCTGAATATCTAAAATATATCTAAATATTACTTCAGATGCAGGTTTTGAAAAAAAAAAAGATGGTCATTTTAGCCAAAAAGATGATTTGTAATAAATTCTATATTGAATCCAATACATTATTTATTTCTTAAGCTACTTTTGTAGTGTCAATTTGAAGATTCTCATTTAACCCAATAAATGACTATAAATGATCCCATACATTATATTATATATATATATATATATATATATATATATATATATATATATATATATATATATATATATATATATATTTATTTTTTTTTTTTTTTATTTTATTTATTTTTTTTTTTTGCATTTTTGCATCTTAGCTATAGTTAAATAAAACAAATTATATATATATATATATGTGTATGTATGTATGTATGTATATATATGTATATGTATATGTATATGTATATGTATATGTATATGTATATGTATATATATATATATATATATATATATATATATATATATATATATATATATATATATATATATATATATATATATATATATTATATATAGAGAGATAGAGAGAGATAGATAGAGATAGAGAATTTTTTTATTGCATTTTAGTTTAAATTAAAGAAATATAAAAGTGAAAATAAATAATTGTATAAATACTTCACAGTTCTTCTTGTAAAGTAAAGAACGAACGTAAAGTCACAAGAATCTGGCGGGTTCAAACGCTCCTCAGCCAATCAGAGACGCCGTACGCTATAATACATGCTAAAGGGGACTAAGGATTTATGAACGAGAAGCTCAAAGTGTGAAGCTGACCCCCTGGAGGTCAAAGGTCATGGGGAAGACTTCAGCTGATGCTAACTTCATCGCCGTAGAGCAAACATGAGAACATTCACACAGTTCATGAGGGGAAACTGCTGACAAAGCTGCAAAACCATCACGATTCACAAGACCAGACCAACAGATGCAGAAACACACCGTCACACACACTCAGTAAAACATGCAACAACTATGAAGAGCCTCAGTCTATTCATCCTGCATGCAAATAATAGTGTGATTATTGCAGGATTGAGCTCAAGGGAAGCTGGCTCTGGATGTTTAGCGCATCAGTGTGAGCTGTGAGTTATAATGCGCTGGAGCATCAGGATGGATTCAGAGATAGAACAGATCCCAAACCAGTCACAGACATTTCTCATGAGTCAAAACTTAAAATGGGGCGATAAAAATGTTTCTACTATAAAGTCTATTCAGATCCATTCAGATACAAGATTGAAAAACATCACTAGATGAGACGGTCTCCATTTAGCAGGAGTGGGATTCACATGAGGTCTGGAAGAAGAGAAGCAATGCCATAAAATACAATAATAATAAACTCAGCCCTCTGCATGAAACTCTGGGTTTACATTAGTCTACGGTCAGTATAATTAGCTTTTCAAAACAATAAAATGCTATTATTTTTAATAATAACTAAAATAAAATAAATAAAATAAAATAAAATAATAAAAAAGTGCCTTTTCCATAAAAAGAGTTTGATAACACTGGTCAGTATAATTCGCTTTTCAAAACAATAAAATTAAATAAAATATAAATTGTTTTAATTAATGCAATAAAATAAAATATACATTAGAATAAATATAATAAAATGCTATTATTTTGAAAAAAAAAGATGATAATATAAAAAAATAAATAAATAAAATAAAAAAATAAAAAATAAAAAGTTCCCTCTACGTAAAAGGAGTTCGACAACTCTGGGTTTACATTAGTCTATGGTCAGTTTAATTAGCTTTAAACGGTTATTATAATTAGCTTTCAAAACAATAAAATGCTATAAAATGCAAAAAGAAAAAATATTATATATATATAAAATATACATTAGATTAAATACAATAAAATGCAGTTATTTTTTATATATTTGACAATTTTCAATACATTTTAATAAAATAAAAAAAAATAAAAAAAATAAAAATAATAAAATAAAAATAAAAAATAAAATAAAAAAATAATAATAAAATAATAAAATAAAATAAAATAAAATAAAATAAAATAAAATAAAATAAAATAAAATAAAATAAAATAAAATAAAATAAAATAAAATAAAATAAAATAAAAAAGTTCCCTCTACGTAAAATGAGTTTGATAACTCACATTAGGCTCTGGTCACTGTAATTAGCTTGTCATTATTGTCATTATAATAAGCTTTGCAAAAAAAAATGCAATATAATAAAATATAAATGAGATTAAATAAAATACAATTCTATTATTAAAAAAAAAAAGAAATGAAATGAAACGATCAAATAAAATAGTCCACGGCCATTATAATGAACTTAACAAAAACAAAAGCCTCATTGTCATCATTTGGATGTGCGAGTTCATTCCTGCACCATCACTACCAGCTGAGCCCTGCACTCCCAAGAGCCTGTGAACACAGGGGACGGAGCCTCACACACACACACACACACACACACACACACACACACACACACCGTCTGGATCATGATAGGACTAACGCCTGGAAGACATGTGTAAAGAATAGTCTCTCTCACACACACACACACACACACACACACTGCAGATGTTCATACCTCAACACAGTGTAAAGAAACAAGAAATCAACAGAGAGACACACACACACACACACACACACACACACACAGTGTACTGCTTTTGTTCACCGATATGTGTGTCCATCCTCACAAATGATTCTTCCTCCATAACGAGGCTTGCATGAAGTGAAATCCCCACATTCCTTCCGGCAGGGTGAGAGAATCCACTCCAGATCCCGGATTCCTCCCGACAGCATTAAAGGGACAGCCTCCTGTCATCATTTACAAAACCACAGGCCTTTCTCTTGCTCAAAACAAAAGCAGAATGAGCAAGCTGCTACTTTCAATACAATTACAGATGCATGATGTCCGTTTCTGATTTCTGGGATGTTATATGCGTGTCGTTCATAACATGAGATTCAAGCACATCTGAACACTCATGAACAGACGAGAACGAGTCAAATGAGCTCCTGATGCTGTGTGAAGAGACAGTGTGTGTGTGTGTGAAGAGACAGTGTGTGTGTGTGTGAAGACACACACACACACACACACACACACACACACACACACACACACACACACACACACACACACACACACACACACACACACACACACACACACACACACACACACACACACACACACACACAAATAAACAAAAATAATACTCTATACAAATAAATGAAATGCAATAAAAAAGTAGTTTGGCAACTGGGTTTACGTTAATCTATGGTCACTATAATTAACGTTGCAAAAAAACTATAAAAAACAAAAAAAAAGCGCTCACTTTTTTAAAAATGCAATTATTTTTAATAAAAAAGAAAATAATAAAATAAATCATAAATATATGATAATATTATATACATTAAATACAATTATATATATTAGCTTTAATTATTGACATTATAATTACACTGTGATTAGCTTTAAATTGACATTATAATTAGCTTTGCAAAAACAAAACAAATGTGATAAAATATGAAATTTGATTAATTATAAAAATGCAATTATCTTTAATAAATAAAAGAAACAATATATATATATATATATATATATGTATGATCAAATAAAACTATATACATATATATAAATAAATAAATATCTGCCGCGTGTAAAAATAATAAAATATATATATATATAATATATGAAATAATATTATATTATATAAAATAAAAATAAATAATAATAAAAAATATATATAAAATAAAAAGTATATATATATGTATATAAATATATATATGGAATAATATTATATAAAATAAAAATAAATAATAAAAAAATGTATATATAAAATAAAAAGTATACATATGTATATATACATATATACATATATATATATACATATATATACATATATATATATACATATATATATATACATATATATATATACACATATATATATATACATATATATATATATACATATATATATATACATATATATATACATATATATATACATATATATATACATATATATATACATATATATATACATATATATATACATATATATATATATATATATATATATATATATATACATATATATATACATATATATATATATATATATATATATATATATATATATATATATATATATATATATATATATATATATATATAAAGCACGTGACATTATAATTAGCTTTGCAAAAAAAAGAAAAAGCAATAAAAAATTAATTAGACCAAATACAATAAAATGCAATTATTAAAAAAAAAAATGTCATCTGTATTATATAAAATAACATTATATATATATATTATATATATATAATATATAAACACAGGCAACTGTGGCACGTGACACACACACACACACACAGACACAGAGAAAGCGCGCCGCTACACGTGGCGGGAAACGCATTCCTTCCATTCCAGAAAGAAAAATGTGCACGGAGATCTGGCGCATTAACTGGAAGAAGAGATGATGAGTGTTTTAATATCCCTTTCCCAGTTACCTCACCCAATCTCAGCCTCGCTTATGTCATGATTCATACAGCTCACACACTCCAGCACTGCAGTCACGCCACAACACACACTCAATCATCCCACAGGGAATCTGCTCGGCTGGAATGCTGATAATCCGGGCGGGAATCGACTCCAGTCGGTCGGTCACACACACACACACACACACACACACACACACACACACACACACACACACACACACACACACACACACACACACACACACACACACACACACACACACACACACACACACACACACACACACACACACACACACACACACGTCTAAAGGCACAATATGTAAGATGTAATAAAATATCCCAAAAGCACTTGCACAGTGAGATATAATCCAGCAGTTGTGTACTTACATTATCCCAAAAGTTCCCAAGGATTTATAAATACAGAAATTCCTACTGTCAGCGGCAGGAACACAGCCTTTACATACAGTAATATCCTCTCATGTGTATGTGTATATGCATACATGTGTGTGTGTGTGTGTGTGTGCATACATGCATGTTGTGTATGTGTGTGTGTGTGTGTGTGTGCATACATACATGTTGTGTATGTGAGTATGTGTGTGTGAGTGTGTGCATATATACATGTGTGCGTGCGTGTGCATACATGTCGTGTGTGTGTGTGTGCATACGTGTGTGTGTGTGTGTGTGTGTGTGTGTGCGTGTGCATACATGTCGTGTGTGAGTGTGTGTGTGTGCATACATGTGTGTGTGTGTGTGTGTGTGCATATATACATGTGTGCGTGCGTGTGCATACATGTTGTGTGTGTGTGTGTGTGTGTAAATACATGTGTGCGTGTGTGTGTGTGTGTGTGTAAATACATGTGTGCGTGTGTGTGTGTGTGTGTGTGTAAATACATGTGTGCGTGTGTGTGTGTGTGTGTGTAAATACATGTGTGCGTGTGTGTGTGTGTGTGTGTGTAAATACATGTGTGCGTGTGTGTGTGTGTGTGTGTGTGTGCGCGCATACATGTTGTGTGTGTGTGTGTGTGCATACATGTTGTGTGTGTGTGTGTGTGTAAATACATGTGTGCGTGTGTGTGTGTGTGCGCGCATACATGTTGTGTGTGTGTGTGTGTGTGTGTGTGTGTGCATACATGTTGTGTGTGTGTGTGTGTGTGTGTGTGTGTGTGTGTGTGTGTGTGTGTGTGGGCATGTTTTCGTGAAATATCAGGACACAAATGTGTATAATGACATGGGTATTACAAAAAGAGGGTGAAATATGAGGACGTTCGCCATGTCCTCACTTTTCAAAATGCTTATAAATTACACAGAATGAGTTTTTTTTCACAGAAAGTGAACTGCACAGTCTCCTGTGAGGGCTAGGTTTAGGGGCAGGGGCAGTGTGTGTGTGTGTGTGTGTGTGTGTGTGTGTGTGATGGGTAGGTTTCGGGTCAGTGTAAGGGGATAGAAAATACGGTTTGTACAGTATAAAAACCATTACGCCTATGGAATGTCCTCACATTTCACAAAAACAAACATGTGTGTGTGTGTGTGTGTGTGTGTGTGTGTGCATACATACATGTGTATGTGTGTGTGTGTGCATACATACATGTTGTGTATGTGTGTGTGTGTGTGTGTGTGTGTGTGTGTGTGTGCATACATACATGTTGTGTATGTGAGTATGTGTGTGTGAGTGTGTGCATATATACATGTGTGCGTGCGTGTGCATACATGTCGTGTGTGTGTGTGTGCATCCATGTGTGTGTGTGCGTGTGTGTGTGTGCATGCGTGTGCATACATGTCGTGTGTGTGTGTGTGCATGCGTGTGCATACATGTCGTGTGTGTGTGTGAGTGTGTGCATATATACATGTGTGCGTGCGTGTACATACATGTTGTGTGTGTGTGTGTGTGTGTGTGTGTGTGCATACATGTGTGTGTGTGTGTGCATACATGTGTGTGTGTGTGTGTGTGTGTGTGTAAATACGTGTGTGTGTGTGTGTGTGTGTAAATACATGTGTGTGTGTGTGTGTGTGTGTGTGTGTGTGTGTGTGTGTGTGTGTAAATACATGTGTGTGTGTGTGTGTGTGTGTAAATACATGTGTGTGTGTGTGTAAATACATGTGTGTGTGTGTGTGTGTGTGTGTGTGTGTGTGTGTGTGTGTGTGTGTGTGTGTGTGTGTGTGTGTGTGTGTGTGCATATATGTGTGTGTGTGTGTGTGCATACATGTTGTGTGTGTGTGTGCATACATGTTGTGTGTGTGTGTGCATACGTGTGTGTGTGTGTGTGTGTATGTCGTGTGTGTGTGTATGCCGTGTGTGTGTGTGTGCATACATGTGTGTGCGCATACATGTCGTATGTGTGTGTTTGTGTGTGCATATATGTTGTGTGTGTGTGTGTGTGTGTGCATACATGTTGTGTGTGTGCGCATACATGTCGTATGTGTGTGTTTGTGTGTGCATATATGTTGTGTGTGTGTGTGTGCGCATACATGTGTGTGTGCGCATACATGTTGTGTGTGTGCGCATACATGTTGTGTGTGTGTGTGCGCATACATGTTGTGTGTGTGTGCATACATGTCGTGTGTGTGTACGTGTGTGTGTATGTGTGTGTGTGTGTGTGCGCATACATGTTGTGTGTGTGTGCATACATGTCGTGTGTGTGTGTGTGTGTGTGTGTGTGTGTGTGTGCGCACATGTCGTGTGTGTGTATAAACCTAAACTAATCTTGACAAACTATATATAATTTAAAAGCTTACAGTCTCTAGTTTTCATATTTGGTGACTGTTTTTCAAAATTGATTACAGAGGAGCAGTAATTTATCAATTTGCAACAACAATATTTTCATACTCATAAGACGTGATTTTCAGCCGCTGTGTAATATCACTGCGCCGCTGCACTCATGAGACGGCTCACAGCTCTTGATTATTGAGCAAGAATGAGAGAATAGTTCCTGCCATATCGGCCTAGAAAATCACAACTTCTCATGTCCCGTCGGTCTTAGCACACGATGTCACTACAGAAGAGTCAAGTTTTACAGAGGAAAAATATGGAAACTCTTTGGTCATTTTTGAGCGAGATGCTAACGGTCTAATCAGATTCAATGATCTATGCTAAGCTATGCTAAAAGTGCTCCCGCCAGACCCGGAGATCGGCTGAATGGATTCCAGAACGGTCAAACTCAACTGTTCAACTCTGGAGGAGACGGAAAATTAGCCTATTTATTTGTGTTCAAAGTTTGGGGTCCGGCAGATGTTTTTGAGTCTCGTCTGCTCTCCAAAGCTGCATTTATTTGATCAAAAAGAAGTAAAAAATTTGAAAAATAAATATTTTCTATGTGAATATACAGTAAAGTGTCATTTATTCCAGTGATCAAATCATCATTACTCCAGTCTTCAGAGTCACATGACCCTTCACTAATCATTCTCATATGAGGATCTGATGATCAACACACATTTATGATTATTATCAGTGTTGATATTTCTGTGATGAATAGAAAGCTCAAAAGAACCGCGTTAATCTGAAACAGAATCTTTTGTTCGATTATAAACATCTTTAATGATCGTCTGAGGACAGCAATGAAGCTTTTCGATCTGAACAATGAGGAGCAGAGGCTGTAATGTGGAAACTGTGTTTTATTGAAAAGAAGCCCATCATCAGCACACCGAGCGTGGGGACGGGCCTGATGTGAAAGGTGCTATTGGTCCGAATGATTTCTCGGGGAAGGGCTGAACAAACGGAGCTTTATTTGGCCTCGGGCTGGTTGGGATGGGATTGATTTCTCCGTGAACACAATCAGTAAACACATCAGCACAAACTCCAGACGGACATGTGCTGCCAATTACACCGATTCAATGAAGCCTCTATTGTGCGCTCTTACTCCGCCGGCATCAAGAATAAACAAAACTCCGGGTTCAAGGAGAGAATGTTAGCATTAACTCCTGATGAACCTCCTGACACTTTTCATTTCCTGCCAGAGCTTCAGCGAGCAGAACCCATACAGTTTTCAAACTGTACAATGCAAAAAAATGACATCCAGTTTTCCTTGCATTAACTGGCCCCACTTTACATGAGGTGGCCTTGACTACTATGTACTTACATCAAAAAATAAGTACAATGTACTTACTGTGTTTATAATGTATTGCAAAACACTTCTGCTGATATTGAGGTGGGATATGGGTAGGGTTAGGGACAGGTGTGGTGGTGCTGTGGGTCAGTAAGGGAAGTGTCAACTGTGTAATTACATCTGTAATAAATGTATGTAGTTACATTTGTAATTACATACAGGTATATTTCAAATGTAAAGACATGTATGTACACAGTAAGTGCATTGTATCAAATGATTAACTAAAATGTTAGTACACAGTAGTTAAGGCCACCTAATATAAAGTGGGTCCATTTAACCATTAACACAGTTGAAATGATTTGATTAGGCATCTCTAAAATATAAAGCGCTGTGTGTCGGCTGAACCCTGAGACTCAGAGCTGCTGAAGTGGGAGTGTGTGTGTGTGTGTGCGGGCCGCTGGCTTTAAATCACAGCGCTGTGAACATCAGCCAAACGGCAGCACGCAAATCACAATCATATGTCAGCTGTTTGGACCCTCTCTCTTTCCGTAGAGGAGGACCTGAATGTGTGTGTGTCTGAGATTTCTTAATGACTTTAGCAGACTCCAGAGCACCTCCACATGGATTTTCCAGCCACAAATACAAACGTGACGCAAACAGACAGCCAGAAACCATTGAGAGAGAGACACAACTACAGCGCACAATCAGCACTCTGTGCCGGCCTAATGGCTTACACATACAGTATGTATACACACACACACACACACACACATAACATGTATGAACACACACCACATGTATGCACACACGCACGCACATAAGATGTACACACTCATACAGACAGCAGACAGACACAGAGCATGCATGCTCACACACACACACACACACACACACACACACACACACACACACACACACACACACACACACACACACACACACACACACATAACATGTATGAACACACACCACATGTATGCACACACGCACGCACATAAGATGTACACACTCATACAGACAGCAGACAGACACAGAGCATGCATGCTCACACACACACACACACACACACACACACACACATGCATGCATGAATGAATGAATGAATACATACAGACACACACACCCCCATGCATGCATAAAACCAGACAGAGACACACACACACACACACACACACACACACACACACACACACATAACATGCATGCATACAGACACACACACACACACACACACACACACACACACACACACACACACACACACACTGCATGCACAGACACACACATATAACATGCATGCATAAAACCAGACAGAGACGCACACACACACACACACACACACACACACACACACACACATAACATGCATGCATAAAACCAGACAGAGACACACACACACACATAACATGCATGCATACAGACACACACACACACACACACACACACACACACACAATGCATGCACAGACACACACATATAACATGCATGCATAAAGACAGCCAGAGACACACACGCATACAGACACACACACACACACACACACACACACACACACATACATGTAGACACACACACACACACGCATACACACAAACAATATGCATGCATGAAAGAATGAATACAGACAGACACACACACCCCCACCCCCATGCATGCACACAGACACACACTGCATGCACACAGACATACACATAACATGCATTCATACAGACGCACACACACACACACACACACACACACACACACACTTCATCTGTTTTGTGTCGTCCTTCAATCACCTCACAGGCAGTTTTCTGTGGACTCTTCAGTGACTCCGCATGATGCCCATAAATATTAAACACACTTAAGGATTTCTGCCCAAACTAAACAAAACAGAGCAAATCATTTCCACTCAGACTTCTGTGATGACATTTACAGAGTGAAGCCAAGCTAATTCAAAAACAACTTCAGCATGTTTACTCCATTCTCAGCACCTTTCAAATCCACGGCTGACATATGCAAATCATCATCATCATCATCATCATCATCATCATCATCATCATCATATGACCAAAACCTCTTCTCTGTCTCCAACAAACAATAAACTCATCTGACATAAAGCCTTCTGAACGCATGCTCACCAGAGCTACAAACGACAGCTTACAATCAACAGCTATAAAGTCAAGCATGCGTGCGTGCGTGCGTGTGTGTGTGTGTGTGTGTGTGTGCGTGAGTCTACTCCACTGATTCTCAGGAGCTGACAAACACGTTTCTGCAAATATAATACAAATATTTACAACAATAGTTCACTTTGTTTTAATGGAGAATTAATAATAACAACAACACAAATATTTATTATAGCCATTAATAACCATAACAACAGTACTATTAATATCAGTAATAATAAATATAGCTGCAAGCAGCCATTTTAATATAATAATAATAATAATAATAATAATAATAATAATAATAATAATAATAATAGAATAAAACATGAATGAAAAAGTTAATGTTAATATTTTTGAATTACCATTATAATTAATATGGTCAAGGACAACAATAATATTAAAAATATTCCCAATAATAGTTTACTTTGTATTAAAGGGGGATTATTATTATTATTGTTAATAACAACAACAATTATTATTTTAGCCATTAATAACAGTAATATAATAATCATCATAATAATGATGCCAATAATAATAATTATAATTATTATTATTATTATTATTATTATTATTATAGATAACTTAACATTATTAAAAGAATAAAACATGAAATGAAAATGTTAAATGTTAATATTTTACTGTTAAATGTTTTATTTTATAACATTACTATTATAATTAATATGATCAAGGACAAGAATAATATAAAAAAATATTCCCAATAATAGTTTACTTTGTTTCAAAGGGGGATTAATAATAATATTAACAATGTTTATTATTAATATTAATATAATTATAATAATTACTGTTGATAACAACAACAACAACTATTATAACATTAATAACAATAACAGTAATATTAATATCAATAATATGAATCATAATATTTGCCAATAATAATAGTAATAATTATTATTATTAATAATAATTAAAACATAATATGAAATATTGAATATAATCATGTTAATATTTTTGAATTATAATGACATGTAATTACATTTTATGTTTCAACAATACTACTAAAAATATTCCCAATAATAGTAATTTTTTTGAAAGAAAAAAAAACCAATGTTATTATTAATATTTTTGCAGTTTACCATTATAATTAATATAATAGTAAACGGCCTCTCTTTAAGGTGAAGTGTGTCATTAAAACTTCTCTCCTATCCCAGTGTAATATGCAGTTATTAATAGATAAAGATGATTTGTTGACTTCATGAAGCCGGTTTGATCAGTTTAGCACACCAGAGGTCAAAGTCAACTCTGCAGCGGCACAGAAACGACAACACGAGAGAACGTCACAACGAGTTCGACATGTTTGTTCTAAGCAGATTACAAGTGAAAAGCACCTGCAGTGATACAGCGAGATGAACACACACACACACACACACACACACACACACACACCTCTCACACGACCTGCCGCTCGGCCGGCACAATCAAAGGTCACACGGGGGTCATTCAGACGACTCGACACACCATGAGTATTTCCTGCAGCTCCATCAGGCAAGCCTTAAAGACCGTCTAATGCCATCTCCTGCATTCACACTGTTAGAGTTGATCCTCATGAACATGGACAACATTTCAAAACACGAGATGGACGTGTGACGCAGTATTTCTGTGCCACACACACTCTCACACACACTCCTAAAGGATTCACACAAGTTTCAGAAAGTTTTTT
>NC_137113.1:2541953-2565834 GCF_949357685.1 Gobio gobio | reverse complement strand
GTTTTTTAGAGTATGGCCCTGTGTGACATCATAAAGGGGGGAATTCCTTATATGGGCACTTCTCCCGGAAACACACACAGATACACACACACACACCACCCAAAACGAGAGCAAGAGCGCGTCCATCATCGAGCTTCGTTCAGGTTACGGGAGTCATCGGTGGCGCTGCCGTTGTGTTTTTAGACACGAGATCAACAATGTCACTAAAGAAGTGTGTGTGTGTGTGTGTGTGTGTGTGAGGGAAAGATCACTTTGTTCAGCTTCACAAATAACCCAGCATTAAGGGAACAGTGGATGCAGTTTGTGTTTCCGGAGTTCTGCGAGTGTGTGTGTGTGTGTTCCCGGTCATGAGTGGAAACCGCAGGCGGTGAGTGTGTGTGTGTGTGTGTGTTTGTTCCGGTCATGAGTGGAAACCGCAAGCGGTGTGTGTGTGTTTGTGTGTTTGTTCCCGGTCATGAGTGGAAACCGCAGGCGTGAGTGAAACTGCATCAAATGTGTGTGTTTTGTTGGCAATCAGCGCGTAAGTGCATATAATGTGAACAACACCAACGTATAGTGAATTGAGAGCTATCCAGTGATAATGCCATGATGTGTGTGTGTGTGTGTGTGTGTGTGTGTGTCTCTTTAGCTCCGCCCACTGCACTCCTCCACGAGCTCGGCTGTGTTCAGAAAGAATCGGTGCAGTGCATCTGTCTTTTATAAATATGATAAACTAAAGACTCTTGGGAGATATGAAGGATCAACACGACTACAGATACTCAAGATTAACACCAGACTGTGTGTGTGTGTGTGGGCATGTTTTCGTGAAATATCAGGACACAAATGTGTATAATGACATGGGTATGACACAGGTATTACAAAAAGAGGGTGAAATATGAGGACGTTCCCCATGTCCTCACTTTTCAAAATGCTTATAAATCACACAGAACAAGTTTTTTTTTACAGAAAGTGAACTGCACAGTCTCCTGTGAGGGTTAGGTTTAGGGGCAGGGGCAGTGTGTGTGTGTGTGTGTGTGTGTGTGTGTGTGTGTGTGTGTGTGTGTGTGTGTGTGTGTGTGTGTGTGTGTGTGTGTGTGTGTGTGATGGGTAGGTTTAGGGGCAGGGGCAGTGTAAGGGGATAGAAAATACGGTTTGTACAGTATAAAAACCATTACGCCTATGGAATGTCCTCACATTTCACAAAAACAAACATGTGTGTGTGTGTGTGTGTGTTTGTTATGACCCTTTAACTTTTAAAGATGTAAATCAAACTATTGCCATTTCGAGTTCCTCTTTGTGGGAAGACCCACCTGACGCTCGTCTGCACCTGCTCACGTCGCTCAGGGCCGAGCAGAAACACAGCCAGAGTAAATATTAGCAGCGTCTGAGAGGAGAAGTGTTGACTTTACTCTCTCTCTCTCTCTCTCTCCCACAGTGCTTTGTTTCTGTGCTGTTCATGCCATTCAACCTCAGTCCAGAACTCAAACTGGCATGACATATGAACACAGACGGAGAATGATTCGACAACAACTGGAGACCTGCAGTCCCACAGGACCCAACACAGAGTGCGGCGCGGGACTACATTTGAGTGTGTGCGTGGGTGGTAAGGTACTCTCCTGTGTGTGTGTGTGTGTGTGTGTGTGTGTGTGTGTGTGTGTGTGTGTGTGTGTGTGTGTGTGTGTGTGTGTGTGTGTGTGTGTGTGTGTGTGTGTGTGTGTGTGTGTGTGAGTGTGAGTGAGTGTGAGTGTGAGTGTGTGTGTGTGTGGTAAGGTACTCTCCTGTGTGTGTGTGTGTGTGTGTGAGTGAGTGTGAGTGTGAGTGTGTGAGTGTGTGGTAAGGTACTTGCGTGTGTGTGTGTGTGGGCGGTAAGGTACTTGCGTGCATGTGTGTGTGTGTGTGTGTGTGTGTGTGTACGGGCAGTAAAGTACTTGCGTAGGTGTGTGTGTGTGTGTGTGCGGGCGGTAAGGTACTTGCGTGTGTGTGTGGGCGGTAAGGTACTTGCGTGCATGTGTGTGTGTGTGTGTGTGTGTACGGGCGGCAAAGTACTTGCGTAGGTGTGTGTGTGTGTGTGGTAAGGTACTTGCGTGTGTGTGTGTGTGTGTGTGTGTGCGCGCGCGTGCGCAGGCGGTAAGGTACTTGTGTGTGCGCGTGCGCAGGCGGTAAGGTACTTGTGTGTTTGTGCAGGCGGTAAGGTACTTGCGTGTGTGTGTGTGTGTGTGGTAAGGTACTCGTGTGTGTGTGTGTGTGTGTGGTAAGGTACTCGTGTGTGTGTGTGTGTGTGGTAAGGTACTCGTGTGTGTGTGTGTGTGTGTGTGGGCTGTGGGCGATTAGTTTTGTGGTTGAAATTTTTAAAAAGGTAACAAATCAGTCCCTCACAAGTCAATTTGACCCCATTACGAATGAATGAAATGTGCAGAACGCTTCAGTACACACAGAAAAACCGAAAAATGCTAAAACTTTACCAAAAATGTATTTTATAATGTCTACATCTGAATGCATACAGAAGAGAACTGACTTTAGGACCCAGCGGAACCACTCATCCGCTCCATATAGAGCTATAAGGACATCAAGAGTCAAGAAATATCATATATTAATATTTCTCCACAAGAGGTCGGCAGAGACACTTTATGTCACATATTCTGAGCTGAATTAAAAGAGTTATGCCTGAAATTGTAAGTTATTTTGAAAGAATGTGCTTAAATGATTATTTATAAGTAATTTAAAAGTAAATAAGATATTTTTAAAAGTATAAATGTAGGGGCTTCGGGTCATTTTGACTCGCGAGGGGAGTGTGAGGGAGGAGGAGTTACATTTCTGTAAAAACACTGTTTATGTATCTTTCTTATATTGTATTTATTCGTGTTTTTGCTTGTAATTTGATTATTTGTTTTTATTTAATTACTGACTGTTTACCTGTCTTTATGAACATGTTAACTTTCTGTTAGTGAAGGCGTGTGCACACCGCGCGCTCATCTCCAGCGTTTTCAAGGCGTGTGTATTGAGTGATTTCCACTGGGTGTCATTAGTGCCTGTGTTTGCAGAGAGAGTTTCACAGCTGGTAAAGGATATTGAACTGTGTGTAGATGAAGGCCTGAATGTCTTCAGTTTCCTGTGACGATATGAGGTTCTCTCTGGGCGTGTGTGTGTGTTTACACCAGGGCTTTTCAAACTTTTAGATCCTACGGACCCCCAAATATGAACATCCTCGTGTGAGCGACCCCGTCCTGAAATTTAAAAGACATCTGTCTTTTATAAACACCTGATTAATACAACTAAATATCAAACATTAGTTTCTTTTAAGTTCCTTTATTATACATCTTCTCTACTCACTATAAGAATGCACTGTTAATTACATCATTTATTTATTTAAATCCAATTTTTATTCATTTATATTAATCATTAATTAAATTGTTTTACATCTTACTATGTTAATTTACCATTTAATCACTTATTGATCTTAATCAAATTAATTTTTAACAAATTTGTTAAAAATAACAATGATTAAATTAATATGCAAACTTTTAGAGAAAAGTTTTTTTCACACACAGAGTTTTTTTCTCTAAAAGTTTGCACATTTATTTAATAATTGTGTAATTATTATTAGGTGTGAAGGCACCTATTGAAACCGTTCCCGTATTTTCTTCTTCCGCCATGGGAGTCTATGGCAGCCCATAGAACCGTATGGTAAAAAGTTGTGAAATTTGGCACACCAGTAGAGGACGGTCTGATCTGTCACCATAGCAATTTTGGTGTCTCTATCTCAATCGCTCTAGCGCCACCACCTGTCTAAATTTGCACTTGTGTTTATGCTAATAACTTTTGAACCTTGAGGGCTAGAAACGAAATTCTTTTTTCCTCTAATTTCTGAGCTCATGGCAATTCGATTGCACCCTATGACGTCATTTCCGTCATTATACAGTTCCCGCCATTCTGAATTTTCCCAAAAACCTACTTTTGCGAACTCGTCCTAGAAGGTTCGTCCAATTTGCGCGAAAATTGAAACAGATCATCTTCAGCCAGTGCTGGCAAAAAGTTATGTAATTCAAGTTGATTCGTCGAATTGTTTCTGATAAACGCGCAAACAAACTTTACGTAGCGCTTGCAAAAACAGACGTAAGGCTGTATCTCCGCAACGCTTTATCGTATTCAGCACAAGCACGTCCTGAGGGAACATGCAGCGTTTCGGCGCAGCGCCACCTACTGGTCTGGAGATACGAAAAATGGCTATTTTTGCTGAACCGTTTGTCCAAAAATCATAAGTGGTCTCGTTAGATTTGGGACGTCATGCCGAGTCGACTGATATCCAATTTTACCATATCGGCCATTTTGAATTATGTGCTAAAATGCTGTATTTTATGAACGCATGAACGGATTGTTACGAAACTTGGTATGGGTCATCACCACGATACCCTGAATGAGCCTGAGAAGTTTTTAAATAGCGCCACCTAGTGGAGAATTCTTTTTCAAACACTTTTAACTTTAGGTGGGGTTGACTTATTTTCGTGGGAGTAACTTTTTTAGTCTCCTGAATCCTTGCCGAGTCCAACAATACCAGATTTGCCAGGTTTCGGCGTATGGTTTGTGCAGCGCGGTAATTTAGCGCTTAAAAAACATTAGCTGATATCTTCGAAACCGCTAGTCCAATCGAGACGAAACCAGCGCCTGAAAATCAATGGTTTAATGTGGTGTTTTAACGTTTTTGCTTCAAATGTCTTCACTCATTTTTTCAGTTGGTCTGCTGCTATCTTCCTTATTTGCTTCTGTTGCGCTTGGCCCCGTTAATGGCTGCTTGCAGCTATATTTATTATTATTATTATTATTATTATATTCACATTTTTACTGGCTTTTCCACATATTTAACTTAATCTCATTTATTTATTTATTTACTTTTTAAATTTATATCACATGTTAATTTACCATTCAATCATTTATTTATTCATTTATTTTAATCTCATTTATTTACTTAATTTTATACTTACTTTTCTCTACACTTAAGCAAATTTATAAATAAGAAATTAATCAAATGTATTTATATACTATTTATTTTTGTGCATGTTTTGTATGTTAATTTAACATTAAATCACTCATCTATTAATTTGAATCTTATTTATTTATTTACATTTTTTCATGGTTTTTCTCTAGCCTTTTCCACGGACCCCCTGTCACTCCCAGTTTGAGAACCGCTGGTTTAGACGGATGGTTCTAATTGTTCTAGTCCACTGATTTTGGCTGCCGTCGCTCATCCCTCCTCCACACGCACACGTTTTCCGTCAGGATCTTTTTGTGCGGTGGTCTCCCCCAAATTCCTCCCGTCTGGATCCGCTCCATCCCTCCCTCCATCCCTCCATCCCTCCCTCCATCCGTCTCTCGGTGACGTCGACTACCTTTCCTCTCAAAAGCCGCTCTCAACATTCTCTTCTTTCTGCAAATATTTTTCCACACCGCCGTCCAAACCATGAGGGCCTTTCTTTAGGCGCTGATTTACATTTCCTTCACTTTTTACTGGAATATTTCATTGGCTGCCGGGTTTTTCCGGCTTCGCCTCACTATATGATTTGGCTCCGGTGTTGGACAGGAACCTGAAACCAGAATCGGCCCATATACACAGAACAAAACACACTGATAAAAACCATTCAGCGGTGAAGGGAAAACTACGGAGAAAACGCAATCTCTACCTGAATGAGTGAGTTCAGGCACGTGCATTCTTTAGCAATACTCAATTGAAGCTCAGAAAAATAAAGTGTAAAATATCAACGTTGTAAAAGTTCTGATTCTGGTGTTCCCATCATGCACTGGGGCATGAATGATTAATAAGGTTTTCCATCTGCATTTACACGGTTTTATCATGGGTTTAGTAGTTTGGTGTTTTGTGACATCTGGAGTTCATTCATACTCAAAAGTGATCCAACGAATGCTATCGTTATTGTGTACCAAATATTGAGGTCTGGTTGTGTGTCTACATGATATCTACTGTATTATTGACTTAGATGTTGTACTTTAAGGTGCAATATGTAAGATTTTGCAGTAGAATATCCACTAGGCCAGTGTTCTATATTTTGCTCAGTCGAGTCCTTACAATATCCCAAATGTTTCCAACTATTTGTAAATGGTGAGAAAACTGCGATTTTAACCAATGAAGCGAGACACCTGTCGATGACATCATATCCGCGTTCCCCTCGGTTTGCGCTTTTAGCGGCGTAGAAACAGACGTAACGTCTAGCGCTGGTGTAGTTTCGCTCAAACATCCCGGACCATGGCAAACAGACTCTGGAACAAAATGAGAACTCGAGAGGACCAGTTTCGACGATGGCGAGGCTTCACAACAAACCTGGACTTGCCAGAGCACATGTGCTTTATCAGACAGGACAGCCAATCAACATAAAACAAATCAATGCTATGATGCTCAACTCCATGAAATATGAGGAGATCCTCAGTGTGATGTAGCTAATGCTAGTCTCACACACACTCACACACACACAGAATAACATTTTAAGTTCAGATCGTGCAGACCAGTGTTAATTTCGTTGACGAATAATTTGTCATAATTTTCGTCAACAACCTTTTTTCACTGACAAAAACGAGACGATAACTAAATAAAAACTAGTGTTGGATGACAAAAACTATGACGAAAATCATATTTCAGTCATTTTTGAACAAATAAAAGCGAGAGGAGAATGTTAGGGAGAGACGATTAGGGCAGAGATGGGGTCAGAACTGATGTCCTGTCACAGATGAACACATTTGATCTGAACTGATCTAACCTCTGGAAAACACACGATCTACAGGCTCACACACACACACAATCCAGCTCCAGAGCGGCTCAATCAATAACACACATTTATGCCAGACCAGTGTTATGAACTAATGCTGATGAATAATGACAATGTTTACTTAACGATGTTTATAGAGTAATATGTTTTAGACAGTTGTAATAATGCATATTTTATCTCCTGAACTTGAATGAGCTCCTGCAACTGCAACAGAGGCGCAGACATTTCAAAATAAGAGTCCCTGTGTATTTCCAGCTTGTTTATCATTAAAAGTCACGCATTATATATTCGTATTTGGTTACACAATAAACTGTATTTAATTTAATTCCCATTTAATTCATAGTCAGGAGGAAAGACCAGTATTTGACACATATTCAATAAAGTATCAGGGTTATAATAGTTCACTAAAACCATTTTTAAAAACTTAATTACTTGAAATTAAATAAATGTTAACTGAAATAAAATAAAAAGTACAAAACAAACTTATTTGAAGCTTTAGCTTAACCTGATATGGCCTACTAACTAAAACAGTAATACAAAGTTATAAAAACTATATAGATGTTTTTAAAAAAACAGACAAAAAAGTGAATTGAGCTCTTTTGTGTATTTTTTATGTCAAAAACAAAATGATGTCAAAAAGTCATTTCAAGTGACAGTCGGTTATGTAATGATTAAATGCTTAATGTATTACAATTTAACTAAACTCATTAGATTTTAGTCGACTAAAACTAGACTAAAACTAAAAACAATTCAGGCGACTAAAATATGACTAAAACTAAATGGCATTTTAGTCAAAAGACTATGACTAAAACTAAATCAAAATTCACAGTCAAAAAAGAGGCCGAGTGAAACAGCATTGAGTTTCCTCTCAGGTGTAATTGGTCAGATAATCTGACCTGTATGAGTAACTCAGCACTCGCCGGTCGTTCGGTGGAATTAAATCATGTCTTTATATCCGCCGGGACTCGTGTGTGTGTGGCGCTGATATGTGTCTCTTATTAGTAATCACGTCCTGCTTCAGACCACAGGCCTCATTCATTAGCAGATCCATCGGTATGATGACAAGTCCCATGATTCCTCACTCATTCACTGCATCATCAATCTACGCCTTAGTTGTTTTGAAGAGGTTAGCGACGAAAACATATATAGTGTAGCTTTAACGCAAACACTTTAAAGGAATGCTTAATTCACTGTTATATTAAAAGTTAAAGTTACTTATTATTAGGGCTGTAATCAACCAAAGAAAATCTTGGTCGACTGAAGTCCTGAAATTTTCGACTTAAAAAGACGTTAGGAAAAAAAACGTTAAATGAATTATCTGTGCACTGTGCGCAGTACTTGGTGGGCTTGTTGTCTGCCTAAATTAATTATAAAAAACGAGTAGGCTATTGGCAGAATATTAAATCATTGTTTTTGAGCTGATTATTTTGCACTGAAATGAGTCTGAGACACGAGTTGCATCACGTGCACCAGCGCAATATCATAGCCTATGATTCCCACAATATAGTATGTTGTCAACTAGTGATATCCTCACAAGAACTTTTGAGGAATATGCAACATAATTTAGACAATTGTTTGTGTCTTATGTATTATAGTAACTGACAGACACTATGATTTCAGCCGCTCTGTGCAGCTCGAACATCAGCTCAGCTTCACGGCTGAGACATGAATAGACTATTAACTTAAAGCTTTTACTCTTAAACACAAAAGGCACGTCCACTTTAATAAAAAAGGAATATTTATTAGGGCTGTCAAAAGATTAATCGCGATTAATCGCATCCAAAATAAATGTTTGTGTTTACATAATATATGTGTGTGTACTCTGTTAATTATTATTTATATATAAAAACACACACAAGCATGAATATATTTAAGAAAAAAATATTTTTATATATAAAACATTTATATTTATATATATTATATAAATGTATATACAGTATATACATGCAAATATTCCTTAAATATATACATGAATGTGTGTGTATTTATATATAAATAATAATTAACAGAGTACACACACATATATTATGTAAACACAAACTTTTATTTTGGATGCGATTAATCGCGATTAATCTTTTGACAGCCCTAATATTTATTAAACAAGCCAGATCAAGAGCAGAAACTAAATAAAGTGCATAACTGAAAAATAAAGCATAGGCTCAAAACGAATACAAACAGTGGGCATTCGCATTCGGCTCCAAATAATAAATAAAATAAAGTGCCCAAATCCAATAAATAATACTAGAAATAAATTAGCAGTTTGCACAATAATAAAAGGGAGGGGGAACAGTTAGCTGACCGTCTTTAGGTGATATGACATTTTGTCGTCGAGCTGTGATATGCAAACAGTTGCTTGCAAAATTTGCATTCGACTTTTTTCCCATTTTCTATTTTTTTTAAATGCTGCCACATAGACATGTGCCGGTAAACGGTAATGCGATATACCGCAATAATGAACATGCACAATATTGTTATCGTGGGCACTTTATTGTTATCAATTTATTACGAATTATTCCGATTTTTAGAATGCATTTTAACGATACTTTACCCATCAAGCGTTTAAAATGAACAATGCGTCAAAGAGGAACTCGCAGTGATGTAAACAGACTCTGCATGAGCGCATGGCGGAACGAGTGAAGGAGACGCACATCCACTCTCTGACAGCAGAGGGCGCTGACACAACAGCAGAAATGCAGACGTAACCCTCGCAAACTAAACCGTTTTCTGTATTCGCTACGATGCTCATCACACAACCAAATACTTAATACTTAAAGCTGTTCATTTTCAAACTTAAACATTTTATATTTTAATCTGGACTAAATGACATGCCCTAGATATTGTTTGAATATGTTCTGACTGTTGTTCAGTCACACACTTTACAATAAAAATGTAACTATTCGCTCTTTGTTGATGTCAATGCATTAACTAGTGAGACCTTATTGTAAGTGTTACCTATTGTTCTTTATAATTCTTTAGCACTTTAATAAAGGTCCTGTTCTTCGTGATCCCATTTTTCAAACTTTAGTTAGTGTGTAATGTTGCTGTTAGAGCATTTATAATACCTGTAAAATTATAAAGCTCAAAGTTCAATGCCAAGCGAGATATTTTATTTAACAGAAGTTCCCTTTCAAAGCCTACAGCGAACGGCCGGTTAGGACTACATCCTGGTATTTCCTGCTTTAATTACGTCAGTAGAGCAGTTTGTCGACTAACCTCCGCCCACAAGAACGCGCGAAAAAGGGGCCGTGGTCTTGTTGCTCCCGCGTGGAGAAGAGGAAGTGTTGCGTTCGGTTGCGTTTGTATAGTTTGTTTATCGCCATGTCGTCGAGACGCTGTTATTTTCATCCCAGAGTCAAGTCACCTTTGTTTGGCTTTCCCAGAGACGCTGTACTTAGAGATCATTGAGCGCGTTCATCCCCGTTATGGTGAGAGGCGCGACCTTTCCGGTAACGTGCGCTCTGCGTGCGCCAAGCTGCTGTCCAATCACAACACGGGAACCGCTGGCACAATCAGAACTCATTACGTATTTCTGAAGGAGGGACTTCATAGAACAGGGAAATCTTTCAAGCCGTTTTGAGGACAGTGAAAACAGCGGTATACAGATCAGTAAATTGTGTGAAAAATACTGTTTTTTTTACACGCGAAACATGAACACATGTTATATTGCACACTGTAAACACAATCAAAGCTTCAAAAAAACACGAAAAACGGGACCTTTAAATATTTGTTTACTTTATACATTTTTGTGTATTGCTTTATTGCATTTAAATGTTTGGTTCTTTTTGTTTAAGAAAGTTATTAAACCTGTTATAGTATGACAACACTTTTTTTTGCAACAAATTTCAATATCGTGATAAAACCGTATACCGCGATAAAAGCTTCAGCAATTAATCGCTACATGAAAATTTGATACTGGCACACTGCTGATGTCTTTGTTGACATTCTGACTAGGAAAACGCTCACAATTAAATAAATAATATAACAGCAAAATAGCCTACTTCAATCTGTCTCTCTTCTCCAGTGGGTTGGGCTAATCCAAAATAAGGGAAAACAACGGGGGTGTCCTGAAGACAGACTGTTACCTGTGAAACAGGGCTGCTCTGAAAACACCCCCATTAGCAGTTAGTGCTTTCCACCTGATCAAATGAACGCAGCCAAAAATCTGAATTTTGGTCGAGCCAGAACGTATCGACTAATTGACTGGGAGATTACAGCCCTATTTATAATTAGGGTTGGGAACCGAGAACTGGTTCTTATGCAGAACCGATACTGATTGTACAAAAATACCAGAACCGCGCAAAGTTCCTAAGTTTCGGTTCCGAGAGCGGTTCTGGTGCAATGTGTGTACGAAGCGCTGGGAGCGTATCCTTTAATAGCGAGTGACAGCTCACCTCATCATGAATATTAATTATGTTGCCTGATGCTTCCAGGAGTGCAACCAATGAACGCAGTTCAGCACTGAAAGCCCTCGCTCTTAACACATTCACGGTTTTGCATCAGATATTTTCGCATGGTGAAGAGAAAGTCACAGGATTAATTTCCAAAGAATGAATGACGATGAAGCAAAATGTAACATGTGAAAAGTTAATAACATGCAAAGGAGGCTGCACTAGCAATTTGACACAACATTTGCAACAGCACGGAATCAACGGAATCAAAGAGAGAGAGAGAGAGAGAGAGAGAGAGAGAGAGCTGAATTTCCATTTATTATTTACAAGTTCGCTGAATAACTGAATTACTATTAAATTAATATACAACTAATTAATAAATATAACTAATAAATATATTTTATAACTTGGTTTTATTCAGAGACAGAAAATGTATTAAGACAATTTCAGACGTGTTCATTTGAACATATTGAATTTTAATGCAAGAATGGCTTAATTAATACTGTAATATTTGTTCAATACAGGACTTTTTTTGACATTGCCAACCTGTAAATTAATTTGAGAGCAAGTAATAAACACAAAAAGGATTGTTTGAGTTGCGTATTGTGTCTTTTTCCTTTACCACTTTTTGTTTAATAATTTTAATGGAACCGGAATCGGAACCGGAATCGTTAGGCGGAACCAGAACCAGAACCGGAAAATTTCTCACGATTCCCAAACCTACTTCTAATACTCAAGTCATTTTTTACTTAATTCCATACACTCTAAAAACAATTGGGTCTATATGGCACTAAAAGTGGCTCGTAGTCATAGGGGAAGCACTTTCAGTGCTGTAGAGCGCCATCTTTTTTAAAGGTGCTCGACAGCATCTTTGTCAAATGCTGCTATGTAGAACCCATAAGAGGTGCCATTTTACATTTTATTTCTTCATCAAAAATGGTGCTAAACAGCACCAACAGTGATTCTTTGGTTAGTAAAAAAACTTGAAATGGGCATAAAAGGTTCTTTGTACGGCAGTGGTGCTATAACCACCCCGAAGAACCACTGAAGCATCAGATGTGAAGATGTGGCGCTATACAGCACTTAAAGTGCTTCCCTATGATTACGAGACAAAGAACCACTTTTTTATTTGTTTTAAGAATGTATGTGAAATTTATATGCGTGCAAAAACTCGCAACAGTTTTACTTTTTTTCAAATGTAGACGTTAACCTTTTTTGACCAAAAATGATTGACATAAAGAGCGAATGAAGTGCATTGTGGGATGTTGGATGGACGTTTCTTCTCAGACGATCAACGGTTGACTTATCAAAAACATTGAAAGCGGTGACGCTCAACAGCTCTAGCACTAGATAAACTGAGAATCACCTCACACACTGACATATAAAGCGACCAATCACAGGCTTTCATGCCATTTAGGGGCGGGTTCTGAGAAAGCTGAAATGTTTTGTTTATTGCCGTATTAGATTCAAATGCTACTGCATGACAGATACAGATCATAAACATTTGAGCTCATTAAAACTCATAAATAAAAGTTTTTCTTCTAAAACAAGTCCTGATAAAATGTGCCGACTCATGACGTTAAAGTTGCAATGAACTAATAAACTTCATGCATGCATAAATCAAACGCAAATGTAATAGTTCTAATAATAACTTGATATTAAACATTACTGAAGGAGGAACATGTGTGATTAGCACTTTATGATGATGCTTTACTGCTTCAATAAAAAATAAATATACATATGCATTTTATCCTAAATGAAATATAATTAAATTACAATTGGAACTTGCATTTAGAATAAAAAAACTATACAAATTAAAACAAATAAAATAAAACGTTTAGGAGTATATCTAGAATAAAAGAAAGTATTTTGTTTTATTTATTCTAAATAAAATAAAACCATAATA
The DNA here is from genome assembly GCF_949357685.1 of Gobio gobio. NCBI lineage: Eukaryota > Metazoa > Chordata > Actinopteri > Cypriniformes > Gobionidae > Gobio > Gobio gobio. Next base: position 2,552,791 of record NC_137113.1, on the reverse strand, counting down.
AATCAATAAAAAAATTAAAATTAAACACAAATTAAATACAATTTAGAACAATTTAATATTTTATTCAATAATAAACAAATAAATAAATAATAATAACAAAATATTAAGAATAAAATAATTGTATCAGAGTTTTTAGGTGATTTATATGATCTCAAATAAATAAATAATAATAAATAATAGAAAAAATGAATTAAAAGAGCATTTATTTGATATATTTAATAAATAATATATTTCAAAATATTTTATTAAGTTTTGTCAAAATAAAAAAACAAATTAAAACAAATTAAAATAGAATACAATCTAGAATATATATTTAGAATAAAATAGAAAAAATAAATTAAATTAAAAAAAGAGTATATTTAGAATAAAATAAAGTACTTTGTTTTGTTTTATTTGGAATAGCATATCTTTAAAATAAAATATTTTATATTAATAATATATTTTTAAAATATTTTGTTTTGTTTTATTTAAAATAAAAATACAACTATAATAAATAGGAAAAAATTATAATTAAAAAAGAGTAGTATTTAAAATAAAATAAAATATTTTGTTTTTATTTAATTAAAAGAATAAAACTATAGTAAATAAACAAATAAAGAACAGTGGAAGAAGCGACAGATGTTTTCTTTCACATTGTAATTCAATTCAAGAGAAATATGGAAAAAATAAAAGGAAAAGGTCAAGGAAAAATGAAAAGATGAAATATTTCTAGGGTGAAAAACAGATGCATATGCATTGAATTAAATTAAATTCTTCCATTTATATTACACCGATATTGCCATAGTTTATTATTAACTACTTGCATGTATTTAAAATCATATTTTCAAAATGATGTACTCAAATTGCTTAGAATCAGGATTTATTGATAATAAATATAGACGGCTGTTCAGTTTATTATTACTATTACAGCTGACGTTTATTAGTTCATATATTACATCTTAAACTCAAGCTGAAATGTGTTGAGTGTGTGTTAATGGCACAAATCTCTCTCCGTCAGTGACTCTGTTATCTAAACCAGGAGCAAAGAATGAGTGGAGAAGAGAGGGATTAGTGTTCGGGAGAGAAGTGGGGAAAAACAGATCCTGACGGGACGAGGGCCGCTTTAGGAAGCCCAGCTGTAATGAGCGAGCGGAGAAGGGAAGGGAAAAAAGAGCTCGGGACAATGTGAGCCATTGAGAGACGTGCTGGAGGAGCTCTCGCTGCACAACCCGCCATTGATTACAGTCGCCCCTCTGAGCTTTACATAAGAGCGGACGCACAAACACAATCACACACACACACACACACACACACACACCAGCCCTGTCACAGCCGTCAGGCACGGGAAGAGTTGGGATTAAACTCCTCAAAGCAGCGTTACAGGGGTTTCCCAGACTCTTGACACACACACACACACACACACACACACACACACACACACTGAAGTTGATTATCTAAATCCACTGATGTTAGAGACGTGCTGCCCTCTACAGGACACTCAGACACCACACACACACACACACACACACACACACACTCACACTCACACTCACACACCAACACACACACACACACACACACAGACTGAAGTTGATTATCTAAATCCACTGATGTTAGAGACGTGCTGCCCTCTACAGGACACACACGCACGCACGCACGCACGCACGCACGCACGCACGCACGCACGTGATAAAAAACCATAATAAAACCATAATAAAAATAAAATTTAGAGAATATATTTTAGAATAAAATAATAATAATAATAAATAGTAGAAAATAAAAGAAACAAATATGAAATAAAAACAAAATACTCTCTTTTATTCTAAATACACTCTTTTTAATTAAATGTTTTGTTTTATTTTCTATTTATTATAGTTTTTTATTTTGAGTATATTTAGAATAAAATAAAGTATTTTAAGTACCATAATAAATTAAAAAAATGTAAAATAATATACAATTTAGAAAATATATTTAGAATAAAATAAAAAACTATAATAAATAGAAAATAAAACAAAACATTTAATTAAAAAGAGTGTATTTAGAATAAAAGAGAGTATTTTGTTTTATAATAAAGGAATACAAATTTTAATAAAATACAAGTTTAGAACATATATTTAGACTAAAATAAAAAAAATATAATAAAATAGTAGAAAATAAAAAAATAAAAATAAAATAAAGAGTATATTTAGAATAAAGTATTTTGTTTTATAATAAATTAATAAGAAAATAAAATACAAGTTAGAACACATATTTAGAGTACAATAATAAAGTATAATTAGAATAAAATAAAGTATTGTGTTATATTTCATTCAAAATAAAACCATAATAAATAAAAATAAATACAAGTTAGAACATTTAGAGTAAAATAATAAACTATAATAAATAGTAGAAAAAAACCCCAACAAAAATACAATTAAAATTGTAGAGTAAATTTAGAATAAAATAGTGTTTTATTTTATTCAAAATTAAATACAACCATAATAAAAACTAAAATACAATTTAGAACATATTTAGAATAAAATACAATAATTTTAGAAGATTTTAGTTGATTTATATTATCTCAAATAAATAATAGGAAACAATTTGAGCATATATTTAAAACAAAGTTAAATTAAATATTTTGTTACATTCTATTTAAATTTAAAATAAAACTATAATAAATAAACAAAAAAATCTTTAAAGCTACACTGTGAGATATTTTCCCCCATCTAGTGGTGAACTTGTATATGACCATCCAGTGAAATTTAGTTTCTCTTCCTCTCAATTCCGATTTCGTTTTAACTCCTACGGTGGCCGATTTAGTCCAAGATTAACATGGCTTCAGTTCGACCTCGTCCACATTGGACACGGTGCCATCGAGTGTTAAAACGCCAAAGGCGAAGCTTGAATTTACGGGTATGTCCCTCTTTGGCTAATGTACTTTCAAGATGGAGGAGCAACATGACGACCCGCATTCAAACCCTCACCCGTATGTATTTACAATGGCATATTATAAACTTACGAGAATACTTTATTACTTGAAAGAAGTAAATATACATTAATGAGCACATATTTTTGAAAGAACTAAGTGTTTTTATTAGGGCTGGGCAAATTAACGCGTTAACGCAGGCGATTAATTTTTTCAGCTTAACGCAATTAAAATATTTAACGCAAATAACGCAGCGTCCGTTTTTATATCCATTTTTGCTTAGCGTTACATGATCATCACGCTCCTATTCATGTAAATGCTTCCAAGCGTGACAAGACACAAGAGAACGCGCTGTATGCCAATGTCCTGTGTGTGTGTGTGTGTGTGTGTGTGTGTGTGTGTGTGTGTGTGTGTGTGTGTGTGTGTGTGTGTGTGTGTGTGTGTGTGTGTGTGTGTGTGTGTGTGTGTGTGTGTGTGTCAGTGTCCTGTCTGTGTGGATGCGTCTCATGTCAGCTAATCAAGGGACACACACACACACACACACACACACACACACTCAACGCACAGATAGACTCGCGTCAGTTTCCTGCTCACATCGAGTTCTCTTTTGCTCTTGAACAAACAATAACAACAACACAGAGGATTTTGAGTATTCTCATATTAGGATCTTAAATTAGTTAAATAACGTCTTAAATGAACTTAAAGAGTTGTGAGGAAATGAGATGCGCGGGACAGCGCGTGAGATCCGCGGCTGTTCTTAAAGTGACAGTAGCACTGATGATGATGTCATTAATGTTCATCAAAGCAACGGCCGGTAAACACTGAACCAGCCAATCAGACGAGAGCGTGTTGTTTGAGTTGTGAGACGCTGTAGCGCCCTCTACCTGTCTGTAGGTGCAGATGATGATCTCCCGCAGGTGGTAGTGCAGCGGCGTCATCGTCTCGCTGACGGAGTCCAGAGCCATGTCCACCTCCCGCTTCATCCTGTGCCCGTCAGGAAGCAGCCGGACCAACTTCATCACCACCTAACACACACACACACAGCTTCTTATTATTAATATAACACAAAACAACTGGCGCTCCCAAAACTGCACAGAGCTAAAGATCTGCCTGACGATCACAGATCATGAAAACCGCCTGAGGAACTACAAACACCACCAATACTTGGATTACTTTCACACACTCTATTAAAAATTTTACAAAACAGGAACTTGTGTGTGGTGTAAACTGCATGTCTTGTTTATAAAAAATTTTTTTTTATGTTTTCACCATTGGTCATAGGTAGTACCCCTCATCCATCAAACTATTAAATATTAAAATGAAATAAATGCATGTTAGAACAAGCGCAGAAGTGCATCACCTCAAACTCGCCCTTCGTGTATTTGGCATCAGGAACGCTCACGATTTCATCCTCACAGAACTCTGGGAAACCCTGTCAGACAAACCGAAAATACATAAAACACACTTCATTATTATTATTATATACTACAGTAAAGTAGAGTCAGTGGATCTGAGCCGGTGTGTGTGTGTGTGAGTGAGTGAGTGAGTGAGTGTGTGAGTGAGTGGAGGCAGGGCTCATCTGAAAATATTAAAATACAACTAAATAAAATATATAAAATTAAAACAAAATATTAAAATTAAATTCAAAACAACAAAATAAGATAAAAAATATATAAAATAAAATAAATTAAAACAAAACATTAAATATACTAATAAAATATAATAATATATTATTAATATATATATATATATATATATATATATATATATATATATATATATATATATATATATATATATACACACACAAATTAAATAAAAACATTCAAATTAAATTAAATAAGACTAAATAAAATGTATATTAAATAAAAATATATATAACAAAAAAAAATAAAAAAACATTACATATATATTAATCAAATATAATACATTTAAATATATTAAATAAAATTAAAACAAAACATTAACATTAAATTAAATAAAACTAAATAAAATAATTAAAAAATTATATAAAATAAAAACAAAACATTAAATATATTAATCAAATATAATACATAAACAAAAATAAATATATATATATATATATTTTAAATAAAAATATTATAATAAATAAAAACATTCAAATAAAATTAAATAAAATAATAAAATATATTAAATTAAATAAAAAATATATACATATTAAACAAAATAAATGTAAACAAAACATTAAATATATTAATAAAATATAATAAATTAAAATAAATATATATTAATTAAAAATATACGTATTTTTAAATAAAATTAAAACAAAACATTAAAATTAAATAAAACTAAATAACATAATAAAAATATATATAAACGAAAACAAAAAATATTTAATAAAAGGAAATATAAAATAAAAATATATTAAACATAATTTTTTTTTACAAAACATTAAATATATTAATAAAATATAATAAATTAAAATAAATGCATATTAAATAAAAATATTAAAATAAAAAATAAAAACATATGCAATGTTGGTGATCAAAGACGAGTTTTAAAGACTAAATGACTGAGTAGAGGGGGTTGTTCACACACTCATGTTCTAGTGTTCAGTGGCGTCTCATAGTTTATGATCTCAGTGTATGAAGTGAATATTGTACAGTGTGATGTCCTAAAGTGAAGCAGACGTACGTTGAAGTGCCAGAGCGTGAGGGCGGCGATCACCATAGCTGTGGTCGTCCGGCCTTTCCCATTCGAGCAGTTAAAGACGAACGCAGAGAGAGAGTCTTCAGCCAGACACGCTTTCATCGCCTCCAGCAGCCTGTCCAAGCCCTGAACACACACACACACACACACACACACACACACACACACACACACACACACACACACACACACACACAGGATGAGTGTATGACAGAGAAATCAGCGTTCACTCCATCAGGACTTCATCTCGTCTGAAAGGTCAAAACCTGACACGACCCATTAACTCATTTCATATCCTTATACATCTTATCATGTTTTTATCATTTTAACTGCTGTCAGAAGATTTGAATTATAGTTTTGTCCCTTTGTGCTTGACAGTCTTTCAGGTTTCTTCAAAATCTTTCTGTGTTCCAAAAGTTTTTTAATAAAGCAATAAAAGACAATTTATTAAATTAAATAAAAATATCAAAGAAAATTCAAAATATATATATTAACTAAAATAATATATTTTTATTTAATCTAATATTTGTTTTAGTTTAGTTTATATTTTATTTAATATATTTTATGTAATTTTATTTTAATGTTTTTTTTTTTAATGTTACATATTTTATTTTTTTTTAAAAATGTCTCTTTTAATAATTTGTAATATTTGTTTTCAAGTATTATATTTGATTCATATATTTAATGTTTTGTATTAATATGTTGTTCATTTTATTTAATATTTTCTTTTAAACTAAATAAATTAATATAAAATATATTAAATAAAATGAAATTACTAAATGCAATAAAACAATAAAATATAAATATTTAAATAAAAAATTAAATAAAATTATTTTTTTAAATAAAATAAATTAATTAATAAATAAAAAAATGAAGACAAAACATTAAATATATTAATAAAATATAATAAATTACAATTAATATATATTAAATAAAAATGGAAAAGAAAATTAAAAGAAATGTATATAAAATTAAAACATTAAAATGAATAAAACATTTAATAAATAATAAATGTTGATGAAATTTCTGTGTGAAATGTATTAAAAGAAAAAGGAAATTTTAAATAAAATAAATATATTAAGCAAAATGAAAACAAAACATTAAATATGTTAATAAAATATAATATATTAGAATTAATATATATTAAATAAAAATATTAAAACAAAAAAACTATATACAAAATTAAAACATTAAAATAATCAAATAAATAAAATAATGAATCAATAATAATAATAAATGTTAATGAGATGACAGTGACTGTGATGAACACTAGAGGGAGCAGAAGCTCTTCTCTCGTCCTCTCATCGCATCTGAAGGGAACAGATGAAGTGTGTTATAAAGGACCAGATAAAGTGTGTGTGACCTCTTCAGTGGGAGCGGAGCATTCTGGGAGCGGGATGCGTCTGTACTGCAGAGCCGGCTGGGAACTCTTGTGATGGTTGAAGATCTCCTGCAGCGTCAGACAGCTCTTGAACATCTTCATCTGCTTCTCCTGCTCCAGAGTCACCTCCAGCCATTTCTGACAGCCCACAAGCTCCTCCTTCACAGCCGTCTCCAGTCTCTGCGTCACACACACACACACACACACACACACACACACAGTCCCAAACAGGGGTTCACAAACTGATGAGAATTCAAATAAATGAGTGTGGATGTGGGATAATCGCTCGGAGCTTCTCACAGGAAACTCTGCATTGCTGTGAGGTTTAACAAGCATTTGGGAATTTTTTTACACATGCTCATAATTTCCTACAATTTTGTTTACAGCATTGTATTAACAGTCCGCCAAAATAAAAGCCTGGGGATTTAAAATATTAAAGTGAAAAAATTAAGGCGTACAATTTAATATTGTAACTTGTAGTGTAAAATAAAATTATTATAAATCATCATCAAATATTCAATTTGTAATTAATTTACAACATTTTTGTGGGCAGATGTTCACAGCATTTCAAGAATATTTCACTAAAATGAAAAGAATTTTAAAATATTTTTTTTAAATAAATATTCAAATTGTAACGTAGTGTAAAAAATTTTTATTATAATTATCATCAAATATGCTTTTTTATTTAAAAGTACAGTTGTAATTTCCAACATTTTGTGACAGATGTTTACAGTATTTCACCAATAGTCCGCCAAAATAAAAGCTTGAAGATTTTAAATGTTTAATGTGAAGAATTTAAGGAATACATTTTAGTAATGTATTGTAAAATAAAATGTTTATAATCATCATCAAATATATATTTAAAAAAAGTACAACTGTAATTTACAATATTTTGTAGGCAGATGTGTACAGCATTTCAACAATATTTCACTAAAATAGAAGCTTGAGAATATTAAAAGCATTATTATCATTATTAATTATAATTATCCTCAAATATTGTTTTTCATTTTAAAGACAATTGTAATTTACAGTCTTCATTGTATAATGAGTTAAATCAATCAATCATTATTACAACAACAATTATTTATACTTAATTATACTTTTAAAATATACATTATATACACTTATTACAACAATTATATATACTTACTAGGGATGCCACAATTCTCAATATAATATTGAACCGTTCGGTACGGCATTCACGGTTCAATACGCGCTTGTGAATTGCGTTTTTTTCGGTTTCGCATTTAATTAATTATTTTTCTACAAATTCTATAATTTGCCTCCATCCCAATATACTGAACAACGCGACATACATTCACATCACAGGTTAGTGGTAGAGTTATACTCACAGAACACTAGAGTTATTCACAATCACCAAAGTTCATTATTTGCATGCGTTTTAAAGCCTTGCCGGTTTCATTCGCATGCGCGGTTTTAACATGCGCTTTTCAGATCGCGCGCACTAAACGCCTGTCAAACACAAGATTACTGGACTAAGTAGTCGTCTTACTGCGCTAATACTGTCAAATACACACAAGGTTAGCATAAACACAGTCGGTTATGTCTAAAGTGAAAGTAAAATCGTGTGTGTCTGTATATTAGATGTGTGCAGGTCTTTAATTGACAGCAGCGCAGTGGACACACCGTCCTTAAAGGGACAGTTCACCTCTAAAATTTCATTATTTACTCACTCTAATGTTGTTTCAAACCTGTATTCATTTCTCGATGACATAATTTTCATTTTTGAGTGAACTATCCCTTTAATGTTAATACAACAACAAAAGACAAAGAGAAAATCACTCGCTGCTCTTGACTGAAAAACTAATACAGAAGCTTTAATAAGAATCAATGTATATTTTATAGTGAAGTCTATGTAGTGTTTTATTTTTACATTTATTCATTCAATTTCATACTTAAATGCTGGTGTACAGCTCTGAGCTGCCAGTGTAAATCTTTATATATATTTATTTTATATTATCCAATACACTAGGAATGTGTACAAGGGTTTTTTTAAGTAAAGTTTTAAGTTTAAGTAAGGTTTTTCAATTCTTTTAAGTAAAATAAAGAAAGAGTATTGCAATAAAAAATTAGTCTTTTTTCTCTTTAACCTCTTGCTGTTCCTGTCGCCTAAGAATAGAATAACAAAAACTGATGAGACAAGCCATCAGAACCGAACCGAACTGAAAACCGTGGGTAAAAACCGAGGTGTGTATTGAACCATGGACTAACTGTATTGTTGCATCCCTAATACTTACATAATATTTTTTCTCTTTACTGGCATGACGTGTGACCAATAACAGACGACAGAGAACCGTCAAACATTAAAGTTACTGAAATATTAACGTAAAATCTTGGGGGATATTTCATGTCTAATGAGTTAAAGAGCTAGAAGTCATGAGAGACGATAAGCGGCTGAAAGAGTCTGACCTGGATCTCCTCCGGCTGCGAGGAGGGCACACATATGTGCTGGTCCACACGCGTGGGCTCTCTCAGACTGAACATCTGACCATTGGCCTCCAGAACCAGCTCATCCTGCAAATTCACCCACAACACACTGCAGTGCTTCCTCTTCTCATCCGCCAGGTACGCCAGAACGGCTCCAGTCGCCTGCCGGAACAAGATGGAGGAGAAGAGAACGAGTTTATGAAGACAGGTTTGAGTTTGACCGTTCTGGAATCCATTCAGCCGATCTCCGGGGTCTGGCGGGAGCACTGTTAGCATAGCTTAGCATAGATCATTGAATCTGATTAGACCGTTAGCATCTCACTCAAAAATGACCAAAGAGTTTTCACTACAGGTGAATAGGGATTTTTTTTAGGGATATTACTGTGAAACTTCTCCAGTTTATTACTGGCATAAACATAAGAAAAAAATATATTACAAGTGTTATGTAAATTTAAATTTGAATATGCAAATGAGGCCTTATATAGAGACTGTTTGGTTTACCTGTTTAGCCTACACGTTAGTAACATGTGTTTTGTCCCACTCATAGCGCGCGTCCTCTACGCGTGATTTACCATATGAGCGTGTTCTTAACGTCGGAAACGCGCGTTTTCCTTGACCCCAAAGCGCACATTAAGAAAGCGCGTTTTTGTGGTAAACCACGCGTCAAGGACGCGCGTTTTGCTGTCAAATCGCCGGCACCCCCGCCAGGCGCGTCCACTCGCGATATTCCATTATTATCCAAAATTCTATTATGGAATCTTATGAGGGCGCCTACTCTAGCATGTTAGTCCTCTAAAATGTTATATAATATTGAGGAAATACAGAAATGATTTACAAACGCACAACAGCAGCTACATATAGAAAATACGAAAATAAATATTTTTTTATACCATCGCTTTGGAGCCCCCAAGGTGCTGCGCCGCATATAGCGCATACCCACTTTTTGCGCCACTGCGGATCATAATCTGAAGGCCACGCCCACCGGGGGGGAAACAATCAAACCGTCTCCATTGACTTTGCATTGCGTGAAGCGGCCTTTTTGTCATTTCGGACTTATAACAAAAAAACTGAACAATGTATAAAAGCTGATATGTGACAAGGTGTACAGCAAACAAGCTAAACAAAACCCAGAAGCAAAAACACAGACGTTTTTATAAGCTGTTGACCCAAAAAACGAGCGTTTAAGGACAAAAAAGTGGATTCAGGCCATTGAGACAGAGCGCAACATGTTATATTACACTGAGAACTACGACGACTAGAGGAGAACGTAATCAGAGACTGTAAATATAATATATAAAACGGACATTTGGATATTTGACTTAACAGTGACAAAATGTTTACACATAGACATATTGAGACACACTGAGTGTCAGGATCCCAAAATGTCCCCATTCTTCAGCTGAAGCTTCACTTCGTATTGCCTGAATCCACTTTTATCTTCTTAAACGCTCG
>NC_137113.1:2526953-2531953 GCF_949357685.1 Gobio gobio | reverse complement strand
GCGCACAAATTAGTCTCTCAATATCAAAGCCATCTGACGCTGGGCTGTGTAGTTAACCATCTCTCAGCTCTGCTCTTTTAATACCAATCTCGCGTCTCGAGTCTCACCTGGATCTGATAGTCCTCCCCGATTCCCTCCAGCTTGTGTTTGTTCTCATAAATGGCCTCTCGGATGTCGTGCATCTCAGAGCACAGGTCGATGGCACGGTTCACCTGAAACACAGCAGGAAGTGGTCACACACACACACAGTAAAACTTTAGTTCTGACTCTCACTATAACTACTTGCTCATTAGCATGCATACACCAGTACTTATAAAGCCCATATTAATGCATGACCATATTATACATCCCATAATCATATCCAAATTCCTAAACTTAACTACTTTACTAAATATTAATAAGGAGTTGATAGTGAGGATTGGACTCTAAAGTGTGACCTTATCATGATGGTGTTCATAATGAATATTAGACTGAACAAATACAAACCTCCTCCATGACCTCTTGACCTTTAGGCAGCTTACTGATGAGGGTCTGAATGACCTGGAACTGCATTTTGGGTTTGTCCGTCATGTCCTCGTCAGATCTGTGAACACACGCGACATCTTTGACATTAAACATTTCGGCAGCAACTGATTAAACATTGATGAGCATGTGAGAAGCGGGTCTTACGGTGCGGCCGGCTCCTGTGCCGCCCGGGTCAGGTGCATCATCACCAGCGACCCCAGGATCAGACCCAGATTAGTGCGGCCCACGCCCACCTGACAGCTGAACACCAGGGCCGGAAGCGGCTGAGACGCGTCACGACTCAAGGACAGAGACGGATTCTCCTGACGGGAAGAGATTGCGCTTTCTTAATGGATTTATAAGGAGTAAAGTGATGCAATAATCAAGCCAAGATGCAATAAAGGCGTGAGTAAGACTTCAGGACATCGGGCAAGGAGAGAGAAGTCACTTACAGTCACTTTTAACATTGTTAAAAGCGCTATATAAATAAAGTTGACTTGACTTGACTTGACTTGACTTTAATACGGGCATCGAATGTCAACATGAAAAATAACGCCACACTTGAAGTGATGGAGGTACTGAATTGGAATGGGTTTACAAATTGAAATTAACGTTTATGCAGAGACGTCGGCATTACCAACAAGTAGAATTTCAGATTCTGGCACACTGGGTCTCATTCACTTACAATTTCGTGGATTCTTTCGTATTTGTACGCACAGGAAAACTTCTCACGAATAATCTCCGCCTGATTCACAAAACATTCGTACGCACATGAATTTGTTCGCTTTCCACCCAACCCATCGCCATATAAGGGCTTTCTACCCAACCCATCTCCATATAAGGGCTTTCCACCCAACCCATCGCCATATAAGGGCTTTCTACCCAACCCATCGCCATATAAGGGCTTTCCACCCAACCCATCGCCATATAAGGGCTTTCCACCCAACCCATCGCCATATAAGGGCTTTCCACCCAACCCAATGCCATATAAGGGCTTTCCACCCAACCCAATGCCATATAAGGGCTTTCCACCCAACCCATCGCCAAATAAGGGCTTTCCACCCAACCCATCGCCATATAAGGGCTTTCCACCCAACCCATCGCCATATAAGAGCTTTCCATCCAAACCATCGCCGTATAAGAGCTTGCCACACAACCCATCGCCATATAAGGGCTTTCCACCCAACCCATCGCCATATAAGAGCTTTCCACACAACCCATCGCCATATAAGGGCTTTCCACCAACCCATCGCCATATAAGGGCTTTCCACCCAACCCATCGCCATATAAGGGCTTTCCACCCAACCCATCGCCAAATAAGGGCTTTCCACCCAACCCATCGCCATATAAGGGCTTTCCACCCAACCCATCGCCATATAAGAGCTTTCCATCCAAACCATCGCCGTATAAGGGCTTTCCACACAACCCATCGCCATATAAGGGCTTTCCACCAACCCATCGCCATATAAGGGCTTTCCACCAACCCATCGCCATATAAGGGCTTTCCACCCAACCCATCGCCATATAAGGGCTTTCCACCCAACCCATCGCCATATAAGGGCTTTCCACCCCAACCCATCGCCATATAAGGGCTTTCCACCCAACCCATCGCCATATAAGGGCTTTCCACCCAACCCATCTCCATATAAGGGCTTTCCATCCAAACCATCGCCATATAAGGGCTTTCCACCCAACCCATCGCCATATAAGGGCTTTCTACCCAACCCATCGCCATATAAGGGCTTTCCACCCATCGCCATATAAGAGCTTTCCACCCAACCCATCGCCATATAAGGGCTTTCCACCCAACCCATCGCCATATAAGGGCTTTCCAACCAACCCATCTCCATATAAGGGCTTTCTACCCAACCCATCGCCATATAAGGGCTTTCCACCCAACCCATCGCCATATAAGGGCTTTCCACCCAACCCAATGCCATATAAGGGCTTTCCACCCATCGCCATATAAGGGCTTTCCACCCAACCCATCGCCATATAAGGGCTTTCCATCCAAACCATCGCCATATAAGGGCTTTCCACACACGATTTCCTTACAGCCTTTCGTCACTCTCGTCAGTCGGCCCACCCTTTGCAGCTCTAACTGCTTCAGCTCTTCTGGGAAGGCTTTCCTCAAGGTTTAGGAGTGTGTTTATGGGGAATCTTCATTTGTGATGTTGGAGAAGGCCTGGCTCTCAGTCTCCGCTCTAATTCATCCCAAAGCTGTTCTATCGGGTTGAGGTCAGGACTCCAGTTCCTCCACACCAAACTCCTCATCATGTCTTTATGGAGACACTTTGAGCACTGGTCAGTCATGCTGGGACAGGAAGGGGCCGTCCCCAAACTGATCCCACAAAGTTGGGAGCATGAAATTGTCCAAAATGTCTTGAAGCATTAAGAGTTCCTTTCACTGGAACCAACCCCTGAAAAACACCCCCCCCCCCCCCCATGATCCCCCCTCCACCAAACTTTACACTTGGCACAATGCAGTCAGGCAACCGCCAAACCCAGACTCGTCCATGAGATTGCCAGAGAGAAGCGTGATTGGTCACTCAGAGAACACGTCTCCACTGCTCTAGAGTCCAGTGGCGGCGCGCTTTACCCCACTGCATCCCACGCTTTGCATTGCACTTGGTGCTTTAAGGCTTGGATGAGCGGCTCGGCCATGGAAACCCATTCCATGAAGCTCTACACACTGTTCTTGAGCTCATCTGAAGGACACAGACGTTTGGAGGTCTGGAGCTCTTGACTCTGCAGAAAGTTGGCCTAGTGCTTGATTTATACACCTGTGGCCATGAAGAGATTGAACACCTGAACTCAGAGATTTTGGAGGGTATATATAGTGTATCTATACTGTCTACTATCATTAGGAAATGCTATAAAATGTCTGTTTCCGTTCAGAAACGGGCATTAACTACGGAGTCAGGATCTCTTCCACGGATCTGGTCGCTGTTGGCAGCCCTGGAGAACAAACAGCCTTGGAGCGAGGCAGGAAGTGGCCTCTCTTTCTTTTATAAAGCTGCTTCCTGTGTATCCTTCAATTGGCAGAGCTAAAATAACAGCTTGAGCCCTGAGGTTTGTCGGGACGCTTTAAATAGCGAGCGGACATATTCACGAGTTCAGATCAACGACTCCTCGCCGCCCACGAGCTGCGGACAAATGCAACAAAACAGCTCGTTTTATAAGCATTTCGGGAATATTGCATCATATCACACAGAATTCGGCTTTTTCCATCATCCGTCTTTAGTGTGTGATGATGTTAGTTCTTATATCAGTGTCACTGAACTCCTGAAACGCCTCAAACACGCCACAATATTCCTCATTATAATAATTCATGCGCAGAATAAAGGGGCGGGGCCTGGTTGAGTTAGTTAGTAGTGTGTTGAAACTGCCGGTTATGGTAAGGGGCGGGACATTTCCCAAACACCAATCACAACACACTGCTCCAGCCGACCAATCAGAGCACAGTGTGCTTTTCAGAAGGCGGGGCTTCATAGAGACAGGAAGTAAACTGAGCGTTACTGACAGACTGGGAAGAGAGGAGCCGCAAAAATCGAGAATATGAAGAATAATCAACCCAAATATTTAATCCAGGGCACAATAGGTCCTCCGACTAGCTCAGCCTGTGGTTTCATGTGGCCATTTTACTTTCTAATCTATCAACTCGTCAAATCTGTGGCTTCAGCTTCTGTCTTCTTCAACCAGAGAAACAGGAAACCCGTGCAGGAAGTCTCATTCATCAGACACATGACCGGGGCTCTAACCAGACACCACAGCGTGTTGAGATTCCTCCGCCTCGGACGTCAAGCCTCTTCAGAAGATTGAATCTCATCAGTGGCTGAATTAGCGTGAAATCGACCGACAGCATCACAAGAAAACAATTCCCCTGAAGCACAGACAGAGGCTTTGTGTGCGTCACATGACACCAGCTGACCAATACACTGATGGAGATCGCCATTATTAGAAAGGTCAGAGCTGATGAAGATGGAGATCAGGACAATCCCTTACCTGGAGAACCAACAACAGCACTTCACTTGGCCATTCATATTAAGAAATTATTATTAAATAATATAATTGCCCGATTTGATAAATTACTACAATTAATATAAAATTAATCCTGAGATTATTAAAAATATATATTAGTAGTAGTAGTAGCAAATAGTATACATCACTGCTTTAATACATTAATATAAATTATAATTATTCCACAGATCAGAAAACTATTAGAAAACTTAAATTATTATTCATATTATCATTATAAAATAGTATGTTTTACTGCTTTAATAATTATATTAATTAATAATTACAATTAATTCTGAGATCAGAAAACTAAACATTTGTACTATTATTATTATTATTATTATTATTAATCATACTACTACTAATAATAATAATTAATAATACATTTAATAATTAACTATGATTAATCGTGAGATCAGAATTATTATTATTATTATTAAATAGCTTTTTCTTGAGATCAGAAAACATTTACATTTTTA
>NC_137113.1:2511953-2521953 GCF_949357685.1 Gobio gobio | reverse complement strand
CGTGCGTGAAGTCGGACAACCGTTGTGTGTACATCGGCTGTACACTCGTTATTGCGGTGCAATGGGATAGAATGAGTGCACTCAATAACGTCCACTAAGGTCTCGGACACCACTACAAAGCGCTGTCCCCTCCAAATATTGCTATATTTGAGGTTATGGGAGCGATGTCGGATTCAGCCCTTGATTATAGTTGAGAATTCAAACTACACGCGGCGCGCGAGAGAGAGCGGTTTCTGCACGGAGCGCTGCGATGAGTTTAACAACGCTCACCACATGTATCATATAGCACTGATATAGACCGGAGCGAGCGCGTTTAAATTTTTTATGGACATATTTCATAAACTCTAGTGCTCTAGACATGAACCAGAAGCGTGTATGCGCGCATATTTCATCACGTCTTATTAAAATGAAATGTATGCACTGATTACACTGATAACCTATGTCTGATCACAAACGCGCTGACACGATGGATTACTCAAACGACAATGTAAGTTAATAAATTCAAATTCAATGACAATTCAAAGAAGAATGGGCCAAAAAGTAACTGCTTTATTCTTTCTGTGTTAAACTGATGTGTGTCATTCGTTCAGAGAGTCCTCTTAAATGTATTGCAAATATCCGCGTTTCTCCTCGTTTTGGCAGTTTGTTGTTATATAGGATTAGATTTTTAAAATGCTTAAGGTGCACTCAACTCAACTTTTAATATTCAGGTGTCTTTAAGTATGATTCTGAGCGTGTTGCATGTCTGTGTTTTATTGGTTGTTGTCTCTCCACAGCATCATTTTGTAAACCTGTAGACCTATTGACTCTGGAATTTTTCTACAATATTCACTCATCATGACAGTAAAATATGGCATTCTAGTCAATCTCCTGCAGTATTTCCTCTCTCAATCAGTAGAAAATGTGATTAACACCCTGTCAGGCATAGGGGAAAAAATACCGTCATATACCGTGAAACCGATATAATTTAGAAAAATACCGTGATATACATTTTTGGTCATACCGCCCAGCACTAAGTACTCTACTTAAAGGGTTAGTTCACCCAAAAATGAAAATTCTGTCATTTATTACTTACCCTCATGACGTTGGACACCCGTCAGACCTCCGTTCATCTTCAGACACAAATGAAGATATTTTAGTGTAAATCTGATGCTCTGAAAGGCCTCCATTGGCACAATGACACGGTTCACTCTCAAGACCCTTAAAAGACACTAAAGACGTCGTTACAAAGTCCATCTCACTACAGCGGCTCTACAATAACTTTATGAATCGGCGAGAATAGTTTTTGTGCGCAAAAAAACCCTAAATAACGACTTATATAGTGATGACGATTTCAAAACACGGCATCATGAAGCTTCGAAGCGTTATGAATCAGTGAGTCGATTCAGCAGTTTGACACGAGATCCGAATCATGATTCGACTCACTGATTCATAACGCTTCGAAGCTTCATGAGGCCGTGTTTTGAAATCGTCATCACTATAGAAGTCGTTATTTAGGGTTTTTTGCGCACAAAAACTATTCTCGCCGCTTCATAAAGTTATTGTAGAGCCGCTGTAGTGAGATGGACTTTGTAACGACGTCTTTAGTGTCTTTTAAGGGTCTTGAGAGTGAACCGTGCCATTGAGCCAATGGAGGCCTTTCAGAGCATCAGATTTACACTAAAATATCTTCATTTGTGTCTGAAGATGAACGGAGGTCTGACGGGTGTCCAACGTCATGAGGGTAAGTAATAAATGACAGAATTTACATTTTTGGGTGAACTAACCCTTTAAGTACACTTTTTGTGTATCTGTACTTTACTGGAGTATTATTTTTTAGGGAAACTTTTACTACTATTTCTATCAAGGTCCTCGAAGTCAAAAGTCGTTTCTGTAGCAGCTTTGCAAGTCAGTGGATGATATTTTTTTCTTCTTTAAAAGTTTTTTTTTTGTTGCAAAATGTAAATGTCTGGGAGAAAGAGAAGCATAGACATATGGATGAATCTGAAAAAGACTGATGAACGAGCTCAGTTCAGTCTGGTTTTTGTGCCTCTGAGATGCCAGAGCACGAGTACTGAATAGAGCTTTCTTTTGTGTTTTTTCGCACTTAAACAGACCAATACACACAAAATGTCAATGTTCATTTTGGAAAGTATTCACGTAAACAAAGTTGATTATGTCTTGAGTGAACGTAAACAGTTGGGGAAATATCGGATGTGTATCAGTGTGTAGGATTTGTGCATTCTGCCTTAAAGTGACAGCAGCTTTGTAAAAAGCTTTGTAACTTTTAAGTATTTAAATTAGTTCAAGGTAGTCGTATGGAGCATCACTGACTGGCTTAAGCCACCATGGCATAGCGTGCATTTATACAACAATGATAAAAATGCATTGACATAAAAAAGGAAATTTACTTTTGATACTTAAGTACTTTTAAAAGCATGTACTTTTACTTAAAGGGTTAGTTCACCCAAAAATGAAAATTCGGACATTAATGACTGATCCTCATGTGGTTGGACACCCGTCAGACCTCCGTTCATCTTCAGAACAGAAATGAAGATTTTTTAGTGTAAATCTGATGCTCTGAAAGGCCTCCATTGGCTCAATGGCACTTTACACTCTCAAGACCCATAAAAGACACTAAAGACGTCGATACAAAGTCCATCTCACTACAGTGGTTCTACAATAACTTTATGAATCGGCGACAATAGTTTTTGTGCGCAAAAAAACCCTAAATAACGATCAGTGAGTCGATTCAGCAGTTCAGAGCGTTATGAATCAGTGAGTCGAATCATTATTCGGATCGCTTGTCAAACTGCTGAAATTTGGCGATTCAAACTGCTGAATCGACTCACTGATTCATAACGCTTCGAAGCTTCATGAGGCCGTGTTTTGAAATCGTCATCACTATATAAGTCGTTATTTAGGGTTTTTTTTGCGCACAAAAACTATTCTCGTCGCTTCATAAAGTTATTGTAGAACCGCTGTAGTGAGATGGACTTTGTAACGACGTCTTTAGTGTCTTTTAAGGGTCTTGAGAGTGAACCGTGCATTGAGCCAATGGAGGCCTTTCAGAGCATCAGATTTACACTAAAATATCTTCATTTGTGTCTGAAGATGAACGGAGGTCTGACGGGTGTCCAACCACATGAGGGTGAGGAATTAATGACAGAATTTTCATTTTTGAGGGAACTAACCCTTTAAGTAAAAATTGTTTTGAACAACTTTCACTTGTAACAGAGTAATATTTGACCAGTAGTACTTTTACTTTCACTCGAGTAATGGAGTGGTGTACTTTGTCCACCTCTGGCACACACACACACACACACCTGATGGCCTTGCGCCTGCAGTCTCTGCAGGACCTGAGTGAAGCCGCTCAGGCTGGGCTGGCCCATGCCGTACAGGGGGAAGCCGCCTCTGCTCTGCCGGAAGTTGGGCGCTCCGAACGAGCCGCTGGTGTTGAGGACGTCCGCTCTGCTGCACACATCCTGGACCATGAAGAAGGAGCCCTGGGGGACACGAGTGGAGGATTACACACACACACACACACACACCAATCAGACAGACAGTTCACGTCCCTTAATCACAACATTATATCCTGCTTCATGTCCTGGGGCGGAACACATTCATTCCATTGCAACAAAATGGGCAGATTTGATGGTGAATAAATGTCGTAAAATAACGGAGTTTGGGTGCTTTATAATAATAATAATACATTTTATTTGTAACACACTTTACATTAAACTAAATCTCAAAGTGCTACAGATTTAAAACAAAAAAATAAAATTCAAATAAAAAATAAATAAGAATAAATAAAACTGAAAAACAGTTTTTTAACACAGCTTTATAACACACACACACACACACACACACACACACACACACACACAGAGTTATCATTAACTAATATTAAAACTATTAAAACATCTCTATCGAAATACAGCTCAATAATATCAATTACAAATATTAGATATATAACTTTAATGAACATGTTGCCATGGAAACTAACTGAAATAATAAAGTTGACGCACTAAAATAAGTTAAAACGAAAACTATTAAAAACATGTTCTTAATTAAAATAAACCTAAAAAATGTTTTTTAATAAATAAATATAATTAAATACAATTACAATAAAATAACAAATTAAATAAAACATTTAAATAAATTAATTAATTAATTAAATTAAATAATTAATTAAATTTAATTTAAATGCAAACATTAGATAAAAAACTTAAACTGAAATGAAGTTGAAGCACTAAAATAAGTTAAAAACAAAACTATTAAAACATTTTCTTAATTAAAATAAACCTAAAAAATAAAATTAAATAAATACAATTAAATACAACTACAATAAAATAAAATACAATACAAAATAAAAATACAAACATTTATTTAAATAAATAAATAAAATAAAAATAGTAAAAAAGTAAACTGAAAGGAAGTTGAAGCACTAAAATAAGTTAAAAAACAAAACTATTAAAAACATTTTCTTAATTAAAATAAACCTAAAAAATTTAGTAAAATGAAATATAAAATACAATAAAATAAATAAATAATAAACACCAACATTAACTCATCTTAACTAACTGAAATAATAAAGTTGAAGCACTAAAATAAGTTAAAAACTATTAAAAACATTTTTTAACTAAAATAAACCTGAAATAAAATCAAATATTAACGCTAGAAATACATTTTAGTTCAAGCACTAAAACTTAAAAAAACACTAATAAAAATGAAAAAAAGCACTTAAAATTACTGAGAAACGTTCTTAATGAAAACTAAAAATGTTAAAATAAAGGTTGATTTTAAATATTAAAAAAACTAAACAAAAAGAGTAGCGAACAGAACTGAAAGAAGAGGGAATAAAGAGTCAGGAGCTTCATGAGCACAGATGTGTCGAGTTACTGGAGGACGTTAGCAGAACAAAGGCCGAGTGTTTGCTGCGGATTTACAGTCAAACTCATCACAGGCTCGTCAGCAAACAGAGACTAACGAGAGGAGCAAACGCCTGCGGGACGCTAACGAGCTCTGCAGAGTTCAGCACACACACACACACACACACACACACACACACACACACACACACACACACACACACACACACACACACACACACACACACACACACACACACACACACACACACACACACACACACACACACACACACACACACACACACACACACACACACACACACACACACACACACACACACACACACACACACACACACACACACACACACACACACACACACACACACACACACACACACACACACACACACACACACACAGGACATGTTAGCGCTGGACAGAGGTCTCTCTGACTGTGACCACATGGGGAAGGGAATCAATATCTCAGAGGAATAATTATCATATTAATCAGCTCCTGCACACTGCAGTAGCTGGAAAAACTTTATCAAGTAACTCAACACTAAAATCATTTCATTGAGTTTTGTGAGATATGACAGTGTGTGGGAAATCTCCTGTGGTACTTTAAAGTTTAAACAATACCACAGTACTATCACGGTACATGTTCAAAACACAGATAAAATAGTTACAATTAATGACAATTAGGCAACTTTTCCAACCTGATTCTAATCATCATATTCCACAAAATATTCCTATTTAATAATAATATTATAATATAATTAATATAATATAATTAATTTAATATAATATAATATAATATAATATAATTTAATATAATATAATGTATAATTAATATAATATAATCTAATAATTAATATAATATAATAAATATAAAATAATTAATACAATACAATACAATATAATATATAATATAATTTATGCTACAATATATAAATAAAATATAATATAATATAATACTTAATAATATAATCAATATAATATAATAATAATAATCAAATAATATATAATATAATTAATAATATTAATTATATTATATTATTAATTATATTATATTATTAATTATATAATATAATATAATATAATATAATATATATAATATAATATAATTAATATAATATAATTAATATAATATAATTAATATAATATAATTAATATAATATAATTAATATAATATAATTAATATAATATAATATAATATAATATAATATAATATAATTAATATAATATAATAAATATAATATAATTAATACAATACAATACAATATAATATATAATATAATTTATGCTACAATATATAAATAAAATATAATATAATATAATACTTAATAATATAATCAATATAATATAATAATAATAATAATCAAATAATATAATTATTAATTATATTATTTTATTTTATAGTACATTAATTATATTATAATCAATTAAATATATATATTATACTATACTATACTATAATATAATACATAATAATTTATATAATATATGCTTTTATTATTTTTCATTTGATTTGAAATTGAAATTATTTTATTTTATCTGATTATCGAGATTTAAAATGAATTAATTTTGCGGTAGCATTGTTACACTGCTTTTAATTTATTAATTTAAAAAAATAAATATTTAAATAAAACTGTCTTGTTATTTTAGTATGATGTACTATCATAATTTATAATTAATAGTTTGAATTAATTTTTATTTGTGCATTTTCCATTTTCATTTTAATTTAAAAAAAGTAATTTTATGTGCTTCAGTCAGTAATATTAGTTTGAGTATTATATAATTTTCTATATTACTTATGTTAGATGTGATTAAATGATTTGACGGCACTAATTTTATTTTAAGTAAAAAAACAATTCAAGGTTTTAGTGTCTAAAGTTAATAAACCTGATTACAGTGAAGAGAACGTGAAGGGAAATGTGGTTAATCATCATAAAAATAATCCTCAAATAACTACTATAATACAAGAACGTCTAAAAATGTGTGTGTGTTTTATTTTGAGAGGAGTGTAACCCGTTTGAGTGTCCGGCTCACCTGGACCAGATGGTGCTCAGGCATGTTGTCCGAGATCCTCCCGACTTTATAGTTTGTACGGAGAACATGATCATCATGGATCTGAAACTCCTGCCTGCAGTTATACCTGTAAACACACACACACACACACACACACACACACTGAATCAGGGTCTGCACAGGCTCTGCAGGAGCTCAGGAAGATGCTCAGGATGAGGCTGGACGTACGTGATGACCACTGGAGCCACTTTATTAGTGATGATGGATTTGGCCTTGTTGTTGTGGATGCTGAGCGTCTGGAAGGAGGCGCTGCTCGTCGACCGCCTGCTGTCCGTCATCCCGTTGCCGTGGAAACTCTCATGCAGTGTGGGCTGGGGAGCAGCGCTGGCAGTCGTACCCATACTCCACTGGCAGCTGTCAATCACACACACACACACACACGTTACATCAGTAGCAAACACTGCTGGACAGGATAGCGTGGTAAAAACATGTACCATAGTAAACCATATAATACCACAGGAGCTGAGAGCGTCATCCAGAGAGGACACACTCACTCTCACACACACACACACACACACACACACACACTCAGGGGAGGTTTTGTGAAATGTGAGGACATTCCATAGGCGTAATGGTTTTTATACCGTACAAACCGTATTTGCTATCCCCTTACACTGCCCCTAAACCTACCCATCACACACACACACACACACACACACACACACACACACACTGCCCCTAAACCTACCCATCACACACACACACACACACACACACACACACACACACACACACACACTCACACACTGCCCCTACCCCTAAACCTACCCATCACACACACACACACAAACACAGACACACACACACACACACTGCCCCTACCCCTAAACCTACCCATCACACACACACACACACACACACACACACTGCCCCTACCCCTAAACCTACCCATCACACACACACACACACACACACACACACACACACACACACACACACACACACACTGCCCCTACCCCTAAACCTACCCATCACACACACACACACACACACACACACACACACACACTGCCCCTACCCCTAAACCTACCCATCACACACACACACACACACACACACACACACACACACACACACTGCCCCTACCCCTAAACCTACCCATCACACACACACACACACACACACACTGCCCCTGCCCCTAAACCTACCCATCACACACACACACACACACTGCCCCTGCCCCTAAACCTACCCATCACACACACACACACACACACACACTGCCCCTACCCCTAAACCTACCCATCACACACACACACACACACACACACACACACACACACACACACACACACACTGCCCCTACCCCTAAACCTACCCATCACAAACAGACACACACACACACACACACACACACTGCCCCTACCCCTAAACCTACCCATCACACACACACACACACACACACACACACACTGCCCCTACCCCTAAACCTACCCATCACACACACACACTGCCCCTACCCCTAAACCTACCCATCACACACACACACACTGCCCCTGCCCCTAAACCTACCCATCACACACAGACACACACACACACACACACACACACACACACACACACACACACACACACACAGCCCCCACAACTTGGGGCCAATAACAGAAAAAGCAGGATCGCCACAGCCCAGAGCAGAGCTTTTCAAACCTTATGATGCCAAGGACCCCCAAATATGATGAACCTTTATGAGGGACCCCCTTCCTAAAATACATCTATTTTAATGTACAAAAAAACATTTAAACTGTTAGACAAATAGTAAGTGTGACATTATAAATACAACATTGTTTCCCAACTTAAACTGGATATATATTGGATGTATAAACCTGAAGTTAAAATGTATTTGTACAAAGCAGGTTCTTTCGAGACAAAAATGGCTTCACTTTCGTCAGAAGATGATAAAAACAGGCCTTGACGACAGCACTTATCTGTTTATCAGACTTAAGTTTGCTATCCACCCAAACACACACACATCTCTTGCATGTGTGGAGTGAGGAGTTCTGTTCGTGTCCACAGTGCTCATCTGAGCCAAATCAAACGCATTCAGTTTTACTCTCATTGAGGCGCAAAAAATGACTTGCAAGCCAAAGTTTTAGTTGGTCTAAACAGTCTAATAGAGGTTTTAAAGCCTGCTCATTATCACGCTTCAGGGGATTTACATGTGTGTGTCGTCAGCACAGATGAAAGGAGAGCCCATACTTATTCAAAATAGATCCCAAAGGAAGCATATAAAGGGAAAACATACACACACTCGCTCTCTCTGACACACACACACTCGCTCTCACACACACACATATACATACATATATATACATATACATATACACACACACACGCTCGCTCGCTCACACACACACACGCTCGCACACGCTCACACACATACACTCTTACTCACACTCACGTACACACACACACTCACAGGCACTCACACACACACGCACACTCACATACACACACACACACTCTCTCTCTCTCTCTCACACACACACACACACTCACAGGCACTTACACACACACACACACACACGCTCACATACAAACACACTCTCTCTCTCTCACACACACACACAGACACACGCACGCTCGCACACTCACTAACTCACACACATACTCTTACTCACACACACACACACACACACACACACTCTCTCACACACACACACACACTCACAGGCACTTACACACACACACACACACGCTCACATACAAACACACTCTCTCTCTCTCACACACACACACAGACACACGCACGCTCGCACACTCACTAACTCACACACATACTCTTACTCACACACACACACACACACACACACACACGCACACACACACACACACTCTCTCACACACACACACACACTCTCTCTCACACACTCTCACACACACACACTCTCTCTCTCTCTCACACACACACTCTCACACACACACTCTCTCACACACACACACACACACACACACACACACACACACACAAGCTCGCACACACGCTCACACACACACACATACACACACTTGCTTGCGCACATGCTCTCACTCACACACACACAGGCACTCACACACAC
>NC_137113.1:2461953-2506953 GCF_949357685.1 Gobio gobio | reverse complement strand
TGAAATAAAAATAAAAACTAAACAAAAGAAAATTGCAACATTTATTAAAATTAAACCAGAAAATGCAAAAATAACAGTTTCAGTTGATGCCAAAATATCACAGGTGTGGTTTCAAAATACACTCACCTAAAGGATTATTAGAAACACCTGTTCAATTTCTCATTAATGCAATTATCTAATCAACCAATCACATGGCAGTTGCTTCAGTGCATTTAGGGGCGTGGTCCTGGTCAAGACAATCTCCTGAACTCCACACTGAATGTCGGAATGGGAAAGAAAGGGGATTTAAGCAATTTTGAGCGTGGCATGGTTGTTGGTCTGAGTATTTCACAATCTGCTCAGTTACTGGGATTTTCACGCACAACCATTTCTAGGGTTTACAAAGAATGGTGTGAAAAGGGAAAATCATCCAGTATGCGGCAGTCCTGTGGGAGAAAATGCCTTGTTGATGCTGGAGGTCAGAGGAGAATGGGCCGACTGATTCAAGCTGATAGAAGAGCAACTTTGACTGAAATAACCACTCGTTACAACCGAGGTCTGCAGCAAAGCATTTGTGAAGCCACAACACACACAACCTTGAGGCGGATGGGCTACAACAGCAGAAGACCCCACCGGGTACCACTCATCTCCACTACAAATAGGAAAAAGAGGCGACAATTTGCACAAGCTCACCAAAATTGGACAGTTGAAGACTGGAAAAATGTTGCCTGGTCTGATGAGTCTGGATTTCTGTTGAGACATTCAGATGGTAGAGTCAGAATTTGGCGTAAACAGAATGAGAACATGGATCCATCATGCCTTGTTTCCACTGTGCAGGCTGGTGGTGGTGGTGTAATGGTGTGGGGGATGTTTTCTTGGCACACTTTAGGCCTCTTAGTGCCAATTGGGCATGGTTTAAATGCCACGGCCTACCTGAGCATTGTTTCTGACCATGTCCATCCCTTTATGAGCACCATGTCCCCATCCTCTGATGGCTACTTCCAGCAGGATAATGCACCGTCACAAAGCTCCAATCATTTCAAACTGGTTTCTTGAAAATGACAATGAGTTCACTGAACTAAAATGGCCGCCACAGTCACCAGATCTCAACCCAATAGAGCATCTTTGGGATGTGGTGGAACGGGAGCTTCGTGCCCTGGATGTGCATCCCCTTTTTGTTCAGTTAGAGAATAAACACTACAATTAAAAACTGAACGTGTGTTTTCACTAAAGTGTGAGTGAGCCGAACGAAAGTCCCGCCACAGAAGCTGCTGAGGCTGAGCGTGAATTTTAGCAGCGCGACTCGACGTCAAGTGCGAGATATGAAGCTAAACTAAACATTTCATATTTGACAGCTGCTTCTTAAAGTCAGAAATGTTAAACAAATGACAAAAATATTCACGCAAATTAATAAACTTGTCTAATTTCACCATTTTGAATTGAAATCGGCCTATGTAATGTCATTTATAATATAATTAACAAACAAGAAATGTTAACAAAGCCGTTTTCTTCAGATTAGGCATAAGATTAATAATGAACGTGTGCATATTGTAATTTAATAATTCCATGTGTAGCTCTGAGTAAATAAATAAAGCTCAGCTTTTTTCGGCCTGTACTGGGCATAAGATTAGTAATGAATGTGTGCATATTGTGAATTAATTTAATACATTTAATTACCCAGCTTTCCTGTTAGGCTTCAGTAAATTAACATGTCTATGAAAATGATTCAGAAAACATATAAATATCAGTTAAACATATGTTTACTGTCTTAACTGACGAAAATGGTAAAACTTAATCAGTCATATCTGCCACTGACATTGTTTTCAAGCTGTTGTCTCATTTTAGCCGTTCAGAACATCTTAAAATGCACATTTGTAGATCACAGAAATCTAAATGTTCTCGAGGGGCCGAACCCCCAAACCTCACATGTGGGATCTCAGTGATTATAAACCTGCCTGCATTGTATGATTAAGGGATGTACAATATGATCATGCAGAATAAGGCATTAATATTTGCTTTATAAGTAATAATAAACAGCCAATATCCTAATA
This sequence comes from Gobio gobio, assembly GCF_949357685.1. NCBI lineage: Eukaryota > Metazoa > Chordata > Actinopteri > Cypriniformes > Gobionidae > Gobio > Gobio gobio. The sequence continues at coordinate 2,504,923 of NC_137113.1, read as the reverse complement.
TGCATACTAATAAGCTACTTAATAGTGAGAATTGGACCCTAAACTAAAGTCTTACCATTTTTTTTTTTATACCCTCACTGAGGCTGAGCCGCCCTAAATGAAAGTCCTGGAATCGCACATGCGGAACAGCTCCTGTAGTCTCTAGCCTCTGGCCAAAAAAATCCTCAGATGACGCAAAATGACGATATGTGTGTCATTGGAGGCTTTTTTCCAGAAATAAAATGCATAATTCTCTCGTCTCAGGGGGATATGAGGGGGGAAAGTACCATAATTCAAATATACTACTGGGTTTCTACTGATACAAAGCCTAATGCTAAATCACTGAAGTTAACAACAACAACAACAACTTCTCAAATAAATGCTGTGTGTCATCTTTCTTTAATGAAAGCCATATTCAAGCATATTCCTAGAAGAATCCATTACAAATACCTCTTTAATAATAAAACTCGTCTGAAAAGGCGGCACTTTTCAAAATCACATCTACAGTTTTATTTTCAAGAAATATCCCAACAGTTTATGAACACACAGTGTTTACAGCGCACTGGGGTAAAGTGTGCCGCCACTGGACTCTAGAGCAGTGGAGACGTGTTCTCTGAGTGACCAATCACGCTTCTCCGTCTGACAATCCCATGGACGAGTCTGGGTTTGGCGGTCGCCAGGAGAACGGGACTTGCCTGACTGCATTGTGCCAAGTGTAAAGTTTGGTGGAGGAGGGATTATGGGATGGAGTTGTTCTTCAGGGGTTAGTTCCAGTGAAAGGAACTCCCAAGACATTCTGGACAATTTCATGCTCCCAACTTTGTGGGACCAGTTTGGGGACGGCCCCTTCCTGTCCCAGCATGACTGACCAGAGCACAAAACGTCTCCATAAAGACAATCTTTTAACGATTAAATCAAGCAAATTACTTATAAAAAACAAAATTGCATCTTTAATCAGGGTTTAAAGTGGCTTTATCTCGAAGAGACGGTAACCCGAAATTCTTGTGACAAAAGAAAAGATGATATTTGGAGAACGGTGGACAACATTAGACGTTCATTGAGAATTTTTTTTTACTTTTTACTTTATACAAGATTCAACTGGGCCAAATAATGAAATAAAAAAAATTACAGAGTAAACAATTTTCAAAATAGAGAAAAATTACACGAGTAGTAAAATGACAGAATGGGAAATATCCCTTTAAATGGCCATCACTTCACAGGGATCTATAAATCAGAACACATCCCTAATCCGCCGCACATTATTGCAAACGAGGTGTAGGTCAGAGTTACAAAACCATGACTTCAGACAGAAAAATCCCTTCAACAGGGAACTCCAGGACCTCACAGAAACCAGGATGTTCAGGACGCATGACCCCCGTGACGTCCACATGGATAGCTCTTGACCGTGACATCATCAGTGAAGGCTGTTTTTTGGGGTTTTACACTGTATTGAACACAATCAGCGTCTCATTAGCAGTGAAGCGCAGCGTCTTCAGAACTTCCCCTGTGAGTAAGAACAACTGCCCCAGAAAAGCTGACTTCCTCACACAACTTCCTGTGTTGCAACACCATGGGGATGTGCATGTTACTTCATGATGGCGTACCGTGGCACTCAATGATTTGCATGTTCACACACTGTAATATTTACAGTGTAAATGAGGTCTTGTGAATGGATAACCTTCAGTTGAATATTCAGGCTATACCTTTAACCACAAATTATTCATATTACGCCGCAAAATACCCAAATAAAAGCATATAAAGCACAGTATAGTATATAACCACCACGGAGAACTCCAATATCAACACTTTGCATGCAACTCAATATCAGGGCTGTATGGTTTTCCCAGAATGCTACAGGAAAAATTGTGCATCATCTGTCACACACACACACACACACACACACACACAGGCATTTACAGATCAGAAATAGCACATAATTACAGTTATTCTGAACTGAGCTCAGCCCAAAATGAAAACACAGCCTCGCCATCTACATATCAACACACAATGTGTGTGTTAAAACTGCTAACGCAAGGACCCTGGATATTATCGGATAGGATTGTTTATCATATATGGATTTGAGCATATAACTATTAGATATGCACATGTGACCAGAATCTGTTTGGAAAAGAGCAGCTGATTCGTGATGGGCTGTGAGAAGCCATGTGACCCACAGACAGACAGACAGACAGACAGACAGGCTTCATGTCCGTCACATTCCCATGGAAAACCCATCATATGACCGACACACACTCGAATCAGACCACAGCCATTACTGAAACTGCATTTATCCATAATCTACACTCGTGCCAATGCCTTTCCAGCAACACACAGAGCAGAGAGAGTGGGTCGTGACACGGGTTCATGACGGCTTCTGTTAATGTCATTCAATACATAAACACACACACACACACGCATTTATCTCTGAGGAAATCTCAGACTGCTACTTATTAGAAACATTATTTTGAAAGTTAAGGCGATGGATATTTAATAAATAAAGCTTTAAAAATATTCCTAAAAGAAATCATTGCTTTTTAAGTGCTGTTTAAAAATGTATGAATAAATAAATAAACATTTAAAAAAAAAAAAAAAAAAATTATATTATATTTATTTATATTTATATTTATATTTATATTTATATTTATATTTATATTTATATATATATATATATATATATTTTTTTTTTAAAAAAACATCAAAAATGTGTGCTGGGCAATCGATTAATTGCATCCAAAATAAAAGTTTGTGTTTACATAATACAAGTGTGTGTACTGTGTATAATTGTGTATATATAAATATACACACACACGTATATATACTGTATACATATTTATATAATTTATCTTATAAATATTTTATATATAAATAACTTTTTTCTTAAATATATACACATGCATATGTGTGTGTTTATATATACACAAAATAACCACACACACACACACACACACACACACACACACATTATGTAAACAAACTTCTATTTTGGATGCGCAATTAATCGAGTGCCCAGCACTAAAAAAATATAAAACATTTAATAAATAAAACAAATTAATATTTTTTAACACAATTATATTTCAAAATAAAAGAATAAATAATAATAAAACAAAATAAATAGAATTAAAAATAATAATAAAATAAAAACCTACAAATACAATTAAAACTTAAATACATTTTACAGACCCTAAAACACCATTTAAAAACCGCAATTTTTTACGTCAGGAATGTTTTCAGCTTTGAGGACAGCAACATTTAACCATTTGCATCAGTATAAAAGATGAAGCTGCAGTGAAGTGGTTTTTTAATATTATTATATGAAAACATTATCTGGCAGATCAGTGTGGTGTAACCAAACAGGAACTCGTTTTTGTTGTCACTGTCAAGAAAACCATAAAACAGGATATGACATCACAGAGAGGACCCCTGTACACCCAAGACCACGTCAAGACCAGCGCTCGCAAACTTCATGATGGAAATCTCTCAACTTTACAACGGCTCGATTCATTGAAAGATTAAGATGTGTACACGTGTGTATTTTACACTCAAAGTCATTAAATCACCATGAAAATTATATAAACGTTTTTTAAAATACAAAACAAACATGAATAAAGTCAAACAGCTTGTTCTTATTTGTACTTTACCCAAGTAGAAAAGCCATCGCTCACACAGTCGGAGAGAGAAATATAATATATAAACACCAAACTCATCAACATCTTCAGAAATCTCCCCGTGATGATGCCTGTGCGCAACAAGACTCATCACTAAAAGTACAAATCAAGCCAGCAGAACACAAAACAAAGACACACACACACACACACACACACACACACACGGTCCAGCCGTACCTGAGAACACACACGCCGCAGCACCATCAAATCCAGAGGCAGAGCGACAGAGATCCCACAGAGCCACAGGTATCTGCGCAGACTAACTGAGGCGTGCCATGAGTGTGTGTGTGTGTGAGTGTGTGTGTGTGTGTGTGTGAGTGTGGGGCAGTCAGCCTCTGATTAGTAGTCTAAGACAGCGAGACTTCACTCTGAACGACAGCGAGCGTCAGACACAAACACAATCTCAGGAAGAGCGGCGTGGTAAATCCGCGTGTGTGAAGGATGTGTGGGTGGGTCTTAGCCATCACACACACACACACACACACACACACTCACACTCACATTACCACATGAATTAAAAGCTCTCCACAGTGCCACAGTGTGACCGTGTGACTGCCACCCCTACAAACACACACACACACACACACACACACACACAGAACACAAACCAAACAACACGACGAGCTAACAGCATGTGTGTTTACATCACGTAATTCACCGCAGCTCTCGTAAGTTCACACACCGCACTAATTACTTCATTCGTAAGCAATTAAGACGCCCCGTCTCTGATTGTCAACACACACACAGCTGAGTAAACACGGTAAATCTCAGCACAGGACTGAGGGAAGATAGGACACACACACACACACACACACACACACACATTTATCTGAGGACAGAGACTTCTACTGTAAAAGTAAAATAAAAACTATTACTATTAAAATAATATAACTATAAATAAATAAATACACAGTATATATAAAATACATAAGAAAAAAAAATATATATATACATATATATGTTTTTTGTTTTTATGTTATATATATTTTTAATAGTATACATTTATGTTATATATATTTTAATAGTATATATATTTTTGTGTTATATATATATTTTTAATAGTATATATATTTATGTTATATACATTTTTAATAGTATATACATGTTTGTGTTATATATATTTTTAATAGAATATATATTTGTTATATATATTTTTTTTTAATAGTATATATATTTTTGTTATATATATATATATATATATTTTTTTTTTTAATAGTATATATATTTTTATGTTATATATATTTTTAATAGTATATATATATATATTTATATTATATATATTTTTGTTATATATATTTTTAATAGTATATATATTTATGTTATATATATTTTTAATAATATATATATATTTTTGTGTTATAAATATTTTGAATAGTATATATTTTGAATAGTATATATTTTGAATAGTATATATATTTATGTTATATATATTTTTTTAACAGTATATATATTTGTTATATATATTTTGAATAATATATATATTTTTGTGTTATATATTTTGAATAGTATATATTTTGAATAGTATATATATTTATGTTATATATATTTTTAATAGTATATATATTTATGTTATATATATTTTGAATAGTATATATTTTTAATAGTGTATATAATATATATATATATTTTTTTTTTTTTTTTTTATTATTATTACAAACGTAAATACAATCACTCAAATTAAACTACTGAAATACACAAACCTATTAATATTAAATATGTATATAAAATATGTAGCTATACTTTACAATTAAAATACAAAACTATTAAAAATTCACAATGTTAGTATAAATATGTTTATATTTATTTGCATTTATAAGTCTATATTACACCCCTATCCCTAAAATAACATTTAAAAACAATGATTTTTTTTTATTAAACATTATCTTTAAGAATATTGACCAACTGAGGTTTCACCAGATCTTGTCATCTCTAAACTATAACCAGCTAAACTCAGCTCGTTCAGAACTGGAGCTCGCAAAATGTGTTTATTTATATAATATTTTGGCCAATTTATTTATACATTTAGATCGGATGTAAGACTCTCATCAGAACCAAAGCGATCGTGTCCCTCAGTCACAGGGGTTTTATAAGATTAGAGAAAACTTCTGATGGAGTGTAAGACGTTTGTGTGACTGACTGAGGCAGCAAAGGGCAACACACACACACACACACACACACACACACACACAGAGAGAGAGAGAGAAACACAACATGGGGCAACAGGGTGAGGCAGGAAATTGTTGTATTATCTCAATCTTAGCTAAATTTACACTGTTCTCAAACTCTTCTCATCTGGAGTCCAACACACAACTCCTGAGATGCGTCACGAGAACATTTTGAGAAAAAAACAACCATATTCTCCATATTCCAAAACATCAATGCGAGCTCAACAAAGTTCAAGACAGCTCAAAATTAAGCTCATGTCGTTTCAAACACACGTCTTTCGCTCTTCCAAATCTAAAAACATTAGCGGCCAACTTTAGTGCTTCAACTTCATTTCAGTGTACTTTTTTTTATCTAACGCTTATATTTGTATTTTATTTAATTTTATAAAATGTATTTACTTAAATTTTGTATTTAATTTTTTTATTATTTTATTTAATTTTTTATTGTTTAATTTAAATTAAGAATTATTTTAAGAAAATGTTTGAATAGTTTGTTTTTAACTTATTTCAGTGCTTCAACTTCATTTCAGTGTACTTTTTTTTTATCTAGCCTTGGACATTTTATTTAATTTTATTTAATTTTATAAAATGTATTTAATTTAATTTTTTATTATTTATATTTTAATTTATTATATAATTTAATTTTTTATAATTTAATTTAAATTTAAGGTTTATTTTAAGAAAATGTTTGAATAGTTTGTTTTTAACTTATTTTAGTGCTTTAACTTCATTTCAGTTTACTTTTTTTATCTAGCCTTGGAAATTTTATTTAATTTTATAAAATGTATTTAATTTTTTATTATTTAATTTAAATTAAGGTTTATTTTAAGAAAATGTTTTAATCGTTTGTTTTTAACTTATTTTAGTGCTTCAACTTAATTTCAGTTTAAGTTTTTTTTATCTAATGTTTGCATTTTTATTTTATTTAATTGTCAAGCTCCAAATAAGACAGAAAAACTCAATAGAAGCAGGTGCATACGTCAAATATATAATGTGCTAATCCAAGAAGCAAACTAAACTACAGCATGATTTCTGCAGGAGAACAAACCCGGCCACACCTGTTCCTCTAACGGCTTTGATGAAGACATGCACGCTAGAGCGGAAATCATGCCTCTCTTTTGAATAGAAGAGGCTCTGAGACATGTTGCCCTTGTGGTACTTCACACTTAAACGGACATGAGGGAATATTTGCTCTGTTAACGCAGCTACGCTTGTGGATATAATTAGAGAAATGAGGAAAAGCAGACAGCGGTCGAGTGGCGGTGACAAGTCAAGAGATGCGGTGAACAACATTTCAGCTTCCTGTGAAACTTCCTCAGAGGCTGTGAAAAGCCAAACGGTTACCTGCCCGTTTCCTGCTGCCCTCCGCCTGCTCTCGGCCTCTCTGATGAATGAGCTTTTGTGTTTTAAACATCCTTTTCCGACTGGACTCGCTCTGCTCTGGGAGCTCGACACCTGTGCTAGCGTGTGCTTCCTAGAGGAAGAAGAACATATTCCTGTCTGGAGTCGCCCTCAATGATCAACGAAACTGAAAACACACATCAAACACCCTGATGGTCCTGAAAACAGAGCCAACTCTCCAGTTAGTGACTACAACCATAGATATACATAAAGGCTAGATGTCTCGTCCGTGCTGCTGGCCAATGGAGTGGACGTCTGCACCTGGCGGCCATCTTGTCACAGTCAGCTCGCTCACTCCTAACATTGTGTTTTAATGGTTAACATTGTTTCAAAAATTTTCTACCGATTTTCAAACTGTTTAGTTTGTTATAAACGCTACTGCATACTTATGAATAATTATTCATAATTTGTTCAAGCATCCAGAATTATAGCCACGTTAGTAATGTTTGTAAGAAACCAAACCATTTGTAAATCCGTCAAAATTTGAGCGAGATAAGAGTATTTGTGTTCAGATCACTCGCCTTACATCAGGAGCCCGCCAGAAAGCTGGCCGGTGACAAGATGGCCGCCAGTGACTCCGCCGTAAGACATCTAGCCTTTATTATGTATATCTATGACTACAACAGGGTTATTATAGTTAAACTAAAACCAGTGCAAGTCAAGAAATCTTGAGTAAAAGAACAGATACCTTAATAAAATATTACTCCAGTAATCCTCCAGTACTTGGAGAGCTTAAATAGGTTTCACAGCTCAGTCCGACATTATGAATTATTAGGTATTGTCAAGTAACCTGCCATAGTTCACATGAAACGCTAGATGACGCCGGTTGATGCTTGCAATCACATCACTCCCTATAGGACACAGCTGATTGGTTCCTGCTGTATCAGTAGCCAATGAGCTCGCTGCTCAACCTTCAGATACTGGTCAGCATTTGCTGTAGCAGTAGCAATGCTTTCAGAAACCCTCCTCCTTGCCCAGCTCCACCTGTATAGATCTGCTACAGGTCATTCATGTATGCTATACTGTACAGCAGCAGCATGTCGTGTGTGTATTGGCAGGAGCAAGTACCACAATAACAGCAGCAGCAGAAGCAATAACGCTACAGATCCACTTTTGCGGCACGACTGAAGCCTGGTGTTGTGACTCTTCCCCTCATGTGTGTGTTGATGGGCGTTCCTCAAGTTTACCGCTATGGGCGTGCGTTGGAGCCAGCGGGGAATGAAAAACAAAAAGGACCGGCGAGAGAGCAGCAGCATCAATAATCAGCAGCAGCAGCAATAACAGCAGCAGCAATAACAGCAATAACAGCAGCAGCAATAACACCAGAAGCAGCAGCAATAATAATCAGAGGCAGCATCAATAATCAGAAGCAGCAGCAATAACAGCAACAGCAGCAGCAGCAGCAGCAGCAATAACAGCAGCAGCAGCAATAACAGCAGCAGCAAAAATCAGAAGCAGCAGCAGCAATAACAGCAGCATCAATAATCAGAAGCAGCAGCAGCAATAACAGCAGCAGCAGCAATAACAGCAGCAGCAGCAATAACAGCAGCAGCAGCAGCAATAACAGCAGCAGCAAAAATCAGAAGCAGCAGCAGCAGCAATAACAGCAGCATCAATAATCAGAAGCAGCAGCAGCAGCAATAACAGCAGCATCAATAATCAGAAGCAGCAGCAGCAATAACCGGAGCAGCAGCAGCAGCAATAACAGCAGCAGCAGCAATAATAATCAGAAGCAGCAGCAGCAATAACAGCAACAGCAGCAGCAGCAGCAATAACAGCAGCAGCAAAAATCAGAAGCAGCAGCAGCAATAACAGCAGCATCAATAATCAGAAGCAGCAGCAGCAATAACAGCAGCATCAATAATCAGAAGCAGCAGCAGCAATAACCGCAGCAGCAGCAGCAGCAATAACAGCAGCAGCAGCAATAACAGCAGCAGCATCAATAATCAGAAGCAGCAGCATCAATAATCAGAAGCAGCAGCAGCAATAACAGCAGCAGCAGCATCAAAAATCAGAAGCAGCCGCAGCAATAACAGCAGCAGCAGCAATAACAGCAGCAGCAGCATCAATAATCAGAAGCAGCAGCAGCAATAACAGCAGCAGCAGCATCAAAAATCAGAAGCAGCCGCAGCAATAACAGCAGCAGCAGCATCAAAAATCAGAAGCAGCCGCAGCAATAACAGCAGCAGCAGCAATAACAGCAGCAGCAGCAATAACAGCAGCAGCAAAAACTGCAGCATCAATAATCAGAAGCAGCAGCAGCAATAATAATCAGAAGCAGCAGCAATAACAGCAGCAATCAGAAGCAGCATCAATAATCAGAAGCAGCAGCAGCAATAACAGCAGCATCAATAATCAGAAGCAGCAGCAGCAATAATCAGAAGCAGCAGCAGCAATAATAAGAAGCAGCAGCAATAACAGCAGCAATCAGAAGCAGCATCAATAATCAGAAGCAGCAGCAGCAATAACAGCAGCATCAATAATCAGAAGCAGCAGCAGCAGCAATAACAGCAGCAGCAATAATCAGAAGCAGCAGCAGCAATCAGCAGCAATCAGCAGCAGCATCAATAATCAGAAGTAGCAGCAATAATCATCAGCAGCAGCAGCAGCAGCAGCATCAATAATCAGAAGCAGCATCAATAATCAGAAGCAGCAGCAATAATCAGCAGCAGCAGCAATAACAGCAGCATCAATAATCAGAAGCAGCAGCAATAATCAGCAGCAGCAGCAGCAATAATAATCAGCAGCAGCAATAATCAGAAGCAGCAATAATCAGCAGCAGCAGCAGCAGCAATAACAGCAGCATCAATAATCAGCAGCAACAGCAGCAGCAATAACAGCAGCAGCAGCAGCAATAATAATCAGCAGCAGCAATAATGAGAAGCAGCAATAATCAGCAGCAGCAGCAGCAGCAATAACAGCAGCATCAATAATCATCAGCAGCAGCAGCAGCAATAACAGCAGCATCAATAATCAGCAGCAGCAGCAGCAATCATCAGAAGCAGCAGCAGCAATAATCAGCAGCAGCAATAACAGCAGCATCAATAATCAGCAGCAGCAGCAGTAGCAATATCAGCAGCAGCAGCAGTAGCAATAACAGCAGCATCAATAATCAGCAGCAGCAATAATCAGCAGCAGAAGCAATAACAGCAGCAGCAGCAATATCAGCAGCATCAATAACAGCAGCATCAATAATCAGCAGCAGCAGCAATCATCAGAAGCAGCAGCAGCAGCAATAACAGCAGCATCAATAACAGCAGCATCAATAATCAGCAGCAGCAGCAGCAATAACAGCAGCAGCAATAACAGCAGCATCAATAATCAGCAGCAGCAGCAGCAATAACAGCAGCATCAATAACAGCAGCATCAATAATCATCAGCAGCAGCAGCAATAACAGCAGCAGCAGCAGCAATAACAACAGCATCAATAATCAGCAGCAGCAGCAGCAGCAATAATCAGAAGCAGCAATCATCAGAAGCAGCAATAGCAGCAGCATCAATAATCAGAAGCAGCAATAATAATCAGAAGCAGCAATAATAATCAGAAGCAGCAGCAGCAATAATAATCAAGGTGCTGATCCACTTGTCCATGCGACACAGTCGCGCCGCACTCCACTTTATTCCTATGGTTGACGTGAAGCGACTTTAACGCGCCCGCAAAGCATTCTGAACAAATTGAACAAATGCTGCGCGTCAAAAAAGCTGGCCATAGCTCAACTTTATGCAAATGAATCCGTTGAACGCGACGCGACTGTCCAATAGAAGTAGAGCACATGGAGACATGCTGCTGCTTTTATTGCTGCTGCGGTTATTGCTGCTGCTGTTATTGCTGCTGCTGCTTCTGATTATTGATGCTGCCTCTTATTATTGCTGCTGCTTCTGGTGTTATTGCTGCTGCTGTTATTGCTGCTGCTGCTTCTGATTATTGATGCTGCCTCTTATTATTGCTGCTGCTTCTGGTGTTATTGCTGCTGCTGTTATTGCTGCTGCTGCTTCTGATTATTGATGCTGCCTCTTATTATTGCTGCTGCTTCTGGTGTTATTGCTGCTGCTGTTATTGCTGCTGCTGCTTCTGATTATTGATGCTGCCTCTTATTATTGCTGCTGCTTCTGGTGTTATTGCTGCTGCTGTTATTGCTGCTGCTGCTGATTATTGATGCTGCTGCTCTCTCGTCGGTCCTTTGCTTTTCATTCCCCGCTGGCTCAAACACACGCCCATAGCTGTAAACTTGAGGAACGCCCATCAACACACACATGAGGGAAGAGTCACAACACCACGCTTCAGTCGTGCCGCAAAAGTGGATCTGTGCGGTCACAGCAGCAGCAGCAGCAGCAGCAGCAGATCTATTCTGCCAAGACCAAACCAACGCTCATATCCATTACCATGGCAAACACTCCAAGAGTTGTCATGACAGAACTGACAGTTGTGAAATATGATTTTCATTTACAACAATAAGTCCTAATAATCATCATTAGTAGCTTACTTCTCGCGCCCTCAGTCGCACACACACTCCAGCTCAGAGGATCATTTTGGCTATGTTCAGACTGAATGCAAATCAGAGTTTTTTGTCAAATGAGATGTGTGTCCAGACATAACCAGCCTATCAGCATGAGCTGCTTTAGTGTGTGTGTGTGACAAGGCTTTCAAAACGGACGCAGGAAAAGTGACGTTCGAGTAGCCAAATCCAGACATTTCAAACCACCTCCAAATATGACTTGAATCAGATTCGGATTTCATGCGTTTTTTTGCCATCCACACTTTCAAAAATCTGAATATTCAAAAAATCTGTTAGCTGATAGCAGTCTGAACATAACTTGTAATGTAAAGTAATGATACTGAAATAACACTACGACTGGACGTCATATCTGATGATCTAACGTGAGCTGCAGGCATATCCAAGGGAATATTTCATCATGACTATGATGCTCATCTCTATTCTGGTAGAAATTAAATCATAGGTTTAAAAGTAAAAACGACACACACAGATTCTGTGCCTACAACTAGACACAGCCGTACTATTACTGGACAGACATCAAACACACACTAAAGCTGGACCGTATGACATCTAGTGGCTGAGATCATCACACACACACACACACACACACACACACACCACGACAGATGAAGTCACAATCAGTGTACAGCACAAACACACACACACTTCAGTCACGTAGCATTGCTGTATCCGTGCTCAAATGCTGCAATATGTGTTGCTTTTAAAGATGCACAGCACATAAATGACATCCAGGGCCCGTATTCATAAAGATTATGAATCAGAAAACTCCTCATTTAGCTTAAAAACTTTACGTAGGAGTCTTAGCTTAAGAGCTATTCGGGACCGATCTGAGAGCAACTCTGAGCAAGGAAAATACACAAACTTTTATCTCAGTGAAGAGGCGGGGCTAACCCGTTGCTACGTATGACACAGTCTTTTGAAGACTGTGATTGGTTGGTTGTCCAAAAAGGGGGGAAAAGGAGCGCTTTTAAGTATAGGGTCTATTCTAAGCCTTCACTTTGAAATTACAAGCGCAAATTGTCCTATTTTACCGTTCTCTCTCACTCACACACACACACACATTATATATATGTACACTGAAAAAAATGATTATGGCCCGGTTAAATTAAGCATAATTAATTTGTGCTCGTTAAAATAATTGAAATGTAGTTTTTATATTTTAATTTGAAAAAATGAATTAGTTTTATGGGAATTGCATGTGTTTTTGTTTAAATTGAGATCAAATAAATTGATTGCGCCCACTTACGATAACATTTTTTAGTAAATTCAACAAATAATTTTTTCAGTGTATATAAATCCTTTTATTATTTACCATGCTGTTAATTTTCTATAAGGTATTTGATTGGCTTAGAATTATAAACATTGTTCCACTCTTTCCAATTCCACTGATTGCTGGCATGTCTATTTAAATGGTGGTTTAAAAGTTGGGTTTAATGCAACAAACATGATCTAATCTATAGCGTCTTAAGTCACTGTCCTCCATCGTCTGCAACACATTTCTTCTCCCTCTTCGTCTTTCTGCCATTTTCTCCACTGCTAAAGAAACTCTTAAGCCTCTTAAAAGTCCTCGTTCGTGCTCCTAACAAATCTGACCTTAAGACCTCTTTTAAGGGTTAAGATGCTTTCTGAATTACTTTTTTCTTTACTAAGATTTTTTAGTTAATTTTAAGAGTAAACGCCCACATTTCTCAGAATTTTCTCAGAATTTTGTCACTAGGAGCTGCTCTTTGCATTCAGATTCTTTATGAATACGGGCCCAGAGGTTTAAGTGTGTGTGAATGAATCGTCTCTTTGGAGCAACAAACTCTCAAGCGGTCCAAAAAACAACCGATCCATAAATAATCCCTCCACTGATTTATTCCTGATGTGACTTTTGCTCTGAATAATCCACAATGTTTCTAAGAATAGTTTCACACGGCTCTATCTTCCAATCCATGTCCATACGGCCGAGATCAGATGCGGGTTCTAGGATGAAATGATATAAAGGTTCTCTGAAAGTCAACTTCTACAGACACACACTTAAAGTCTTGATGATTACACACTTGTTGAATCCAGTCGCGGGGCATGTCGTCACAACCACAAACTGCTTTTTTCACAGTGATTTAAGAATTTGTTGACGAAACGACATGTACAAAATTATGATACAATTCAAATTGTAGTTTTAAAGGGATAGTTCACCGAAAAAATGAAATGACCCCATGATTTACTCTCCCTCAAGTCATCCGAGGTGTGTATGACAGTCTTCCTTCAGACGAACACAATCTGAGTTATATTACAAAAGTCCAGGCTAATCCAAGCTTTATAATGGCAGTAATAGTTGCTCTGTTTTTGAAGTCTATAAAAAGTGCATCTGTCCATCATATAACTGCTCCACACGGCTCTGAGGTGTTAATAAAGGCCTTCTGAAGCGAATCGACGCGTTTGTGTAGAACACACAAGATTGTCAGCTCTAGAATGAAGTTATTGTCCAGCTGAATGGTCAGTTTTTGATTTACACAACACCATTTTCAGCTAAAACATCAACTCTCAATGCATTCCGGTGTCATGAGAAATCCCGTCCCCTGTGAAATAGTGTCCGCTTAGGACCCCAGAGCGATTCTATTGGCTGAAAGAACTTTTAATGGGTAATCTGTTCAGAGCCTGATTACAATTCTTTAAATAAAAAAAAAATTCACGTTTTGATTTTTGTCGTTTAAATTGTGGTAAAATAGTCTTGCAAATCATATGTTTCATATATATAACCGAAGCTATAAGTTGTGAAATCAAGCATGTCTCATTCTTAATGTTTTTATTTAGCGCATGTTCTAGCATAGCATACAGCGTCCCGATTAGCTTAGTTTATTTACATTTACATTTAGTCATTTAGCAGACGTTTTATCCAAAGTGACTCACAAATGAGAGCAATAAAAGCAACTAGACAACAGTATGCAAGTGCTGTAACAAGTCTCAGTTAATCTAGCACAGAACACACGACTTTTGTTTTTTTACAATGCAGATTGTCTCACAGCAGCTTCAGTGTTAAAAGAAAAATATCCATATTTAACCCTCTATGGCACGCAATATGATTTCAATGAGGAAAAAAATATTTGTGGTGTTTTTCCTGCTTAAAATAGGACACTATAACAATAGCAATAAACACGTTCATAATTTTTTTATTTATTTATATTTTAAAAGTTTGTTGCCTCAAGGCAACATTGTACCACAACGGACAAATTTAAACATTTGACATTTTCATGTAGAAAAAAGAAATATATTTATCGAAAACATCGATTTCTTTAACCAGACACCTGAACAAACACATTTATCCAGTTTATAATGTATTAAAAATAATAATAATAAATAAAAAGTAAAATTTCAAATTCAGCTGTTGCTCTCAGGCAACTTTGTACCATCGTGGAACACAAGTATTACCAAACCATCATATCAAGTTATCATATCAATATATCGTATCAAGTTATCATATCCATCTCCATCTTCGATCTCTCCCTGCCGGATTGACCCTCATCTTCCTCATCACATGACACCTCCTCCTCATCCTCATCGGTTGTGTTTTATACCATTTTTTAAGTGCTATAGAAAACGTGCAGATCATAATATATGCAGTTATAGTATGTGAATTAATAATCTTATACGTGCATTACAAAATCATGCAAAAATGCAAATACATTTTGAGAATTTTAACTCTTTTCCTTACAAATATACTATATGTGTATCCAATCTAGTGTGTCTGGTATGGCCTTATGCGATTCCATTATGGTACAATATTACCTTGAGGCAACACACAGTTTTTTGTAATTAAAGGTAGGGTAGGTAAGAATGATCTAAAACACTTTTGTCCAAATTTGTTTAAACTTTATTTATATGTCAATACATAATTAAAATGCAAGTACTCTGAAAAAGAGAGTATAAAAATCGAGTGACTCTAGACTTTTTAATCTGCAATAAACACCGCTCATTATTTTCGTTCGGACCGAAACCACTGATTGGCTTGGGCGCCTGTCACTCTCTCTCGTTACCATGGCTACCGCCGCTTTTGCTCCAGGATCCGCCCACATGCGCCCCAGTGTTGCCAAGGGCTACTTCAGCACTGTTGCCGCGGCTGTTTTTCATGTCCGCGGGTTGAAGCGACCACAATTATGTGATATTTTGCCCCGGGATTTGCGAATGTTAGCAGGCAGCCCTACCGAAAAGACACATATTTTACCCCCCAAACACGATTTTTACCGGAGAAACAGGATTGGGCTTGTTTTGGGCTAGTTTTGAGTAGCAATTGGGCGGATTTTGTTGTGAAAACCTGGCAACCCTGGCGCACCCGTTTGATTTGAGGAGTTCAAGAGGCTGTATTTCTGCTGGACCGGTCATCTTTCATTTTGATTATACATTTTTTTGGTTTATGTTTTCATGAAGCATGTCTCACTAGCACACGTAGCTGCCTAATATAGCTAACATAACATTACTTAGCATAAAGTTACAATGTTATACACTTAGCGAGCCATTAGTTGATCGCTGTCGTGTTGAATTTCGCAAAATGTAACTTTAGATAACAAAATGCATGTGTAAAAGCTAGTCCACCGCATCCAGGAGCTTTTTTTAGAACTAAGTTAGCTTTAGCTGCTACCCTCTGTCTAAACTCTTCTACCATGTTCACCGGGAACTTTACCTGCACGTTTATTTCGGCCCTTGGTTTGTTTTTATATTCTCTACCAATGTTTACAGATGTTTTTATCTTGTATCTGTGTGTGTCGTAGACACTGTGTTGTGTGTGTATTTTAAACTTTACCAGTATCGTTATTCTAGCTTGATAGTGAGTACTAAAAGACATCTTATTTGTTTATATTCATTATGATAAAGTTAGATTTTTTATTACATGTGATTCTGACATGTCACTACATGCACTTCTTCTCCGCTCGCCTCAGGTTAATAATGCGTCTTTCAGCTGAGCTGATCGCGGTGGGCGTGTTCATGTGTTTTGGGGGCGTGGCTTTGGAAAGAGCCCAGAAGGGAGAAGGCGGAGTGAATGGAAATAATGAGCTGTCTTTAAAACAGTCATGAGAGGTCTACAGACACTCAATTTTTATACTTTCTTTTTCTGAGTACTTACATTTTAATTATGTATTGATATATAAAGAAAGTTTAAACAAATTTGGAAAAAAAGTTTTTTAACCAAATCCTACCCTACCCTACCCTACCTTTAACTCTAAAACATTTGATAATATATAATGTAAAGTTCTTGAAAATACTTCTTTACTTACCAGTGAAGATGACATTTTTTGTGGGTGATTAACTGGACGGAAACTAGTGAAAAGTGCACTTTTCATTGGAGAAAATATGGAGCCATGTGACCTGTGCACATGTGCTGAAACAGGACACAAAATGGACCCCTGTGGGTCATGTGACCAACTTTTTGCACTTTCACTGATTAGTATTTGAGTTCTTCTTCCCTAAAATAGTTTTGACCAATAAATTGGTGTTTCATTGTATTAAAAATAAACTAAAATAGACTATGTTGCCTGGAGGCAACACCGTACCATAGAGGGTTAAAACTTTATCAAGTAAACTTTCGGCCGATCGCCTTCCGTGTTCAATTTATGGAACAAGTGTTGAAAGTGCCCCTGCCGATCGAAAGACTAACGCGACCAGGTCCGCTCGTCATGACCAGTGTTGGGGGGAACGCATTACAAGTAACTCCTCAAAATGAATAAAATCAGTCAAATGCAAAATCAGAGTACTACGCAAACCTCAAAAATATACATGTTAAATAAAACTAATATTTGTATGCATTTAATCTAGCATTATTGACTATTGTCTTGCTGCTGACCTTCAATGATTCAGTTAAACCATGAGCAAATATTACTAGATTTTTTGTTTTTATTGGTAAAACTTTTTTCTCCTGCGTCCTATTCTTCCATTATCCAGAATGGCAGCGCATTTTTACCTCAGCCTGAGGCTGATTATTTCAATCTTGGTATGAAGAGGTCTTTGCATTTGCTCAAAAAAAGGATTTTTTTATGCTATTAAAAAACAAAACAAAAAAACAAGCCCAGCTCAGGTGAGAAAAAAGTAACGTAAAAGTAACGCAACACATTACTTTTCTTAAAAAGTAACTAAGTAACTCAATAAGTTACTTTTTAAGGGAGTAACGCAATATTGTAATGCATTAACACTGGGTTATTTGTGAAGATGAACATGGTGATCTTTCCCTCACACACACACACACACACACACTTCTTTAGTGACATTGTTGATCTCGTGTCTAAAAAAATTCCCGTAACTCGAACAGAGCTCGATGATGGATGCGCTCTTGCTCTCGTGTGTGTGTGTGTGTGTGTGTGTGTGTGTATGTGTGTGTGTCCGGTAGAAGTGCACATACAAGCAATTCCGCCCTTTATGACGTCATACAGGCCCATACTCGGAAAAAAAATTATTTGACAAAGAAAAACTGTATACTTCTAAATTAAAATTGTAGTTCGAAGGACAAAATTGAATAATTCTATTCAGCGACACAAAATCACTGCTGGAGAAAACGAGCATTTGTGCAATGGACTTCTGGATCAAACCCTCATATAGACATGTGACAACTTGCCCCAATCTCAATTCTTCTAAAGTTTTATGAAATACCCAAAGAAAGCCTTCCCCTTTAAATGCATCTTTACTGACAGCCCATTAAACATGACTTTCAATTGGCCTCGTTCCTGTAATGAGCTGTAAGCACTTTACCTGACCATCTCAATCCCTAACGCAAACTCCTCTAATCTAGCACTGACAGGTTCAAACACACGGATTATTATTCATAGAGTTCTGATGACCATCAGCTCAAATAACCCAACAGCATCGAAACGAACTTCATCACCATTAATCTTCATAAGCTCGACTCTCGATCCACACATTAGCATTTCAATCCACTAATATCAAATAGCTTTTATCCGGATTGATAAGATTTAAACATGTGGGTTTCATCCATTTTCAATAATGAGAAACAGATTATGTCTTATTTAATGAATTTGAGCAGTTAGAGGAGGGTGAGTCTCACGAAGTCTGTCAGGAAAATGTTCGGACACGTTTTCGCACAAACTCCGCTTTATAAACTCACCTCAGGGTGTGAAAGACTTCATACGTTATTCAAATATCAAGATAATGGCCGTGAATGTGTGAGTTTAATCGTTAGTTGTTTGCTACAACAAAGTAACTCAATGCGACACAAACGATTCTCTTTTGATAATTGAGAAGAGGTGTAACGAATCGCTCA
Organism: Gobio gobio; assembly: GCF_949357685.1. Classification (NCBI taxonomy): domain Eukaryota; kingdom Metazoa; phylum Chordata; class Actinopteri; order Cypriniformes; family Gobionidae; genus Gobio; species Gobio gobio. The sequence continues at coordinate 2,485,950 of NC_137113.1, read as the reverse complement.
TTTGAATCGGTTCACTTAAATGACTCTGTCGGTTCCATTCAGAGAGCATGAAAAGATTCACTCAAACGAATCGATTCACTGAATCGGTTCACTAAATCAAACTCCAAGTTAAATCATTTTCATGCGTTTCTTGTAATGTATATTATCAGCGCGTGCTTTCTAAACTGATTTACACACCACACACTCGTCACCGTGTGTTATAATCTGACTCGAGTGAATCTCTTGCATGAAGTGTAGCGCAGAAACAACACATGCCGCTACACTGACGCTATGAACACACATCCGATCTGATACACACACTCGGGCTTTTCACAACTACAGCAATGCAGCTTCGCCATCCATGCATGTGATCATCACAAAAAAAGTTGAGCACTCACCATCGCCGTGAAACAGCCTCCACCTTCAAAGCAGAACCGCTGGCCTGAGCAAACACACACACCCACACACACACACACTTCAGCGGATCTCTCTGTGCACGGCTGGAGTCAAACACTCGGGAGGGAAGGAAGGAAAGAAAGAAAAAAGAAGGCTCGCGGGTTGGAAGACGGGCTCTTTGAGCATGCGTGTGTCCACGTGTGTGTGTGTGTGTGTGTGTGTGTGTGTGTGTGTGTGTGTGTGTGTGTGTGTGTGTGTGTGTGTGTTTGGTGCCAGGCGCTGCAGGATCCTAAAATCAGTTCAACCAGAAACAGAAAACGTGTATTGTGTATATTAGTCTGTCTAGCCATTCATTTAATCATATATAAATATTAGTTTGTAAATATTTAGTTTGTAAATATATAATATGTGTGTGTAATGTACATACACACAGACATATATAGACCTACTCACCATATTGCATACATATATATATATAAAATAAATTTATTTCAGGTTTGCATTTTATTTAATTAAAGGTAGCAATTAAGATGAAGTTTTCAATTTCAAGATACACACACACACACACACACACACACACACATATATATATATATATATATATATATATATATATATATATATATATATATATATATATATATAATAATCGATTAATCACAGTCACATCTAACATAAAAGTTTGTAAATGTACTTAATATATAAGTGTGTGTGTGTGTGTGTGTGTGTGTGTGTGTGTGTGTGTGTGTGTGTGTGTGTGTGTGTGTGTGTGTGTGTGTGTGTGTGTGTGTGTGTGTGTGTGTGTGTGTGTGTGTGTGTGTGTGTGTGTGTGTGTGTGTGTGTGTGTGTGTGTGTGTGTGTGTGTGTGTGTGTGTGTGTGTGTGTGTGTGTGTGTGTGTGTGTGTGTGTGTGTGTGTGTGTGTGTGTGTGTGTGTGTGTGTGTGTGTGTGTGTGTGTTTTATATACATACAAAGACATAGACTCACCATATGACGTGTATGTGTATATATATATATATATATATATATATATATATATATATATATATATATATATATATATTATATATATATATATATATATATATATATATATATATATATATATATATATATATATAAACTTTTATGTTAGATACGATTAATCGAATTAATCAATTATTATACATTATACATTATAGATAGATAGATAGATAGATAGATAGATAGATAGATAGATAGATAGATAGATAGATAGATAGATAGATAGATAGATAGATAGATAGATAGATAGATATAACTCATAACTTGACTCTTAATTGCTGCTTTAAATAAATTTTTAATTATTTAAAATAAATAATTTTTGCATTTATTTATATAGGCCTACATATATAATTGCAATATATGGGCTATATATATATATATATATAAAACTCATAACTTGAAATTCACTCAGATATTTTCTATTTTAGATCTATAATACCCATTAAATGAAGTTACGCCAGAGGCAATGCAGTGATGTAAATGTGCCTGAACCTGCACTATATCACAATAACACAACATTTATCTTGAGTCAATACATAAATGTTATGATTCATACACTTGATAAGGTTTGAGACACACACACACACACACACACACACACACACACTCATCTGACGCCCTGGTGCACGCAGTGAAAGTGCCATCACACTCTTCAAAGGGCAAAAGCAACTTTAGGGACGTCACCGGGCGCAAGGTGCTCTAATTGTTCATTGTAAAATATGCGGCGCATTACCACATGAATAGATGATGAGCTGTCATGGCATGTCAATTTCCTTTAATGTCCTCTGCTACTTGTTAAATATGCAGAGGGCCGGAGGGAGGGGGTATAAAAGCGCTCCTGGACCCTCGACCTGTCATTCTGCCTTCAGTCCATCATGCATGCGCACGGAGCTTTGCGCCTGGCCTTCTACCAACTCCTGCTTCTGGGAGTCCTCGGAAAACATGGCGCAAGGATCGCGTCGAGAGCGGAGCGGGGCCAGCGGCATCATCTGCCCACTTACATGATGCACCTCTACCGGCATTTCAAACTCAACCAGACGCGGCCCGTGGAGAGTGTGGAGCACGAGCACGCGGACACCATCAAGAGCATCCTGTCAAAGAGTAAGATCTGATTATTCTCTATATGGCTTTTGCATGTAAACAGGGGAGAGTTGCGCACCTCGGTGCAAACGCAGGCTCTATTGTTGGGGGTCTCTGGCTCCTGGCTGTCAAATCTCAGCGCCAGACACCCTCAATCCACATCTCACGAGTCCTGGACTAATGCTCTGCGCAAAGCTGATGTGGATTAGACCCTCGCCAGACATCCTTACACAAACCCAAATCAACATCAGCCTCCTCGGCTCTTTTTCACACGTCGTCTGATTAGATTAGGAGCCCCGGGTTCCGAGCGCGAGCGAGCGCGCGCGCGCGCGCGCGGGGATGCGCACGAGCTCTGGAGGTGTTAAACGATGGGTTTCGATCCGGTGTGTGTTCTGAGGGGATTAGGGTCCACAGCCCGGACTCTCCATTAAGATCAACCTAATATCTGCTCGATACTGCGCGGGGTTTAATCAGACTGGCATGATCATAATAATAATAATTCAACACATGAGACACACCTCGGACTAATTGATCGCGGGTTCTTAATATTCGTCTTATTTGTGCTAAAAGAGGTTTATAAAATCGATATTCATGCTTCATCATCATTAATGCTGCTGGGTTTTTTCAAATATTACTATCTCAGATATTATATTTTATAGCAGGTCCGATATTTGCTTGGTTTGTCAACAACAACAATAATAATACATTATATGTAACAATTTAAAGAAATGTATCATATATTATTATTTAAAAATATGCATTCTGTGCATTATTGTAGATTAAATTAGAATGATTTATAATAAACATAAACATATATTCAGATATTATATTCTATTGCTGCAGTCTAATGGTTATTTAGAATAAACAAGATTTTTTTTTTTAATTATGTCAAATATTATATTTTAATGCTAATGATTATTTAGAATAGAATCATCATTAGACTTCAAAAAGAGAAATATACTGATAAATATGATAGTTTATTGTTAGCCTAATGGTTTTGGTTTATAATAACTGCAACAAGAAAAATATTTGTAATTATTATGATTTCACATATTATATTTTATTGCTACAGTCTAATGATTAATTATAATATTTAGAATAATCATTTGACTACAAGAAAAGTATCATAAATATTTTTAAGTGATCTCAGATGTTATATTTTATTGTTGCAGTCTAACGATTATTTAAAATTAATTATATAGACTAGAATATACATAATAATCATTAGACTGCAACAAGAAAAATATCATAAATATTTAAATTATCATTATCTCGGATATTATATTTTATGTACAGTCTAATGATTATTTAGAATAATCATTAGACTACAAGAAAAATATAATAAATATTTTTAAATGATCTCATATGTTATATTTTATTGTTGCAGTCTAACGATTATTTAAAATAAGTTATATAGCCTAGAATATACATAATAATCATTAGACTGCAACAAGAAAATATGATAAATATTTTAAATGATTATTATCTCGGATATTATATTTTATATACAGTCTAATGAATATTTAGAAATATTTAGAATAATCATTAGACTACAAGAAAAATATCATAAATATTTTAAATAATCTAAAATATTATTTAGAATAAATTACATAGAATATACATAATAATCATTAGATTGCAACAAGTAAATAATCTCAAATATTATATTTTATTGTTGCAGTCTAACGATTATTTAAAATAAATTATATAGCCTAGAATATACATAATAATCATTAGACTGCAACAAGAAAAATATCATTAATATTTTAAATTATTATTATCTCGGATATTATATTTTATATACAGTCTAATGATTATTTAGAAATAATAAGAAAAATAATATAAATATTTTAAATAATCTCAAATATTATATTTTACTGTTGCAGTCTAACGATTATTTAGAATAAATTATATAGAATAAGAATAATAATCATTAGATCGCAACAAGAAAAATATATTTTAAATTATTATTATCTAAGATATTATATTTTATATATAGTCTAATGATAATTTAGAATAATCATTAGACTACAAGAAAAATATAATAAATATTTTTAAATGATCTCAAATATTATTTAGAATAAATTACATAGAATATACATAATACTCATTAGATTGCAACAAATATCATAATATACTAAATATTTAAAATTATCTCAGGTATTATATTTTATATACAGTCTAATGATCATTTAGAAATATTTAGAATAATCATTAGACTACAAGAAAAATATCATAAATATTCTAAATAATAATGTTGTTGCCAAGCCGAGCGTGTTGAAGGAGTCCTGTAGTGATGATGTGTCTGATGTTGAATGGCACAGCCAGGAACTCTTATTAGATAAACCAAAGCCATTAGTGATTTTAATGTAAATGTACAGGCCTAATACACTCCACTCGACGACAGCCTCACACACACACACACACACACACACACACACACACACACACACACACACAAACACACGAGGATCAAAGTGTGTGTGTTCAGCTGCACAAATCACCTCATTACCTTCAGGGTTGTGTGAGAGTCATTCATCCCTGGAGAGAAATACATACACTCAAAAAAATAAACTTTCACTGTTGTTAGTTGCACTCAAATCATCCTTGTTCACATTACTTAAAAAACTCATGTAACTAAATTTACTTAGATATACTGAGTTGTTTCTACTAAAAATGAGTATCTTAATAAATGTTTGTTCAGTCAACTTAACATCGCTGAGTGAAGCGAACAAACTGGGCAGTGGATCTGTAGTTCCCAGCATGCTTTGCAAGAGACTGCATTAGGAGAGTAAATGTAGGGATTAAAGTGTTATTTGATCTTTTGTTAGTGTTATGTGCAGTTATGTTGGACATTTAGAGGAGTTTCTGTCATTTTGTGGTTACCATTATGCAGAAGAGCGGTGCCTGTGTTTAGGCTGTGGCCACTCATTTATTGGATGGACCTGTTCTCAAATACGTTTTTTTTATTTTTTTATTTTTAAATATGCCTTTTGTTATATTTAATAGTTTTTCACTTACACTTGTAAAGCAAGTAGTTAATTTAATAAGGTAAATTAAATCAATAAATGTGTTCACCTAACATAATAAACTTTTGTAAATTGAACATGACATTATTAAGTAACCTGCACATAAATATTATGTAACAGTGACAAATTCAAATGGTTTGTATTTACTTAAAGACATTTTGTCAGCTTTACTTGACTTTCTTTTGTTCATATAACTAAATTGTTATTTGTAAAAATTACTCAATATAGTTGTGTGGAACCACTTGGCTACACTGTGTGATATTTTCCCCCATCTAGTGGTGTAAAGGTATATGACCATCCAGTGAATATTAGTTTCTGTTCCTCTCAATTCCGATTTCGTTTTAACTCCTACGGTGGCCGATTTAGTCCAAGATTAACATGGCTTCCAGTTCGACCTCGTCCACATTGGAGGCGAAGCTTGAATTTACGGGTATGTCCCTCTTTGGCTAATGTACTTTCAAGATGGAGGGGCAACATGGCGACCCGCATTCAAACCCTCACCCGTATGTGTTTACAATGGCATATTATAAACTTACGAGAATACTTTATTACTTGAAAGATGTAAATATACATTAATGAGCACATATATTTTTGAAAGAACTAAGTGTTTTTAGCTAAGAATAAACTAAAAAAGTTACACAGTGTAGCTTTAAAGGGTTAGTTCACCCAAAAATGAAAATCATTAATTCCTCACCCTCATGTCGTTGGACACCCGTAAGACCTCCGTTCATCTTCAGACACAAATGAAGATATTTTAGTGTAAAGCTGATGCTGAGAAAGGCTTCAGATAGGCCTCCATTGGCATTCAGTACATTTACACGCACAAGACCCATAAAAGGCACTAAAAACGTCGTTACAAAGTCCATCTCACCACAGTGACTCTACAATAATCTTACAATGCGACGACAATAGTTTTTGTGCGCAAAAAAAAATCTAAATAACACCTTTATCCAGCTTGTTCTTGTCTTCCGTGTGTCTCCACGACGCATGCGTGAGAATATGAGCAGATCCGGCGTTCGGACACATGACCCAGAAGAGATTTGTTTACAAGCAGAGGAAGACGCGCATGTCTAAGCTGCTGAATTCTACACTGATCGTGCTTTAGGTCTCGGTGTAGTTCTCAAAATGGGGTTAAAGTGGCATTTCATGGATTCCCGAACGCCGGATCTGCTCATATTCTCGCGCATGCGTCGTGGAGACACACACAGAAGACAAGAACAAGTTGGATAAAGTTATTTAGATTTTTTTTGTGCACAAAAACTATTGTCGTCGCATCGTAAAATGATTGTAGAGTCACTGTGGTGAGATGGACTTTGTAACGACGTTTTTAGTGCCTTTTATGGGTCTTGTGAGTGTAAATGTACTGAATGCCAATGGAGGCCTATCTGAAGCCTTTCTCAGCATCAGCTTTACACTAAAATATCTTCATTTGTGTCTGAAGATGAACGGAGGTCTGACGGGTGTCCAACGACATGAGGGTGAGGAATTAATGACAGAATTTTCATTTTTGGGTGAACTAACCCTTTAAGTAAATTCAACAAATTATTTTTTTGAGTGTATTAAAAGAGCCTCTCAAGCGTTTGCATTGCTCAGCACGATAAATCCTGTATTAATGTCTGTCTGGTGTTTTCCAGGTGTGCTAAATCAAGACCAGCATTACGTCACACACTTCGACCTGTCCTCACTGCTGTCCGAGCGGCAGATCCGGGCCGCGGAGCTGAGGATCCGTGTTCCCCGAGAAACACATCAAACCAACCTCACCCTGGAGCTCAGACACCAGCAGGACGGCCCCTGCTCCCAGCGCCACGTGTGCCTGGAGAACCAGACTCTGGGCCGGCTCTCCGGGTCGTCCCTGATGAGCGTCTCCCATCACTGGAGGGTCTACAACGTCACAGAGCTGCTCCTGGACTGGATCGGCCCCCGGCTCTCCGAGAGGAGGCGCGCGAAGGCCAAGAGGGCCGTGAGGATTCTCCAGAACGGGCCCCGAAACACGGACGGCATCCGGCACCGAGCCATGCTCCTGATCTTCTCCCACACCGGCTCCGAGCAGGGCGAGCAGGACAAGGCCAGCCTCCTCCACACGGCGGAGAAGTCCAAGTTCTTATTCAACACCGAAGGGAAGGAGGTGCGGAGAGAGAGGCCGCACAAGAGCAAGAGGGGGCGCAGGGGTCAGCCCATGAGGAGCCCGGAGCCGGTCCGGAGCCCGGCGGAGAAGAGCTCCATGTGCAGGCGGGTCGACATGCATGTGGACTTCAATCAGATCGGATGGGGATCGTGGATCGTCTTCCCCAAGAAGTACAACGCGTTCCGCTGCGAGGGAAGCTGCCCCAACCCGCTGGGGGAGGAGCTGCACCCCACCAACCACGCCTACATGCAGGTCAGAGGTCATTTCAGTGTTTGAACAAAGGTGTTTCTCAATGTCCAGGATCCTTCCTCTGCAGGACTAGTCCTTCCAAGTCACTTCCTTCAGAGGCGAGGCTCGGCGAGGCTCCTCTTTAGCATTCAGAGAACGCGTAAATGGAACAGGCTAGCAAGTGCACGTCATTACGTCAGTGAAAAGGTCCGTTAGCCATCAATAACGTCATTTGTATAATATCAATACGGTTGTAATTTGTACTGTCATTTAAAAGTTAAAGGGTTAGTTCACCCAAAAATGAAAATTCTGTCATTAATTACTTACCTTCATGTCGTTCGACACCCGTCAGACCTCCGTTCATCTTCAGACACAAATGAAGATATTTTAGTGTAAATCTGATGCTCTGAAAGGCCTCCATTGGCTCAACTTTACACTGTCAAGACCCTTAAAAGACACTAAAGACGTCGTTACAAAGTCCATCTCACTACAGTGGTTCTACAATAACTTTATGAATCGGCGACAATAGTTTTTGTGCGCAAAAAAACCCTAAATAACGACTTATATAGTGATGACGATTTCAAAACAAGGCATCATGAAGCTTCGAAGCGTTATGAATCAGTGAGTCGATTCAGCAGTTTGAATCGCCAAATTTCAGCAGTTTGACACGCGATCCGAATCATGAATCGACTCACTGATTCAACGCTTCGAAGCTTCATGATGCCTTGTTTTGAAATCGTCATCACTATGTAAGTCGTTATTTAGGGTTTTTTTGCGCACAAAAACTATTGTCGCCGATTCATAAAGTTATTGTAGAACCACTGTAGTGAGATGGACTTTGTAACGACGTCTTTAGTGTCTTTTAAGGGTCTTGAGAGTGTAAAGTTCATTGAGCCAATGGAGGCCTTTCAGAGCATCAGATTTCAACTAAAATATCTTCATTTGTGTCTGAAGATGAACGGAGGTCTGACGGGTGTCGAACGACATGAAGGTAAGTAATTAATGACAGAATTTTCATTTTTGGGTGAACTAACCCTTTAAACTTTACTTATATTTACTACGGTTATAACAAATGTTTGGTAACGTAAATACTTACACTTGAAAGCATATTGCCCCGTTAACGCTCCGACTCCGCCAACGTCCGATATTTTGTATTTTTTGAACAAGATAGCAAAGCTGCGCGCATAGGATTGTGGGTGATTTGAGAACGCTAAGTGCGTGAAGTCTACTCGTATGCATCCTTTCCTGTATATGGCATATTTTTCGAACGAAGGACTCAGACCTTGGTTGAAATTCCGAGGATCCTTGACATTGGAACAGCCCTTCGACGGCTGTCGATGACGTAGCATCCTCTGAATTCTGGCTTCCGAGGATCCTTCCTTGACATTGAGAAATGCCTCTAATGTTCTCCACAGGGGGGATTGTCGCTAACCAAAGCCGGTTGTTTCTCCGCAGAGTTTGCTGAAGTATTACCACCCCAGCCGAGCTCCGGCCGCCTGCTGCGCTCCCACCAGGATGAGTCCGCTCAGCATGCTCTACTACGAGAACGGAGAACTGCTGCTGAGACACCACGAGGACATGCTGGTGGAGGAGTGCGGCTGCCTCTGACCCGACACCACCCATCATCAGGAGATCCAGAGCACAGGCTGGTGGAGGAGTGCGGCTGCCTCTGACCCGACACCACCCATCATCAGGAGATCCAGAGGACATGCTGGTGGAGGAGTGCGGCTGCCTCTGACCCGACACCACCCATCATCAGGAGATCCAGAGGACATGCTGGTGGAGGAGTGCGGCTGCCTCTGACCCGACACCACCCATCATCAGGAGATCCAGAGCACAGGCTGGTGGAGGAGTGCGGCTGCCTCTGACCCGACACCGCCCATCATCAGGAGATCCAGAGCACAGGCTGGTGGAGGAGTGCGGCTGCCTCTGACCTGACACCACCCATCATCAGGAGATCCAGAGCACAGGCTGGTGGAGGAGTGCGGCTGCCTCTGACCCGACACCACCCATCATCAGGAGATCCAGAGGACATGCTGGTGGAGGAGTGCGGCTGCCTCTGACCCGACACCACCCATCATCAGGAGATCCAGAGGACATGCTGGTGGAGGAGTGCGGCTGCCTCTGACCCGACACCACCCATCATCAGGAGATCCAGAGCACAGGCTGGTGGAGGAGTGCGGCTGCCTCTGACCCGACACCGCCCATCATCAGGAGATCCAGAGCACAGGCTGGTGGAGGAGTGCGGCTGCCTCTGACCCGACACCGCCCATCATCAGGAGATCCAGAGCACAGGCTGGTGGAGGAGTGCGGCTGCCTCTGACCCGACACCACCCATCATCAGGAGATCCAGAGCACAGGCTGGTGGAGGAGTGCGGCTGCCTCTGACCCGACACCGCCCATCATCAGGAGATCCAGAGCACAGGCTGGTGGAGGAGTGCGGCTGCCTCTGACCCGACACCACCCATCATCAGGAGATCCAGAGCACAGGCTGGTGGAGGAGTGCGGCTGCCTCTGACCCGACACCACCCATCATCAGGAGATCCAGAGCACAGGCTGGTGGAGGAGTGCGGCTGCCTCTGACCCGACACCACCCATCATCAGGAGATCCAGAGCACAGGCTGGTGGAGGAGTGCGGCTGCCTCTGACCCGACACCACCCATCATCAGGAGATCCAGAGCACAGGCTGGTGGAGGAGTGCGGCTGCCTCTGACCCGACACCACCCATCATCAGGAGATCCAGAGCACAGGCTGGTGGAGGAGTGCGGCTGCCTCTGACCCGACACCACCCATCATCAGGAGATCCAGAGCACAGGCTGGTGGAGGAGTGCGGCTGCCTCTGACCCGACACCGCCCATCATCAGGAGATCCAGAGCACAGGCTGGTGGAGGAGTGCGGCTGCCTCTGACCCGACACCACCCATCATCAGGAGATCCAGAGCACAGGCTGGTGGAGGAGTGCGGCTGCCTCTGACCCGACACCACCCATCATCAGGAGATCCAGAGGACATGCTGGTGGAGGAGTGCGGCTGCCTCTGACCCGACACCGCCCATCATCAGGAGATCCAGAGGACATGCTGGTGGAGGAGTGCGGCTGCCTCTGACCCGACACCACCCATCATCAGGAGATCCAGAGCACAGGCTGGTGGAGGAGTGCGGCTGCCTCTGACCCGACACCGCCCATCATCAGGAGATCCAGAGCACAGGCTGGTGGAGGAGTGCGGCTGCCTCTGACCCGACACCGCCCATCATCAGGAGATCCAGAGCACAGGCTGGTGGAGGAGTGCGGCTGCCTCTGACCCGACACCGCCCATCATCAGGAGATCCAGAGCACAAGCTGGTGGAGGAGTGCGGCTGCCTCTGACCCGACACCACCCATCATCAGGAGATCCAGAGCACAGGCTGGTGGAGGAGTGCGGCTGCCTCTGACCCGACACCACCCATCATCAGGAGATCCAGAGCACAGGCTGGTGGAGGAGTGCGGCTGCCTCTGACCCGACACCACCCATCATCAGGAGATCCAGAGCACAGGCTGGTGGAGGAGTGCGGCTGCCTCTGACCCGACACCACCCATCATCAGGAGATCCAGAGCACAGGCTGGTGGAGGAGTGCGGCTGCCTCTGACCCGACACCACCCATCATCAGGAGATCCAGAGCACAAGCTGGACGGGACGAGATTCAGAGCCGACCCAGAGCCAATCCAGAGCAGATCCAGAGCAGAGCTAGAACCGATTCAGAGCCGATCCAGAGCAGAGCTAGAGCAGAGCTAGAGCCGATCCAGAGCCGATCCAGAGCAGAGCTAGAGCCGATCCAGAGCCGATCCAGAGCAGAGCTAGAGCCGATCCAGAGCCGATCCAGAGCAGAGCTAGAGCCGATCCAGAGCAGAGCTAGAGCCGATCCAGAGCCGATCCAGAGCAGAGCTAGAGCCGATCCAGAGCCGATCCAGAGCAGAGCTAGAGCCGATCCAGAGCCGATCCAGAGCAGAGCTAGAGCCGATCCAGAGCAGAGCTAGAGCTAGAGCCAATCCAGAGCAGAGCTAGAGCCAATCCAGAGTCGATCCAGAGCAGATCCAAAGCCAATCCAGAGCCAATCCAGAGCCGATCCAGAGCAAGTCCAAAGCCGATCCAGAGCCAATCCAGAGCAAATCCAGAGCCAATCCAGTACCAATCCAGAGCCAATCCAGAGCCAATCCAGAGCCAATCCAGAGCAAATCCAGAGCCAATCCAAGGCCAATCCAGATCAGATCCAGAGCAGATCCAGAGCAAATCCAGATCAGAGCTAGAGCCGATCAAGAGCAGAGCTAGAGCCAATTCAGAGCAAATCCAGATCCAATCCAGAGATCCAGAGCAGATCCAGAGCCTGTGAGAGACGAGCAACACTATCCGGAGCACACAGGCGGAGCCTCTCAGGATTCCTCATTGAGCTCAAACATCTGATCGTTCCTCTCCTCGAGTCTAGAGATGAAGGAGAATAACCTCAAGCACTGTCTATGTATTCACAATCACACCATGTGGTGGAGAAACTGTGTAAATATTTATTGTAAATAATGCATTAATAAAGCCGTGATATTTATGTAAATATAATATATGAATCTTTGGAGATCAGCCAATGTTATTTTTGCTAATAGAAATAAAAATATTTGCCTAAAACTGTTCTTTACTGAATCATTTATAAAAAAATAAGCCATTTATCATCCATCCATCCATCTATCTATCATCTATCCATCCATCCATCCATCCATCTATCTATCATCTATCCATCCATCCATCCATCCATCTATCTATCATCCATCCATCCGTCTATCTATCTATCTTTCATCCATCCATCCATCTATCATCCATCCATCCATCTATCTATCATCTATCCATCCATCTATCTATCGATCTATCATTCATCCATCCGTCTATCTATCATCCATCCATCCGTCTGTCTATCTATCATCCATCCATCTATCTATCGATCTATCATTCATCCATCCATCTGTCTATCTATCTATCATCCATCCATCCGTCTGTCTATCTATCATCCATCCATCTATCTATCATCCATCCATCCATCCATCTATCCATCACCCATCCACCCATCCATCCATCTATCATTCAAATCAAGTCAAGTCAACTTTATTTCTATAGCGCTTTTAACAATGGCGATTGTTTCAAAGCAGCTTCACAGTGTCAAACAGGAAAATAATGCAGCAGAATTTGATTCGGCGGTACAGCCGCTCCAGAGAAAACAGTGATGTCATCAGCTCATTTCAATTATCATACAGTGACAGTGTTGGCTTTAGATCAGTAATTTAGTTTATATGGTTAATTTAGTTTAATAATTAGATTTATTTGGATCTTTAGTTGAAACTGTAGTGTCCCCAACTGAGCAAGCCAAGCCAGAGGCAACAGTGGCAAGAAAACCCAAACCCCATCAGAAGCAGAATGGAGGAAAATAACCCTCAGTCGGGGGGGCAGTTCTCCTCTGGCCAATTAACAAACAGCGTATGATTATTATTCTGGCAACTTTACAGGTCAGAGGTCATAATAGATTGGAATATTCGAAAGATCAGAGTCATCACGCCGGAGACGGGTTTATTGAGATGCTGTGTCGATGAGGCAGTTTCAGTGGAGTATGATTGACACGGTCTCTCTGACACTTCAGGGTCATGTGTTGGTCTTCTCTGGGCGCAGATCCACCATCTGAACTGGATCCGGCCCGGATCCGGCTGACTGCAGTAAACCTCGGGATAAAACAGAGAGACTAGCATTAGCGTAGATGCCGTTCTTCTGATGATGTCACGAGTGCATCAGGTGTTATGGGAAGTGTTCCCGGTTCCGGCAGACCTAGTTAAAGGGTTAGTTCACCCAAAAATGAAAATTCTGTCATTAATTCCTCACCCTCATGTGGTTGGACACCCGTCAGACCTCCGTTCATCTTCAGACACAAATGAAGATATTTTAGTGTAAAGCTGATGCTGAGAAAGGCTTCAGATAGGCCTCCATTGGCATTCAGTACATTTACACTCACAAGACCCATAAAAGGCACTAAAAACATCGTTACAAAGTCCATCTCACCACAGTGGCTCTACAATAATCTTACGATGCGCCGACAATAGTTTTTGTGCGCAAAAAAAATCTAAATAACACCTTTATCCAGCTTGTTCTTGTCTTCCGTGTGTGTCTCCACGACGCATGCGCGAGAATATGACGCAGATCCGGCGTTCGGACACATGACCCAGAAGAGATTTGTTTACGAGCAGAGGAAGACGCGCGTGTCTAAGCTGTTGAATTCTACACTGATCGTGCTTTAGGTCTCGGCGTAGTTCTCAAAATGGGGTTAAAGTGTGTATTTCATGGATTCCCGAACGCCGGATCTGCGTCATATTCTCGCGCATGCGTCGTGGAGGCACACACGGAAGACAAGAACAAGTTGGATAAAGGCGTTATTTAGATTTTTTTTGCACACAAAAACTATTGTCGTCGCTTCGTACAATTATTGTAGAGTCACTGTGGTGAGATGGACTTTGTAACGACGTTTTTAGTGCCTTTTATGGGTCTTGTGAGTGTAAATGTACTGAATGCCAATGGAGGCCTATCTGAAGCCTTTCTCAGCATCAGCTTTACACTAAAATATCTTCATTTGTGTCTGAATATGAACGGAGGTCTGACGGGTGTCCAACCACATGAGGGTGAGGAATTAATGACAGAATTTTCATTTTTGGGTGAACTAACCCTTTAATGCAGCCTAACAATCATTTAATTGAAAAAGTGTTTTATGTGTATGCCACAGTAAAGAGATGTGTTTTTAGTCTAGATTTAAACTGACAGAGTGTGTGTGCTTCCCGAACAATGTTAGGAAGAGTTCCAGAGTTTCGGTGCTAAATAGGAAAACGATCGACCGCCTGCAGTTGATTTGGATATTCTCGGTATGATCAACTGGCCAGAGTTTAGAGAGCGCAGTAGATGTGATGGAGGATAATGTGTTAAGAGCTCGCTCAAGTACTGGAGATAAACCATTTAGTGCTTTGTAAGTAAGATTTTAAAATGTATGTGATGTTTAATATGCAGCCAGTGCAGTGTTGACAGAACTGGGCTAATATGGTCACACTTCCTGGTTCTAGTAAGAACTCGAGCTGCTGCGTTTTGGACCAGCTGGAGTTTATTTATTAAGCGAGCAGGGCGACCACCCAGTAGAGCATTACAATAATCTAACCTTGAGGTCATGAACACATCAACTGTTCAGCATTTTGCATTGAGAGCATGTGCTGTAATTTAGATATATTTTTAAGATGGTAGAATGCAGTTTTACAGATGCTAGAAACGTGGCTTTCAAACGAAAGATTGGTATCAAAGAGCACACAATGTTAGACAGTATTCTAGGTCACTACTTGTGGAGCATTTTTGTCCAATAATTAAAAATTCTGTTTTTTCTGAATTGAGTTGCAGGAAATTACCGGTCATCCAATGTTTTATATCAGCTATGCATTCCGTTAATCTTGTGAATTGGTAAGTTTCTTCAGGGCGTGAAGAAATATAGAGCTGAGTATCGTCAGCATAACAGTGAAAACTAACGCCATGCTTCCTAATGATATCTCCCAGTGGTAGCATGTACAGGGTGAAGAGTAGCGGTCCTAGCACTGAGCCTTGTGGTACTCCATACTGAACTTGCGATCGGTGTGACATATCTTCATTTACTACTACAAACTGATAACGGTCGCATAGGTATGATTTTAACCATGACAAAGCAATTCCACTAATACCTACATAATTTTCGATTCTATTCAAAAGAATTTTGTGGTCGATAGTATCAAATGCAGCGCTAAGATCGAGTAACACTAATAGAGAGATACAGCCACGATCGGATGATAAGAGTAAATCATTTGTAACTCTGATGAGAGCAGTCTCAGTGCTATGATACGGTCTAAATCCTGACTGGAAATCCTCACAGATACCATATCTTTCTAAAAAGGAACATAATTGTGAAGACACTGCCTTTTCAAGTATTTTTGACAGAAAGGGTAGATTTGAGATTGGTCTATAATTGACTAAATCTGTAGGATCAAGTTGCGTTTTATTTTTTAAATAAGTGGTTTAATAATAGTTAATCCATCCATCCATCTATCATCCACCCATTTATCCATCTATCATCCATCCATCCATCACCCATCCATCCATCTATCATTCATCCATCCATCCATCCATCCATCTATCATCCACCCATCTATCCATCACCCATCTATCTATCACCCATCTATCCATCACCCCTCCATCCATCTATCCACCCATCCATCACCCATCCATCTATCATCCATCCATCCATCCATCTATCATTCATCCCTCCATCTATCATCCATCCATCCATCTATCATCCATCCATTCATATATCATCCATCCATCCATCCATCCATCTATCAATCATTCATCCATCCATACATCTATCATTCATCCATCCATCCATCCATCCATCTATCATTCATCCATCCATCTTGTAAAACAAAACATATAAAGCCTTGATATTTATGAAAAATATATGTTATTTTACAAATACTGAAATCTTATATCTTCTTTAATATCACTTTTTTCTAAGCCTGGCATTCACAATCAAACAGGATTATTAGAGAGAAGAAAGTATAGCAAACTTCCTGTGAGTTTTTCTTGAAGGTTTTATTGTGTCCACACATGTTTACCGTAATGCAACATCCTCACAACATCCTCACAACATCCGCACAACATCCGCACAACATCCACACAACATCCGCACAACATCCGCACAACATTCGCACAACATCCGCACAACATCCGCACAACATCCGCACAACATCCGCACAACATTCGCACAACATCCGCACAACATCCGCACAACATCCTCACAACATCCGCACAACATCCGCACAACATCCTCACAACATCCGCACAACATCCGCACAACATCCGCACAACATCCGCACAACATCCGCACAACATCCGCACAACATCCTCACAACATCCGCACAACATCCTCACAGCAACCACACAACATCCTCACAACATCCGCACAACATCATCACAACATCCGCACAACATCCTCACAACAACCACACAACATCCTCACAACATCCGCACAACATCCGCACAACATCCTCACAACATCCACACAACATCCGCACAACATCCGCACAACATCCGCACAACATCCTCACAACATCCTCACAACATCCACACAACATCCGCACAACATCCACACAACATCCACACAACATCCACACAACATCCGCACAACATCCGCACAACATCCTCACAATATCCGCACAACATCCTCACAACATCCTCACAACATCCTCACAACATCCGTACAACATCCGTACAACATCATCACAACATCCACACAACATCCGCACAACATCCGCACAACATCCTCACAACATCCGCACAACATCCTCACAACATCCGCACAACATCCTCACAACATCCGCACAACATCCTCACAACATCCACACAACATCCGCACAACATCCACACAACATCCACACAACATCCACACAACATCCGCACAACATCCGCACAACATCCTCACAATATCCGCACAACATCCTCACAACATCCTCACAACATCCTCACAACATCCGTACAACATCCGTACAACATCATCACAACATCCACACAACATCCGCACAACATCCGCACAACATCCTCACAACATCCGCACAACATCCTCACAACATCCGCACAACATCCTCACAACATCCGCACAACATCCACACAACATCCACACAACATCCTCACAACATCCACACAACATCCACACAACATCAACACAACATCCGCACAACATCCTTTTTATTATTAGATTATTAGATCCTCACAACATCCTCACAACATCCATACAACATCCACACAACATCCTCACAACATCTGCACAACATCCTCACAACATCCGCACAACATCCGCACAACATCCTCACAACATCCGCACAACATCCGCACAACATCCGCACAACATCCACACAACATCCGCACAACATCCGCACAACATCCTCACAACATTCGCACAGCATCCGCACAACATCCTCAGAACATCCGCACAACATCCTCACAACATCCACACAACATCCTCACAACAACCACACAACATCCGCACAACATCCGCACAACATCCACACAACATCCGCACAACATCCGCACAACATCCACACAACATCCGCACAACATCCGCACAACATCCACACAACATCCGCACAACATCCGCACAACATCCTCACAACAACCGCACAACATCCGCACAGCATCCGCACAACATCCTCAGAACATCCGCACAACATCCTCACAACATCCGCACAACATCCTCACAACATCCGCACAACATCCGCACAACATCCTCACAACATCGGCACAACATCCGCACAGCATCCGCACAACATCCTCAGAACATCCGCACAACATCCTCACAACATCCGCACAACATCCTCACAACATCCGCACAACATCCTCACCACATCCGCACAACATCCGCACAACATCCGCACAACATCATCACAACATCCTCACAACATCCTCACAACATCCGCACAACATCCTCACAACATCCGCACAACATCCTCACAACATCCTCACAACATCCGCACAACATCCTCACAACATCCGCACAACATCCGCACAACATCCTCACAACATCCGCACAACATCCGCACAGCATCCGCACAACATCCGCACAACATCCGCACAACATCCGCACAACATCCTCACAACATCCGCACAACATCCGCACAACATCCGCACAACATCCGCACAACATCCACACAACATCCGCACAACATCCGCACAACATCCCTTCTTCAGAAGCCCAGTGTGTCTACAGATGATGAAGAGGAGATGAGGCGTGGCTCAACATACCCCTCATGGTTTCTAGAACTCACTGTGGGTCATTGTCCGAGGGGTCACAGGGGTCACGGGTTCAGCACAATCAGCTGCCATTGTTCCGCAGTGAAAGCCCATTCCAGCTCTGATCCGGCAGGGACGTTCCAGAATCACAGCTCTGGGATCAGACACTGGGATCAGATACAGCGGTACGTACAGCGGGTTTAAACTCTTACATTCACTGATTACTGTCATTATTATGTGCTAATATGGGACAGAAATGCCAGAAATCTGCTGTTAAATATTCAAACTCTTGTACTTTTGAGTTCAGTTCCAAAAATATGCATTTCATATTTAAAGGATGATAACAAGCAATCATTTCTATTTGTATGAGGACAGAATGTATCTTATAAAACACACAAATAAATACAAATGTTATATAAAAATATGTAATGATAAAATAAACCATGTATTTTAATGTCTAGGGTTTTAGAAGTTGTGTTGTAACGTCACTGATGAATAAAAAGTCAAAAAAGAATAACGTTTATTTAAAATAGATATATTTTATAACAATATACAGTAACGTTCACAAGTTTAGGGTCAATCATTTAGTTCTTTCTTTTTTATGAAATAAATACTTTTGAATGGATGGACGGGTGATAGATGGATGATAGATAGATGGATAGATGATAGATAGATAGATGGATAAAAGGATGATAGATGGATAGATGATGGATGGATGATAGATGGATAGATGATAGATGGATAGATGGATAAAAGGATGATAGATGGATAGATGATGGATGGATGATAGATGGATAGATGATAGATGGATGGATGATAGATGATAGATGGATGGATGATAGATGGATGGATGATAGATGGATGGATGAAAGATGATAGATGGATGGATGATAGATGGATGGATGGATGGATGATAGATGGATGGATGATAGATGGATGGATGAAAGATGATAGATGGATGGATGGATGATAGATGGATGGATGATAGATGGATAGATGATAGATGGATGGATGATAGATGATAGATGGATGGATGATAGATGGATGGATGATAGATGGATGGATGAAAGATGATAGATGGATGGATGATAGATGGATGGATGGATGGATGATAGATAGATGGATGATAGATAGATGGATGATAGATAGATGGATGATTGATGGATAGATGATAGATGGATAGATGGATAAAAGGATGATAGATGGATAGATGATGGATGGATGATAGATGGATAGATGATAGATGGATAGATGGATAAAAGGATGATAGATGGATAGATGATGGATGGATGATAGATGGATAGATGATAGATGGATGGATGATAGATGGATAGATGATAGATGGATGGATGATAGATGATAGATGGATGGATGATAGATGGATGGATGATAGATGGATGGATGAAAGATGATAGATGGATGGATGATAGATGGATGGATGGATGGATGGATAGATGGATGGATGGATGATAGATGGGTAAATGGATAATAGATGGATGGATGGATGGATGATAGATGGATATATGGATGATAGATGGATGGATGATAGATGGATGGATGATAGATGGATAAATGGATGATAGATGGATGGATGGATGATAGATGGATAGATGGATGATAGATGGATGGATAAATGGATGATAGATGGATAAATGGATGATAGATGGATGGATGATAGATGGATAAATGGATGATAGATGGATGGATAAATGGATGATAGATGGATAAATGGATGATAGATGGATAAATGGATGATAGATGGATGGATGATAGATGGATAAATGGATGATAGATGGATGGATAAATGGATGATAGATGGATAAATGGATGATAGATGGATGGATAATAGATGGATGGATGGATAGATGGATGATAGATGGATGGATGATAGATGGATGGATGGATGAATGGATGATGGATGGATATATGGATGATAGATGGATGGATAAATGGATGATAGATGGATAATGGATGATAGATGGATGGAGGATAGATGGATGGATGATAGATGGATGGAGGATAGATGGATGGATGATAGATGGATGGGCGATAGATGATGGATGGATGATAGATGTATGGATGATGGATGATAGATGGATGGAGGATAGATGGATGGATGATAGATGGATGGACGATAGATGGATGGATGATAGATGTATGGATGATGGATGATAGATGGATGGTTGGATAAATGGATGATAGATGGATGGATGATGGATGGATGATGGATGATAGATGGATGGTTGGATAAATGGATGATAGATGGATGGATGATAGATGGATAGATATATGGATAACGGATGATAGATGGATGGGTGGATGGATGATAAATGGATGGATAGATGGATAATGGATGATAGATGGATGGATAGATGGATAAATGGATGATAGATGGATGGATAAATGGATGATAAATGGATGGATAGATGGATAAATGGATGATAGATGGATGGATGATAGATGGATGGATGATAGATGGAGTGATGGGTGGATGATAGATGGATGGATGATAGATGGATGGATGATAGATGGATATATGAATGGATGATAGATAGATGGAGTGATGGATGGATGATAGATGGATGGATGATAGATGGATATATGGATGGATGATAGATGGATGGATGATAGATGGATATATGGATGGATGATAGATGGATGGATGATAGATGGATATATGGATGGATGATAGATAGATGGAGTGATGGATGGATGATAGATGGATGGATGATAGATGGATATATGGATGGATGATAGATGGATGGAGTGATGGATGGATGATAGATGGATGGATGATAGATAGATGGAGTGATGGATGGATGGGTGGATGGATGATATTTTTATTCAGCAAGGATGTGTTAAAGGTGCAGTGTGTAAGTTTTAGCGGCATCTAGTGGTGAGTTTGTGAATCGCCCACCGCTCACCCCTCCCTTTCAGAGCACAGAGAAGCTACGGTGGCCCACACAGGACAAACAAGGTCTGACACAGCAGAGAGAAGCTAGAGCTCTGTAGAGGAGTTTGTCCCTTTAGGGCTACTGTAGAAACATGACGGCACAAAATGGCGTCTTCACTGTAAAGGACCCGCGGTGTGTAGATAGAAACGGCTCATTCTGAGGGAATAAACACATAACGGCTCATTATGTATGAGTTATGTTTATTATATTGCATTTGTTTCTGTCAATAGATCCTCATAAATACTACACACTGCACCTTTAAAATGATGAAAAAGAGGATTTATATTGTTAGAAAGAAATGCTGTTCTTTTGGACTTTCTATTCATCAAAGAATCCTGAAAATTCAGCTTTGCATCGCATAAATATATTATATTTTAACGTATATTAAGAGATAAAGCTATTATTTTAAATCGTAATAATATTTCACAATATTATAGTTTTTTTCTGTATTTTTGATCAAATAAACACAGGCGTGATGAGCAGAACACTGTGCATTTTAATTTTCAGGGTTGTAGAGATCAGTTTTTGTATTTCTGAAAGAAATTATTGTGAACAATAATAACACTAATAATACAATTTTCAGAATTGTATGCAAAAATATTCCCCCCTTGAATTAAAAATGACCAAATCGGAACGAACACAAGCTGAAAAGTTTCCTCTCACAGCTCATGCTGCCGTCAAGCGATGCGCCTGCCGTTCATTTTTACGACAGTTGTAGCGGAATCCGGCATCCGGCAGTCGGCATGTTCCTCGGTCTCGCGTTACAGAACAGAAACACACTTTCTGACTAAACTAACGCATCTGAGCGGCGAATGGAGACGGTGAGACCGCATCGCATGTGTGACTGTGAGCTTCTCCAGCTCGAGATGAACAACCCGCTGTACTTTACAGCTTCGCATGTGCTCGCGCTGTTCCTTTAATGCCTTTAGTTCATGAATGGCGTGACGTCATCTTATCATAACCTGATCAATAATACCCAGATAATACCGCGGTCCATAGAGCTAGTTGATATTTGTGATGTGCCATTCAATAACGGTGATGTTCATTCATATGCAGAAATGCTCTTGCTATTAATAACTCGTGTGTTTCTATATTCGTCTGTTCAGCTGTGAGGCTTTATCTGTCATTTCCGGCTCTCGTGATCGCTCATTAAAGGCATTACATTATGACATTTCTATAGCTGTGTAATAATACACTTAGTATATGCCAAACACTGGAAAAAAATGATATATATATATATATATATATATATATATATATATATATATATATATATATATATATATATATATATATATATAGAGGTGACTTTATAATATTGTGAAATATTATTACAATTTAAAATAATGTTTTTATTTTTTAACTTGTTTTGCTCTGTAATGAGGCTTTATATATTTGGAAGCTGAAAACAAACAAACAGTTCATTACACAGCAATATATATATATAATTGTTTTGTTTTTTCAGTGTTTGGCATATTAATACACATAGGTGTATTACTACACAGCAAAAACAAAAACAAAATTATATATATATACTAGTGCTGGGCAATCAATTAATCACATCCAAAATAAAAGTTTGTGTTTGCATAATATATGTGTATACAGTAATTATTATGTATATATAAATACATGCATGTATATATTTTCCTTAAAAATTGTACATGTATGAGTGTGTATTTATATATAATAGGGCTGGGTATTGACACAAATTTCACAATCTTTCGATTCGATTCACAATCTTTCGATTCGAATCACAATATAGCGATTCGATTCACAATCTTTCGATTCGAATCACAATCTAGCGATTCGAATCACAATATAGCGATTCGATTCACAATCTAACGATTCGATTCACAATCTAACGATTTGATTTAATTCACAATCTAGCGATTCGATTTCGATTCAATTCATAATCTAGCGATTCGATTCACAATCTAGCGATTCAATTCACAATCTAGTGTTTTGATTCGATTCACAATCTAGCAATTCGATTTGATTCACAATCTAGCGATTCGATTTCGATTCAATTCATAATCTAGCGATACGATTCACAATCTAGCGATTCAATTCACAATCTAGTGTTTTGATTCGATTCACAATCTAGCGATTCGATTTTGATTCAATTCACAATCTAACGATTCAATTCACAATCTAGCGATTCGATTCACAATCTAGCGATTCGATTCACAATCTAGCGATTTTGATTCACAATCTAGCGATTCAATTCACAATCTAGCGATTCGATTCACAATCTAGTGTTTTGATTCACAATCTAGCGATTCGATTCACAATCTAACGATTTGATTCACAATCTAGCGATTCGATTTCGATTCAATGCACA
>NC_137113.1:2441953-2456953 GCF_949357685.1 Gobio gobio | reverse complement strand
ATCCTCACTGGTTGTGTTCCTGTAGAGCTGGATCTGCAGGGGAACGTCCTCAAGACTCTGCCAGAGGCGATTGGGGACATGGAGCATTTGGTCAGCATCAACCTGTCCAGAAACCAGCTGACCGCCTTCCCTGATCACCTGACCGACGTCAGCAGCCTCCAGCACATCAGCCTGGAGGAGAACCACATCACAGGTCATCAGCCATTGGCTGCTTTAGTTAGAAGGCGGGGCTTATTCCGCCATATTACGCATTGCACTTTCTCCCATTCATAAGTAATGAGTGCAGCATCTTCGTGTATATACAGTCTTAATATGCTTTTTAAGGAATAGTTATTGCCCAAAATTAATAAAATAATACATATAACAGTACACAAACATTTATTAAAATGATTGAATTTGGTTTAAATAAAAATAATAGATATAACTTGATTAAAATGAATGAAAAATAAATAAATACATTGATTTAAATAAATAAAATAATACATATAACAGCATGTTAATAATTGAGTAAAATTAATGAATTAATACATTTAAATAACTGAATAAAATAATAGATATAACAGTACATTAATAATTGATTAAACTGAATGAAAAAAATAATACATTAATTAAATTTTGATTTAAATGAATAAAATAATACATATAACAGTATATTAAATTGAATGAATAAAACATTAATTTAAATAAAAAATATCGATATAACAGTATATAAACGATTGATTAAAATTCATGAAAAATAAATAAATAAATTGACTTAAATAATAATAATTGATATAACAGGATATTAAAAATGGATAAATACATTGATTTAAAAAAATAAAATAATAGATATAACAGTATTTTAATAATTGATTAAAATGAATGAATAAATTAATTTAAATAAATAAAATAATACATATAACAAATAAATTGATTTAATTTAATGAATGAAAAAATAAAACATTTAATTTAAATAAATAAAATAAGATATCACAGTTCATCAAACATTAATTACATTGAATGAATAAATAAATAAGAAATATGGTTTAAATAAATAATAAAATAAATTATAGATATAACAGTGCATTAAAAATGTATTAAAATTGATTTGAATAAATAAAAGTATACTTAACAGTGCATTAAAAATAGATTTAAATCAATGAAAAAATCAATGAAATGTTTTTTATTTGAGCTTTCATTAGTGACACTGATCTGCAGTTTTCCATGCAGCGCTGTCAAAAGAAACTCCATCAATAATCATAAACTACTAAACTTCTCATTTTCCACACATCTTCTGCTGTCATATATAACATGAGGAGGAGTAAACACTCATTATTAGCTGAATTATCTCTTTAATTACGTTCCAAACTGAGTGAAAACAAGCATGAAGTGTGCTAGCACTGATACACACTAATCAGAGTAATTAACACTCATTAGTGTGTGTCATTCAACACAACACTAATGGACAGATCGCTGTCACTTCACAGAAACCACTTCATGTGAGCAGAGTAAAGCTGGATCGTTTCCAGACACACACACACACACACACACACACACTCATTATACAAAACTCAAAGGGGATTATTAGAGTAACTGTAATGAAATCATCACTAATTGTCATGACAATAATGTCACAACGCATTATGATCTTATGAATAATTGTAACCACAGTTATAACACATTATAATATTTATTGAACACACCTTTAGAAAGTATAATGCATTCAAACAACCAATTTCAGATGCATATGAACTATTATTTATGAATATAATGCAGTGCATCCGGAAAGTATTCACAGCGCTTCACTTTTGAACACACATGAGCTTTAATGCGGATCCCATTCTTCATCTGTAGGGTTTAATATGGAGTCTCAGCTCTAACAGCTCCAGCTCTTCTTTCCTCAAGGTTTAGGAGTGTGTTTATGGGGAATCTTCATTAGTGATGTTGGAGAAGGCCTGGCTCTCAGTCTCCGCTCTAATTCATCCCAAAGCTGTTCTATCGGGTTGAGGTCAGGACTCCAGTTCCTCCACACCAAACTCCTCATCATGTCTTTATGGAGACGCTTTGAGCACTGGTCAGTCATGCTGGGACTGGAAGGGGCCGTCCCCAAACTGGTCCCACAAAGTTGGGAGCATGAAATTGTCCAAAATGTCTTGGTGAAGCATTAAAGGGATAGTTCACCCAAAAATGAAAATAAGCCCATGATTTACTCTCCCTCAAGTCATCCGAGGTGTGTATGACAGTCTTCTTTCAGACGAATAAAATCTGAGTTATATTACAAATGTTCAGGCTAATCCAAGCTTTATAATGGCAGTAATAGTTGCTCTGTTTTTGAAGTCCATAAAAAATGCATCTGTCCATCATATAACTGCTCCACGCGGCTCTGGGGTGTTAATAAAGGCCTTCTGAAGCGAATCGATGCATTTGTGTAAGAAAAATATCCATATTTAAAAATGTATTTCATTTTTTTTCTATGGCTCTGCATCAGCTCGCGCCATCACTTCCGATGAATAAGGTCAAAATACCGGCGCGATCACAGATATATACATAGATTCCTCATTAGTGCCTGCGGATCGGTCGAATGAGGCTATATCTTTGATCACGCCAGTATTTTGACCTTATTCGCCGGAAGTTATGGCACTGGGAATACTAGATGACGTTCGTCTGATAAGAGGAAAAATATTGTTATTGTAAATATAATATAAATATTGACAAATACTGTTGGGTTTCTCACAGAAACCGATGGTTTGGTGTCTGAAGACATCAATGTGACGCCACGAGGCGCAGGTTTAATGAGGATTCATATGTCTGTGTGTTTTTACTCTCCTTGCTCTCATCCTCTAAAATATCCCCATTGACATCATTATACGATTATCACACTGCAGCGGCTGGAGTTAAACATCTTAATTTGTGTTCGACTGAAGAAACAAACACACCTACATCTCGGATGCCCTGGGGGTGAGCAGATCAACATAAACATTTCGTTTTTGGGTGAACTATCCCTTTAAGAGTTCCTTTCACTGGAACTAAGGGGCCAACCCCTGAAAAACAACCCCACCCCATAATCCCCCCTCCACCAAACTTCACACTTGGCACAATGCAGTCAGGCAAGTCCCGTTCTCCTGGCAACCGCCAAACCCAGACTCGTCCATGGGATTGTCAGACAGAGAAGCGTGATTGGTCACTCAGAGAACACGTCTCCACTGCTCTAGAGTCCAGTGGTGGCACACTTTACCCCACTGCATCCCACGCTTTGCATTGCACTTGGTGATGTTTGGCTTGGATGAGCGGCTCGGCCATGGAAACCCATTCCATGAAGCTCTACACACTGTTCTTGAGCTCATCTGAAGGACACAGGAGTCTGGAGGTCTGGAGCTCTTGACTCTGTGACCCTCAGCATGCGCTGACCCCGCTCTGTGACCCTCAGCATGCGCTGACCCCGCTCTGTGACCCTCAGCATGCGCTGACCCCGCTCTGTGATTTCAGTTCCCAATCGCTTCCACTTTGTTATAATCCCACTAACAGTTGAGCGTGGAATATTTAGTATAATATTTGGACTTATTGCACAGGTGTCCACCGATCACGAGTTCTCTGAGCTCCTGAGAGCGACCCATTCTCTCACTGATGTGTGTAGAAGCGAACACACACACACACACACACGCTCCTGAGAGCGGCCCATTCTCTCACTGATGTGTGTAGAAGCGAACACACACACACACACACACACACACGCTCCTGAGAGCGGCCCATTCTCTCACTGATGTGTGTAGAAGCGTCTGCAGGCCTAGAGCTTGAGTTACACACCTGTTATAAACCAACCAAACTTGACAAACAGACCGAAAGTTTCTTCTCAAACTAAATGTGCATCTCAGCTTTAGAGAATCCATGGTCATAATGTTTGGCTCAGAGAGTTCAGAGAGTGTGTCAGTCTATCTCAGAGAGTCATGATCTATTAAGTGCACATGATGAACAAGAACGTGGTTAAGATTTCAGTATTGACAAGAGTTGAAAACCAGCCGAACAATGCCTCTGGACGTATTAAAAAATGTATGTGTATATGAATAATTGACAGATACAGACATCAATGCACAACACAACTGACTTCCACAGCTTCTGATACTGAGTGTTTGCCAACAGGATTCCGGAGCATTCCATTGGTCAGTCAGACAGATAGTCCCGCCCCAAACTCACGTGATTGGTTGAGTCCGATGACGTCAAACAACAGTTTAACACGCATGCGATTCATTTGTTCAGTTTAATACATTAGACATTCAGACAGCACTTGGACACACACACACTTATGTCAAACTGCTCGTTTTGTTGAGTATCCTCATCAAGTAAAGAGTTGTGAGAGAATGAGTCGGCTCTTAAAGTGACAGTAGCCTCATAAACCTGCTGCTGTCTGTCATTAATAATCTTAAAGTGACAGTAGCCTCATAAACCTGCTGCTGTCTGTCATTAATGATCTTAAAGTGACAGTAGCCTCATAAACCTGCTGCTGTCTGTCATTAATGATCTTAAAGTGACAGTAGCCTCATAAACCTGCTGCTGTCTGTCATTAATGATCTTAAAGTGACAGTAGCCTCATAAACCTGCTGCTGTCTGTCATTAATGATCTTAAAGTGACAGTAGCCTCATAAACCTGCTGCTGTCTGTCATTAATGATCTTAAAGTGACAGTAGCCTCATAAACCTGCTGCTGTCTGTCATTAATGATCTCTCACTGCTGTGGCTGAATCACTTCTGTAGCTTTAATAATATGTGTTTGTTAACTTTATTCATTACCTGTTAGAAAATCTTACAGCTCCATTTCCAAGGTCACAAAACAACGAGAACAATCCCTTTTGTCTATCCATCCATCCGTCCGTCCATCCATCTATCAGCCTGCCCATCCATCTGTCTATGCATCCACCCATCCATCTGTCTATCCATCCACCCATCAGTCTCTCTATCCATCCACCCATCCATCAGTCTCTCTATCCATCCACCATCCATCAGTCTGTCTCTCTATCCATCCACCCATCCATCTGTCTATGCATCCACCCATCCATCTGTCTATCCATCCACCCATCCATCAGTCTGTCTATCCATCCACCCATCCATCAGTCTGTCTATCCATCCACCCATCCATCAGTCTGTCTATCCATCCACCCATCCATCAGTCTGTCTATCCATCCACCCATCCATCAGTCAGTCTATCCATCCACCCATCCATCAGTCTGTCTATCCATCCACCCATCCATCAGTCTCTCTATCCATCCACCCATCCATCAGTCTGTCTATCCATCCACCCATCCATCAGTCTGTCTATCCATCCACCCATCCATCAGTCTGTCTATCCATCCACCCATCCATCAGTCTCTCTATCCATCCACCCATCCATCAGTCTGTCTATCCATCCATCCACCCATCCATCTGTCTATCCATCCACCCATCCATCAGTCTGTCTATCCATCCATCCATCCACCCATCCATCTGTCTATCCATCCACCCATCCATCAGTCTGTCTGTCTATCCATCTTTCTATCCATCCACCCATCCATCTGTCTATCCATCCACCCATCCATCTGTCTATCCATCCACCCATCCATCAGTCTGTCTATCCAGCCACCCATCCATCTTTCTATCCATCTACCCATCCATCTGTCTATCCATCCATCTATCAGCCTGCCCATCCATCTGTCTATCCATCCACCCATTCACCTTTCTATCCATCCACCCATCCATCTTTCTATCCATCCACCCATCCATCTGTCTATCCATCCACCCATCCATCTGTCTATCCATCCACCCATCCATCAGTCTGTCTATCCATCCACCCATCCATCTTTCTATCCATCTACCCATCCATCTGTCTATCCATCCATCTATCAGCCTGCCCATCCATCTTTATATCCATCCACCCATCCATCTGTCTATACATCCACCCATCCACCTTTCTATCCATCCACCCATCCATCAGTCTGTCTATCCATCCACCCATCCATCAGTCTGTCTATCCATCCATCTTTCTATCCATCCACCCATCCATCTGTCTATCCATCCGTCCGTCCATCAATCTATCAGCCTGCCCACCCATCCATCAGTCTGTCTTTCCATCCACCCATCCATCTTTCTATCCATCCACCCATCCATCTGTCTATCCATTCACCCATCCATCGGTCTATCCATCCACCCATCCATCGGTCTATCCATCTACCCAACCATCAGTCTGTCTATCCACCCATCAGTCTGTCTATCCATCCACCCAGCCATCTTTCTATCATCCACCCATCCATCAGTCTGTCTATCCATCCACCCATCCATCTGTCTATCCATCCACCCATCCATCTTTCTATCATCCACCCATCCATCAGTCTGTCTATCCATCCACCCATCCATCTGTCTTTCCATCCACCCATCCATCTTTCTATCCATCCACCCATCCATCTGTCTATCCATTCACCCATCCATCTGTCTATCCATTCACCCATCCATCGGTCTATCCATCTACCCAACCATCAGTCTGTCTATCCATCCACCCAGCCATCTTTCTATCATCCACCCATCCATCAGTCTGTCTATCCATCCACCCATCCATCTGTCTATCCATCCACCCATCCATCTTTCTATCATCCACCCATCCATCTGTCTATCCATCCACCCATCCATCTGTCTATCCATCCACCCATCCGTCCGTCCATCCATCAGCCTGCCCATCCATCCGTTTATCCATCCATCTGTCTATCCATCCATCCATCTGTCTATCCATCCATCTGTCTGTCTATCCATCCACCCATCTATCAGTCTGTCTATCTATCATCCACCCATCCATCAGTCTGTCTATCCATCCACCCATCTGTCTGTTTATCCATCCATCCACCCATCCATCAGTCTGTCTATCCATCCACCCATCCGTCTATCTCTCAGACTGTCTATCCATCCACCCATCCATCAGTCTGTCTATCCATCCACCCATCCATCTGTCTATCCATCCACCCATCCATCTGTCTATCCATCCACCCATCCATCTCTCTATCCATCCACCCATCCGTCTATCTCTCAGACTGTCTATCCATCTACCCATCCATCTGTCTGTTTATCCATCCACCCATCTATCAGTCTGTCTATCCATCCACCCATCCATCTCTCTATCCATCCACCCATCCGTCTATCTCTCAGACTGTCTATCCATCCACCCATCCATCTGTCTGTTTATCCATCCACCCCCCATCTGTCTGTCTATCCATCCACCCATCTATCAGTCTGTCTATCCATCCACCCATCCATCAGTCTGTCTATCCATCCACCCATCCGTCTGTCTATCCATCCACCCATCTGTCTATCCCTCAGACTGTCTATCCATCTATCCATCCATCTGTCTGTTTATCCGTCCACCCACCCTTTTCCACCCCCCCATCTGTCTGTCTGTCTATCCATCCATCAATCAGTCTGTCTATCCGTCCACCCATCCAGCAGTCTGTCTATCCCTCCACCCATCTGTCTGTCTGGCCAACCATCTATCAGCCTGCCCATCCATCCGTCTATCCATCCATCCCTCCACCCATCTGTCTGTCTATCCATCATTCCATCCGTCAGTCTGTCTATCCATCCATCCATCAATCAGCCTGTCTATCCATCCACCAATCCATCTGTCTGTCTATCCATCTATCTGTCTGTCTATCTGTCCATCTATCAAATGTATTTCTTTAGGATTAAAACTTTTTGATGAGGAAATAATGAATAATGCTCATTGTATTTAATGAAATGATTCTCAGTCCACCTTCAGTCTGTATCTGATCTGTGTCTCCAAAGGAAGTGAATAGAGAAAGGGGGAGATAGTAAGAAGGCTGGAGGGCTGATGCTGCACACGTCTCACTCTCTCACTCTCTCTCTCTCTCACTCTCTCTCTCTCTCTCTCTCTCTCGCTCTCTCACTCTCACTCTCTCTCTCTCACTCTCACTCTCTCTCTCTCTCTCTCTCTCTCTCTCTCTCTCTCTCTCTCTCAGAGTTGCCGCTGGAGAAGCTGTCGCTCATGCCGTCTCTGGAGACTCTGGATGTGAGATGTAACCCACTGAAGGCCGACTCCGCGTCTGTCCCGCATCAGTTCACACTCCTCACATAAACACAGGAGGAGCGTCTGTGTGTTCCTGCGCGGGATGAATATCTGAATCTGCCAATAAATATTTATTGAGCTGTGCAAATTATGTTTGCTTTGTGCTGGACAGATGACTCCGTCTGTGATGGTCAACTGTACCTGGACACAGAATTATAATATAAATTCACAAAGGCTTTTTGTCAGTTTGTCCTCCATAACATCATTACATTTTCTATGAATATTTAATGCTGTGTTCACATTGTGTGAACGGAATTACCGTAATTATGAGATTCGCCGCTCGTTTCTGTGGCAATG
Source organism: Gobio gobio (assembly GCF_949357685.1). Taxonomy (NCBI): domain Eukaryota; kingdom Metazoa; phylum Chordata; class Actinopteri; order Cypriniformes; family Gobionidae; genus Gobio; species Gobio gobio. The sequence continues at coordinate 2,448,583 of NC_137113.1, read as the reverse complement.
TTCAAAAAAATGTATCCATTTGTCTGTGTTATTTAGGAAAGTTACATTAATATTAACTACATTAATTTTGAATATGCTTAGTAGGTCCATCAGGTTACAGAGGCAGTTAATAAAACAGCATATTGAACAGAAATATGGATATATGAAATGTACTTGTTAAAAATGTTACTTTCTTCTCTGGAACACAAAAAAAGATATTTAGATTAGAACAGGTTTTGTCTATAAAATGAAAGTCCACATTTTTATTTATAATATATATATATATATGATATATTAATGGGTTCATATTAAATATTTATATATACTACACTATATACACACACATATGAACACACCAGAGAGAAAAAATACATACATTATATACACACATATATATAAATATATATATATAAATAATTAATTATTCCCTGGTATGTATTATTATTTTACCTGTCGTAGTGACTGCCTTCTGGATCAGGACCTAAAAATATTGTGACATTGATATTAAAGCATAAGCAGCAAAACTTAACGGGATCAGTTATGCTATATTTTATATATATATATATTCTGTCATAATAGTTAGCTACTTTCTTCTGTGGAACACAAAAAAAGATATTTAGATTTTTCTCAACAGATTTTGTCTATAAAATGAAAGTCCACATTTTTATTTATTATATATAAGATATATTAATGTGTTTATATTATATATTTTTATATACTACACTATATACACACACACATATAAGAACACACCAGAGAGAAAAAATACATACATTATATACACATATATATATATAATACATTTTTCCCTGGTGTGTATTCTTATTATTTGACCTGTCATAGTGACTGCCTTCTGGATCAGGACCTAAAAATATTGTGGCATTGATATCCAAGCATAAGCAGCAATGCAAGATGTTTATCATATCACAGTTCAAATAGCAATCCGCAGTTTTTCCGGCTGAGCGAGTCGTGGATCTCCTGGATCTGAGCACTGATGGAGCACCTGTGGTTCTCCTCCGCTGAATACAAACACCCCAGCTTCACCTCTCAGGAGTGAAAGTTTTGACGTTTCTGATTGTTAACATGATGGAGGTTTAACGACTGGAGAAACTGAGGTGCTAATGCGGGTGTAGGCAGAATATTCCAGTCTGCTCTCCAGTGACAATCCCCACTTGAAAAACTGCGAATCCTGGAGAAAGGATCAGGAGCCCTCGAGCTGAAGAGCCTGTTATCTGTGATTACAGCCCCAAACCACCGGAGACACTGAGAGCGAACCTCAAGCCTTCAGCAGAGAGAGAGCACACACACCGCTCCGCTTCAGCAGAGAGAGAGCACACACACCGCTCCGCTTCAGCAGAGAGAGAGCACACACACCGCTCCGCTTCAGCAGAGAGAGAGCACACACACCGCTCCGCTTCAGCAGAGAGAGAGCACACACACCGCTCCGCTTCAGCAGAGAGAGAGCACACACACCGCTCCGCTTCAGCAGAGAGAGCACACACACCGCTCCGCTTCAGCAGAGAGAGCACACACACCGCTCCGCTTCAGCAGAGAGAGAGCACACACACCGCTCCGCTTCAGCAGAGAGAGAGCACACACACCGCTCCGCTTCAGCAGAGAGAGCACACACACCGCTCCGCTTCAGCAGAGAGAGCACACACACCGCTCCGCTTCAGCAGAGAGAGAGCACACACACCGCTCCGCTTCAGCAGAGAGAGCACACACACCGCTCCGCTTCAGCAGAGAGAGAGCACACACACCGCTCCGCTTCAGCAGAGAGAGCACACACACCGCTCCGCTTCAGCAGAGAGAGAGCACACACACCGCTCCGCTTCAGCAGAGAGAGAGCACACACACCGCTCCGCTTCAGCAGAGAGAGAGCACACACACCGCTCCGCTTCAGCAGAGAGAGAGCATACACACCGCTCCGCTTCAGCAGAGAGAGCACACACACCGCTCCGCTTCAGCAGAGAGAGAGCACACACACCGCTCCGCTTCAGCAGAGAGAGAGCACACACACCACTCCGCTTCAGCAGAGAGAGAGCACACACACCACTCCGCTTCAGCAGAGAGAGAGCACACACACCACTCCGCTTCAGCAGAGAGAGAGCACACACACCGCTCCGCTTCAGCAGAGAGAGAGCACACACACCGCTCCGCTTCAGCAGAGAGAGGGCACACACACCGCTCCGCTTCAGCAGAGAGAGAGCACACACACCGCTCCGCTTCAGCAGAGAGAGAGCACACACACCGCTCCGCTTCAGCAGAGAGAGAGCACACACACCGCTCCGCTTCAGCAGAGAGAGAGCACACACACCGCTCCGCTTCAGCAGAGAGAGAGCACACACACCACTCCGCTTCAGCAGAGAGAGAGCACACACACCGCTCCGCTTCAGCAGAGAGAGCACACACACCGCTCCGCTTCAGCAGAGAGAGCACACACACCGCTCCGCTTCAGCAGAGAGAGAGCACACACACCGCTCCGCTTCAGCAGAGAGAGGGCACACACACCGCTCCGCTTCAGCAGAGAGAGAGCACACACACCGCTCCGCTTCAGCAGAGAGAGAGCACACACACCGCTCCGCTTCAGCAGAGAGAGAGCACACACACCGCTCCGCTTCAGCAGAGAGAGAGCACACACACCGCTCCGCTTCAGCAGAGAGAGCACACACACCGCTCCGCTTCAGCAGAGAGAGCACACACACCGCTCCGCTTCAGCAGAGAGAGCACACACACCGCTCCGCTTCAGCAGAGAGAGAGCACACACACCGCTCCGCTTCAGCAGAGAGAGAGCACACACACCGCTCCGCTTCAGCAGAGAGAGAGCACACACACCGCTCCGCTTCAGCAGAGAGAGCACACACACACACCGCTCCGCTTCAGCAGAGAGAGAGCACACACACCGCTCCGCTTCAGCAGAGAGAGCACACACACACACCGCTCCGCTTCAGCAGAGAGAGAGCACACACACCGCTCCGCTTCAGCAGAGAGAGAGCACACACACCACTCCGCTTCAGCAGAGAGCACACACACCACTCCGCTTCAGCAGAGAGAGAGCACACACACCGCTCCGCTTCAGCAGAGAGAGAGCACACACACCGCTCCGCTTCAGCAGAGAGAGAGCACACACACCGCTCCGCTTCAGCAGAGAGAGAGCACACACACCGCTCCGCTTCAGCAGAGAGAGAGCACACACACCGCTCGGCTTCAGCAGAGAGAGAGCACACACACCGCTCCGCTTCAGCAGAGAGAGAGCACACACACCACTCCGCTTCAGCAGAGAGAGAGCACACACACCACTCCGCTTCAGCAGAGAGAGAGCACACACACCGCTCCGCTTCAGCAGAGAGAGAGCACACACACCGCTCGGCTTCAGCAGAGAGAGAGCACACACACCGCTCCGCTTCAGCAGAGAGAGAGCACACACACCGCTCGGCTTCAGCAGAGAGAGAGCACACACACCGCTCCGCTTCAGCAGAGAGAGAGCACACACACCGCTCCGCTTCAGCAGAGAGAGAGCACACACACCGCTCCGCTTCAGCAGAGAGAGCACACACACCGCTCCGCTTCAGCAGAGAGAGCACACACACCGCTCCGCTTCAGCAGAGAGAGCACACACACCACTCCACTTCAGCAGAGAGAGCACACACACCGCTCCGCTTCAGCAGAGAGAGAGCACACACACCGCTCCGCTTCAGCAGAGAGCACACACACCGCTCCGCTTCAGCAGAGAGAGAGCATACACACCGCTCCGCTTCAGCAGAGAGAGCACACACACCGCTCCGCTTCAGCAGAGAGAGAGCACACACACCGCTCCGCTTCAGCAGAGAGAGAGCACACACACCGCTCCGCTTCAGCAGAGAGAGAGCACACACACCGCTCCGCTTCAGCAGAGAGAGAGCACACACACCGCTCCGCTTCAGCAGAGAGAGAGCACACACACCACTCCGCTTCAGCAGAGAGAGCACACACACCGCTCTACTTCAGCAGAGAGAGAGCACACACACCACTCCGCTTCAGCAGAGAGAGCACACACACCGCTCTACTTCAGCAGAGAGAGAGCACACACACCACTCCGCTTCAGCAGAGAGAGCACACACACCACTCCGCTTCAGCAGAGAGAGAGCACACACACCACTCCGCTTCAGCAGAGAGAGCACACACACCACTCCGCTTCAGCAGAGAGAGAGCACACACACCACTCCGCTTCAGCAGAGAGAGAGCACACACACCGCTCCGCTACAGCAGAGAGAGAGCACACACACCACTCCGCTTCAGCAGAGAGAGCACACACACCGCTCCGCTTCAGCAGAGAGAGAGCACACACACCGCTCCGCTTCAGCAGAGAGAGAGCACACACACCGCTCCGCTTCAGCAGAGAGAGCACACACACCGCTCCGCTTCAGCAGAGAGAGAGCACACACACCGCTCCGCTTCAGCAGAGAGAGCACACACACCGCTCCGCTTCAGCAGAGAGAGAGCACACACACCGCTCCGCTTCAGCAGAGAGAGAGCACACACACCGCTCCGCTTCAGCAGAGAGAGCACACACACCGCTCCGCTTCAGCAGAGAGAGCACACACACCACTCCGCTTCAGCAGAGAGAGAGCACACACACCGCTCCGCTTCAGCAGAGAGAGCACACACACCGCTCCGCTTCAGCAGAGAGAGAGCATACACACCGCTCGGCTTCAGCAGAGAGAGAGCACACACACCGCTCCGCTTCAGCAGAGAGAGAGCATACACACCGCTCGGCTTCAGCAGAGAGAGAGCACACACACCGCTCCGCTTCAGCAGAGAGAGAGCATACACACCGCTCCGCTTCAGCAGAGAGAGAGCACACACACCGCTCCGCTTCAGCAGAGAGAGAGCACACACACCGCTCGGCTTCAGCAGAGAGAGCACACACACCGCTCCGCTTCAGCAGAGAGAGAGCACACACACCGCTCCGCTTCAGCAGAGAGAGCACACACACCGCTCCGCTTCAGCAGAGAGAGAGCACACACACCGCTCCGCTTCAGCAGAGAGAGAGCACACACACCGCTCCGCTTCAGCAGAGAGAGAGCACACACACCGCTCCGCTTCAGCAGAGAGAGAGCATACACACCGCTCCGCTTCAGCAGAGAGAGAGCATACACACCGCTCCGCTTCAGCAGAGAGAGAGCACACACACCGCTCCGCTACAGCAGAGAGAGCACACACACCGCTCCGCTTCAGCAGAGAGAGCACACACACCGCTCCGCTTCAGCAGAGAGAGCACACACACCACTCCGCTTCAGCAGAGAGAGAGCACACACACCGCTCGGCTTCAGCAGAGAGAGAGCACACACACCGCTCCGCTTCAGCAGAGAGAGAGCACACACACCACTCCGCTTCAGCAGAGAGAGAGCACACACACCACTCCGCTCCGCTTCAGCAGAGAGAGAGCACACACACCGCTCCGCTTCAGCAGAGAGAGAGCACACACACCGCTCCGCTTCAGCAGAGAGAGAGCACACACACCGCTCCGCTTCAGCAGAGAGAGCACACACACCACTCCGCTTCAGCAGAGAGAGAGCACACACACCACTCCGCTTCAGCAGAGAGAGCACACACACCACTCCGCTTCAGCAGAGAGAGAGCACACACACCACTCCGCTTCAGCAGAGAGAGCACACACACCGCTCCGCTTCAGCAGAGAGAGCACACACACCACTCCGCTTCAGCAGAGAGAGAGCACACACACCGCTCCGCTTCAGCAGAGAGAGAGCACACACACCGCTCCGCTTCAGCAGAGAGAGAGCACACACACCGCTCCGCTTCAGCAGAGAGAGAGCACACACACCGCTCCGCTTCAGCAGAGAGAGCATACACACCGCTCCGCTTCAGCAGAGAGAGCATACACACCGCTCCGCTTCAGCAGAGAGAGAGCACACACACCGCTCCGCTTCAGCAGAGAGAGCATACACACCGCTCCGCTTCAGCAGAGAGAGCACACACACCGCTCCGCTTCAGCAGAGAGAGAGCACACACACCACTCCGCTTCAGCAGAGAGAGAGCACACACACCGCTCCGCTTCAGCAGAGAGAGAGCACACACACCGCTCCGCTACAGCAGAGAGAGAGCACACACACCGCTCCGCTTCAGCAGAGAGAGAGCACACACACCACTCCGCTTCAGCAGAGAGAGAGCACACACACCACTCCGCTTCAGCAGAGAGAGAGCACACACACCGCTCCGCTTCAGCAGAGAGAGAGCACACACACCGCTCCGCTTCAGCAGAGAGAGAGCACACACACCGCTCCGCTACAGCAGAGAGAGAGCACACACACCGCTCCGCTTCAGCAGAGAGAGAGCATACACACCGCTCCGCTACAGCAGAGAGAGAGCACACACACCGCTCCGCTTCAGCAGAGAGAGAGCACACACACCGCTCCGCTTCAGCAGAGAGAGAGCACACACACCGCTCCGCTTCAGCAGAGAGAGAGCATACACACCGCTCCGCTTCAGCAGAGAGAGAGCACACACACCGCTCCGCTTCAGCAGAGAGAGAGCACACACACCGCTCCGCTTCAGCAGAGAGAGAGCACACACACCACTCCGCTTCAGCAGAGAGAGAGCACACACACCGCTCCGCTTCAGCAGAGAGAGAGCACACACACCCGCTCCGCT
>NC_137113.1:2407821-2441753 GCF_949357685.1 Gobio gobio | reverse complement strand
AGTGTGTGTGTGTGTGTGTGAGATGGGTAGGTTTAGGGGTAGGGGCAGTGTGTGTGTGTGTGTGTGTGTGTGTGTGTGATGGGTAGGTTTAGAGGTAGGGGCAGTGTGTGTGTGTGTGTGTGTGTGTGTGTGTGTGATGGGTAGGTTTAGGGGTAGGGGCAGTGTGTGTGTGTGTGTGTGTGTGTGTGTGTGTGTGTGTGTGTGTGTGTGTGTGTGTGATGGGTAGGTTTAGGGGTAGGGGCAGTGTGTGTGTGTGTGTGTGATGGGTAGGTTTAGGGGTAGGGGCAGTGTGTGTGTGTGTGTGTGTGTGTGTGTGTGTGATGGGTAGGTTTAGAGGTATGGGCAGTGTGTGTGTGTGTGTGTGAGATGGGTAGGTTTAGGGGTAGGGGCAGTGTGTGTGTGTGTGTGTGTGTGTGTATGTGTATGTGATGGGTAGGTTTAGGGGTAGGGGCAGTGTGTGTGTGTGTGTGTGTGTGTGTGTATGTGATGGGTAGGTTTAGGGGTAGGGGCAGTGTGTGTGTGTGTGTGTGTGTGTGTGTGTGTGTGTGTGTGATGGGTAGGTTTAGAGGTAGTGGCAGTGTGTGTGTGTGTGTGTGTGTGTGATGGGTAGGTTTAGGGGTAGGGGCAGTGTGTGTGTGTGTGTGTGTGTGTGATGGGTAGGTTTAGGGGTAGGGGCAGTGTGTGTGAAGTGGCATATGTGGTTTACAAGGACAAAATGTCAGGTTACTCACCAGCATTATGAGGACACTTGGGTTTATGAGGACATCTCAGTGTCCTCATAAACCCAAGCCCATATACGTTGTTTTTAGGCATAAATTGATGCCCTGGTGAAGTTTTTTCAATTTTCTAAATATGACCTTACAAACCATGTTGTGTATGTGTATATATTAAAAAATATGACCTTCTATACCATGATGTGTATGTGTACATCGTCCTCTCAAACCAGGTTATGATTTGTATGTTTTTTTTGTTGTTTTTTTACCAGCCGTAATAGAATATAGTCACAAAATAAAACTGAAATTACTTTGACAGACATATATGGGTCATTCTACAGGGAAAGAAAAAAAGCTGTATGCAATATGCAATATTCATGCTTAACTAATGCACAGATAATCATGAGTTTGTGTATGACCCATGAATAACTAGCCAAATAAATGTAATAATGATTACTTAATTAGCAGCTAATAAAGAATCTGATAAATAGGTTAGATCTATGAATTGCTATTAATTACTGTAAATGTCATCAAGATTCCCTCTCAGCATAGTATTAACTAATAAATTAATGTGTTAATTACCAGTATGGGTTGGACGCTTATGTAACTAGCTTTAATTGAGTGGAAAGGGGCAATTAAATGCCACAAAGAGTGTTTTTTTATTCAATTGTGCTACTTTTCTATCGTTTTTTTGTGTTTGACTGTTGCACTCGCATCTCGCTTCTATACTTTTGCAGAGAATCGTGCATGACACGGCTTTATAAACGCGGCACTTAAAGATGTCCTAGAACGAAAAATTTAGAAAAAAACCTTGGCATAGTTGAAAACAAGAGTTCAGTACATGGACATCATATACAGTGAGTCTCAAACACCATTGCTTCCTCATTCATGTGTACAAACCCGATTCCAAGAAAGTTGGGACACTGTACAAATTGTGAATAAAAACAGAATGCAATGATGTGGAAGTTTCAAATTTCAATATTTTATTCAGAATACAACATAGATGACATATCAAATGTTTAAACTGAGAAAATGTATAATTTTAAGGGAAAAATAAGTTGATTTTAAATTACATTTCACAACACAAAGTTGGGATAAGGCCATGTTTACCACTGTGTGGCATCCCCTCTTCCCGTCTGCAAACGTCTGGGGACTGAGGAGACAAGTTGCTCAAGTTTAGGAATAGGAATCTTGTCCCGTTCTTGTCTGATACAGGCTTCGAGTTGATCAACTGTCTTAGGTCTTCTTTGTCGCATCTTCCTCTGGACTGCAGGCTGGCCATTTCAGTACCCGGATCCTTCTTCTATGCAGCCATGATGTTGTAATTGATGCAGTATGTGGTCTGGCATTGTCATGTTGGAAAATGCAAGGTCTTCCCTGAAAGAGACGACGTCTGTATGGGAGCATATGTTGTTCTAGAACTTGGATATACCTTTCAGCATTGATGGTGCCTTTCCAGATGTGTAAGCTGCCCATGCCACATGCACTCATTCAGCCCCATACCATCAGAGATGCATGCTTCTGAACTGAGCGCTGATAACAATTTGGGTTGTCATTGTCCTCTTTAGTCCAGATGACATCCCAGTTTTCCAAAAAAGAACATCAAATTTTGATTCGTCAGACTACAGAACAGTTTTCCACTTTGCCACAGTCCATTTTAAATGAGCTTTGGCCCAGAGAAAACGCCTGCGCTTCTAGATCATGTTTAGATATGGCTTCTTTTTTGACCTATAGAGTTTTAGCCGGCAACGGCAAATGGCACGGTGGATTGAGTTCACGACAAGGTTTTCTGGAAGTATTCCTGAGCCCATGTTGTGATTTCCATTACAGTAGCATTCCTGTATGTGATCCAGTGCCATCTAAGGGCCCGAAGATCACGGGCATCAAGTATGGTTCTCCGGCCTTGACCCTTACGCACAGAGATTGTCCAGATTCTCTGAATATTATGAATATATTATTCACTGTAGATGATAACTTCAAACTCTTTGTAATTTTTCTCTGAGAAACTCTTTTCTGATATTGCTCTACTATATTTCGCAGCATTGGTGGAATTGGGCAAATCCTCTGCCCATCTTGACTTCTGAGAGACACTGCCACTCTGAGAGGCTCTTTTTATACCCAATCATGTTGCCAATTGACCTAATAAGTTGCAAATTGGTCCTCCAGCTGTTCCTTATTTGTACATTTAACTTTTCCGGCCTCTTATTGCTACCTGTCCCAACTTTTTTGGAATGTGGAGCTCTCATGAAATCCAAAACTTTTCAAAATGTCTCACTTTCAACATTTGATATGTTATCTATATTCTATTGTGAATAAATATAAGTTTATGAAATTTGTAAATTATTGCATTCCTTTTTTTATTCACTATTTGTAGAGTGTCCCAACTTGTTTGGAATCGGGTTTGTAAATATCGTGTGTGACAAACACCGCAACAGTCGGGATCATTAATATGTTTCGACTGCTGATCATAAATATGTAAGCCCCCAACATTTGCATATGCCAGCACATGTTCAAGGTCAGGCAGAAACTGTACAGCTGAATCATCTGGAGTTCTGCAGGTATTGTGAAGAAACAAGCGTCAAGCGAGGATATCGAAAAGATCATGGAAATAAATGTTATGTTCCAGGCTGTGCACGGGATGTGAGGACTTTTCATACCCTTCCCACAGAACAAAACTGTCAACAGACATGGATGATGTTTTTCTATAACCGGATACCGCAACAATTTATTTCAAAGTTGTTTGTTTGCTCGGCCCATTTCACCACGGACAGTTTTTGTAACCTGGGACAATTTATGACAAATATTAAAATTAATAATAATAATTAATAATTTGTCAGTGTGTGTGTCAGCTCAATCATGGTATGGGAGGACATGTTTAACATTACTACAAATACAGACACTAACAGTTTTTGTCTGAGACTTTCATCTAAAATGAGGCTGTTTTAATTTATAATAATGATATTAATGCTAAATAATACCTACTATGACTAATATTTAATAATAATCTAATATTTAATAATAATTTGTCAGTGTGTGTGTCAGCTCAATCATGGTATGGGAGGACATGTTTAACATTACTACAAATACAGACACTAACAGTTTTTGTCTGAGACTTTCATCTAAAATGAGGCTGTTTGAATGTATTATAATAATAATAATAATGCTAAATAATACCTACTATGACTAATATTTAATAATAATTTGTCAGTGTGTGTGTGTCAGCTCAATCATGGTATGGGAGGACATGTTTAACATTACTACAAATACAGACACTAACAGTTTTTGTCTGAGACTTTCATCTAAAATGAGGCTGTTTTAATGTATTATAAAAATAATAATAATAATAATAATGCTAAATAATACCTACTATGACTAATATTTAATAATAATTTGTCAGTGTGTGTGTGTCAGCTCAATCATGGTATGGGAGGACATGTTTAACATTACTACAAATACAGACATTAACAGTTTTTGTCTGAGACTTTCATCTAAAATGAGGCTGTTTGAATGTATTATAATAATAATAATAATGCTAAATAATACCTACTATGACTTATATTTAATAATAGTTTGTCAGTGTGTGTGTCAGCTCAATCATGGTATGGGAGGACATGTTTAACATTACTACAAATACAGACACTAACAGTTTTTGTCTGAGACTTTCATCTAAAATGAGGCTGTTTTAATTTATAATAATGATATTAATGCTAAATAATACCTATTATGACTAATATTTAATAATAATCTAATATTTAATAATAATTTGTCAGTGTGTGTGTCAGCTCAATCATGGTATGGGAGGACATGTTTAACATTACTACAAATACAGACACTAACAGTTTTTGTCTGAGACTTTCATCTAAAATGAGGCTGTTTGAATGTATAATAATAATAATAATAATAATGCTAAATAATACCTACTATGACTAATATTTAATAATAATTTGTCAGTGTGTGTGTCAGCTCAATCATGGTATGGGAGGACATGTTTAACATTACTACAAATACAGACACTAACAGTTTTTGTCTGAGACTTTCATCTAAAATGAGGCTGTTTTAATTTATAATAATGATATTAATGCTAAATAATACCTACTATGACTAATATTTAATAATAATTTGTCAGTGTGTGTGTGTCAGCTCAATCATGGTATGGGAGGACATGTTTAACATTACTACAAATACAGACACTAACAGTTTTTGTCTGAGACTTTCATCTAAAATGAGGCTGTTTGAATGTATTATAATAATAATAATAATGCTAAATAATACCTACTATGACTAATATTTAATAATAATTTGTTTGTGTGTGTGTCAGCTCAATCATGGTATGGGAGGACATGTTTAACATTACTACAAATACAGACAGTAACAGTTTTTGTCTGAGACTTTCATCTAAAATGAGGCTGTTTGAATGTATTATAATAATAATAATAATGCTAAATAATACCTACTATGAATAATATTTAATAATAATCTAATATTTAATAATAATTTGTCAGTGTGTGTGTGTCAGCTCAATCATGGTATGGGAGGACATGTTTAACATTACTACAAATACAGACACTAACAGTTTTTGTCTGAGACTTTCATCTAAAATGAGGCTGTTTGAATGTATAATAATAATAATAATAATAATAATAATAATAATAATAATAATGCAAAATAATAACTACTATGACTTATATTTAATAATAATCTAATATTTAATAATAATTTGTCTGTGTGTGTGTCAGCTCAATCATGGTATGGGAGGACATGTTTATCATTACTACAAATACAGACACTAACAGTTTTTGTCTGAGACTTTCATCTTAACCTCTTGACCGTCACCGTCCCACAGGTGGGACGCCTGGTGCTCTTTTTTTGATCGCCTTTTTTCATATCATATATTTAAGTAATTATCACAAATTAGGTATCATTTGAAAGCTTACAAACTCAAAATTCATCCTGTGAAAACCGTTTTGAAATCGGACATTGTGTTGCCATGGAAACGTTACTCTAAATTATTCTAGTGGGCTCCTCCCCTAGTGGGCGCTGTCATGTTTCATATTACAACAATTATTTTAACTACTTTATATTCAAAATCTTTTCCAATCTTGACAAAACGCATATTGTCGGAAAGGTCTGAGTCTCAAGGGTCCATATTTGGTGACTGTTTTGTGATGGAAGTAATATTTGGACAGAAATGTACAGGAAAATGCATCAAAACAACAATAAATGGAATTTGAATGACACCCGGTGGCTATTTTTGGTACAGCACCCTAAACAAAATCTCATGGGGACTTCAATTTTTGTGATATCAACTTCAAATTTGGAACACAAATTGGTTAGACATATGGCTTTGATTTTATAGTAATTTTAGAGTAAATTATTTTTTGTAAAATATATATTTTATATGAAATAAAAAATATTTAGTACAGTATTTTTCATTTACAGTCAATTTAAACTTCCATAACTATTTCATACTTTCATATTTTGAATTGCTTTCACTTCAGCAATAATCTGCAGAATGTCGTCTTTAAAACGAGACCAAACTTTGGTCTATATTCCAAAGCATTCTTGAATTACAGCCCTTTAAGTTTGGATAGTGCATTTTCATGTGTATTCTAAAAAGGGGGGTGACAGTTAAAGGGTTTAAATGAGGCTGTTTTAATGTATTATAATAATAATAATAATAATGCTAAATAATACCTACTATGACTTATATTTAATAATAATTTGTCTGTGTGTGTGTCAGCTCAATCATGGTATGGGAGGACATGTTTAACATTACTACAAATACAGACACTAACAGTTTTTGTCTGAGACTTTCATCTAAAATGAGGCTGTTTTAATTTATAATAATGATATTAATGCTAAATAATACCTACTATGACTAATATTTAATAATAATTTGTCAGTGTGTGTGTGTCAGCTCAATCATGGTATGGGAGGACATGTTTAACATTACTACAAATACAGACACTAACAGTTTTTGTCTGAGACTTTCATCTAAAATGAGGCTGTTTGAATGTATTATAATAATAATAATAATAATGCAAAATAATACCTACTATGACTAATATTTAATAATAATCTAATATTTAATAATAATTTGTCAGTGTGTGTGTCAGCTCAATCATGGTATGGGAGGACATGTTTAACATTACTACAAATACAGACAGTAACAGTTTTTGTCTGAGACTTTCATCTAAAATGAGGCTGTTTTAATGTATTGTGATAATAATAATAATGCTAAATAATACCTACTATGACTTATATTTAATAATAATCTAATATTTAATAATAATTTGTCAGTGTGTGTGTCAGCTCAATCATGGTATGGGAGAACATGTTTAACATTACTACAAATACAGACACTAACAGTTTTTGTCTGAGACTTTCATCTAAAATGAGGCTGTTTTAATGTATTATAATAATAATAATAATGCTAAATAATACCTACTATGACTAATATTTAATAATAATTTGTCAGTGTGTGTGTCAGCTCAATCATGGTATGGGAGGACATGTTTAACATTACTACAAATACAGACACTAACAGTTTTTGTCTGAGACTTTCATCTAAAATGAGGCTGTTTGAATGTATTATAATAATAATAATAATGCTAAATAATACCTACTATGACTTATATTTAATAATAATCTAATATTTAATAATAATTTGTCAGTGTGTGTGTCAGCTCAATCATGGTATGGGAGAACATGTTTAACATTACTACAAATACAGACACTAACATTAATTAGAATTATTTACAGTAAAATACTGTTGTATTTAAGATTTCAGGTGTTCCTTGAAGTAAAGATGATATATATTGTCTGATTGTCTGTTGTTTTGCATAGACTTGGACCTTGTATTTGATCGGTTGCATAGATTTAGAAAATCACAACATGATGGCAGGAAAAATTCAAAAGATCTCACCTAAAGATGGCACATTTAAAATGTTATTAGAATATAACTATATTTCAAATGTTACATTCATTCGGTATTAACTCAACTTATGGTATTCATTTATAACTTGTGGTATTAATTTATGTCCTCGTAGACCAGCAAGTGGTCCAATCTGTGTATGATAGACCTCATAACCCATAATGTCCCTTTAAACAATGATTGTATTTTGACCTTATAAACCTGTGAAATTTCTGTTGCAAGTCCTCTCGACAATGTACATTATATGCTACATATGAAGTCATATGTATCTTGTTAATCAAAAAAGTAAGCCTTTTGCATAACTGTATTGATTTCCTGATGCTGGGAAAGGTGTGTCCTTGTAAACCATGGTTAATGCCAACTGTCCTCATAAGTACTATATGCCAGTCTGTGTGTGTGTGTGTGTGTGTGTGAGATGGGTAGGTTTAGGGGTAGGGGCAGTGTGTGTGTGTGTGTGTGTGTGTGTGTGTGTGTGTGTGTGTGTGTGTGTGTGTGTGTGTGTGTGTGTGTATGTGTATGTGATGGGTAGGTTTAGGGGTAGGGGCAGTGTGTGTGTGTGTGTGTGTGTGTGTGTGTGTGTGTGTGTGTGTGTATGTGATGGGTAGGTTTAGGGGTAGGGGCAGTGTGTGTGTGTGTGTGTGTGTGATGGGTAGGTTTAGAGGTAGTGGCAGTGTGTGTGTGTGTGTGTGTGTGTGTGATGGGTAGGTTTAGGGGTAGGGGCAGTGTGTGTGTGTGTGTGTGTGTGTGTGTGTGTGATGGGTAGGTTTAGAGGTATGGGCAGTGTGTGTGTGTGTGTGTGAGATGGGTAGGTTTAGGGGTAGGGGCAGTGTGTGTGTGTGTGTGTGTGTATGTGTATGTGATGGGTAGGTTTAGGGGTAGGGGCAGTGTGTGTGTGTGTGTGTGTGTGTGTATGTGATGGGTAGGTTTAGAGGTAGGGGCAGTGTGTGTGTGTGTGTGTGTGATGGGTAGGTTTAGAGGTAGGGGCAGTGTGTGTGTGTGTGTATGTGATGGGTAGGTTTAGAGGTAGGGGCAGTGTGTGTGTGTGTGTGTGTGATGGGTAGGTTTAGAGGTAGTGGCAGTGTGTGTGTGTGTGATGGGTAGGTTTAGGGGTAGGGGCAGTGTGTGTGTGTGTGTGTATGTGATGGGTAGGTTTAGAGGTAGGGGCAGTGTGTGTGTGTGTGTGTATGTGATGGGTAGGTTTAGAGGTAGGGGCAGTGTGTGTGTGTGTGTGTGTGTGTGTGTGTGTGTGTGTGTGTGTATGTGATGGGTAGGTTTAGGGGTAGGGGCAGTGTGTGTGTGTGTGTGTGTATGTGATGGGTAGGTTTAGGGGTAGGGGCAGTGTGTGTGTGTGTGTATGTGATGGGTAGGTTTAGGGGTAGGGGCAGTGTGTGTGTGTGTGTGTGTGTGTGTATGTGATGGGTAGGTTTAGAGGTAGGGGCAGTGTGTGTGTGTGTGTGTGTGTGTGTATGTGATGGGTAGGTTTAGGGGTAGGGGCAGTGTGTGTGTGTGTGTGTGTGTGTGTGTATGTGATGGGTAGGTTTAGGGGTAGGGGCAGTGTGTGTGTGTGTGTGTGTGTGTGTGTGTGTATGTGATGGGTAGGTTTAGGGGTAGGGGCAGTGTGTGTGTGTGTGTGTGTGTGTGTGTGTGTATGTGATGGGTAGGTTTAGGGGTAGGGGCAGTGTGTGTGTGTGTGTGTGTGTGTGTATGTGATGGGTAGGTTTAGGGGTAGGGGCAGTGTGTGTGTGTGTGTGTATGTGATGGGTAGGTTTAGGGGTAGGGGCAGTGTGTGTGTGTGTGTGTGTGTGTGTGTGTGTGTGTGTGTGTGTGTGTGTGTGTGTGTGTGTGTGTGTGTGTGTGTGTGTGTGTGTGTATGTGATGGGTAGGTTTAGGGGTAGGGGCAGTGTGTGTGTGTGTGTGTGTGTGTGTGTGTGTGATGGGTAGGTTTAGGGGTAGGGGCAGTGTGTGTGTGTGTGTGTGTGATGGGTAGGTTTAGAGGTAGTGGCAGTGTGTGTGTGTGTGTGTGTGTGATGGGTAGGTTTAGGGGTAGGGGCAGTGTGTGTGTGTGTGTGTGTGTGTGTGATGGGTAGGTTTAGAGGTATGGGCAGTGTGTGTGTGTGTGAGATGGGTAGGTTTAGGGGTAGGGGCAGTGTGTGTGTGTGTGTGTGTGTGTGTGTATGTGTATGTGATGGGTAGGTTTAGGGGTAGGGGCAGTGTGTGTGTGTGTGTGTGTGTGTGTATGTGATGGGTAGGTTTAGAGGTAGGGGCAGTGTGTGTGTGTGTGTGTGATGGGTAGGTTTAGAGGTAGTGGCAGTGTGTGTGTGTGATGGGTAGGTTTAGGGGTAGGGGCAGTGTGTGTGTGTGTGTGTATGTGATGGGTAGGTTTAGAGGTAGGGGCAGTGTGTGTGTGTGTGTGTGTGTATGTGATGGGTAGGTTTAGAGGTAGGGGCAGTGTGTGTGTGTGTGTGTGTGTGTATGTGATGGGTAGGTTTAGGGGTAGGGGCAGTGTGTGTGTGTGTGTGTATGTGATGGGTAGGTTTAGGGGTAGGGGCAGTGTGTGTGTGTGTGTGTGTGTGTATGTGATGGGTAGGTTTAGGGGTAGGGGCAGTGTGTGTGTGTGTGTGTGTGTGTATGTGATGGGTAGGTTTAGAGGTAGGGGCAGTGTGTGTGTGTGTGTGTGTGTGTGTGTGTGTATGTGATGGGTAGGTTTAGGGGTAGGGGCAGTGTGTGTGTGTGTGTGTGTGTGTGTATGTGATGGGTAGGTTTAGGGGTAGGGGCAGTGTGTGTGTGTGTGTGTGTGTGTGTATGTGTATGTGATGGGTAGGTTTAGGGGTAGGGGCAGTGTGTGTGTGTGTGTGTGTGTGTGTGTGTGTATGTGATGGGTAGGTTTAGGGGTAGGGGCAGTGTGTGTGTGTGTGTGTGTGTGTGTGTGTGTGTGTGTGTATGTGATGGGTAGGTTTAGGGGTAGGGGCAGTGTGTGTGTGTGTGTGTGTATGTGATGGGTAGGTTTAGGGGTAGGGGCAGTGTGTGTGTGTGTGTGTGTGTGTGTGTGTGTGTGTGTGTGTGTGTGTGTGTGTGTGTGTGTGTGTGTGTGTGTGTGTGTGTGTATGTGATGGGTAGGTTTAGGGGTAGGGGCAGTGTGTGTGTGTGTGTGTGTGTGTGTGTGTGTATGTGATGGGTAGGTTTAGGGGTAGGGGCAGTGTGTGTGTGTGTGTGTGTGTGATGGGTAGGTTTAGAGGTAGTGGCAGTGTGTGTGTGTGTGTGTGTGTGTGTGTGTGTGTGTGTGTGTGTGTGTGTGTGTGTGTGTGTGTATGTGTATGTGATGGGTAGGTTTAGGGGTAGGGGCAGTGTGTGTGTGTGTGTGTGTGTGTGTGTGTGTGTGTATGTGATGGGTAGGTTTAGGGGTAGGGGCAGTGTGTGTGTGTGTGTGTGTGTGTGATGGGTAGGTTTAGAGGTAGTGGCAGTGTGTGTGTGTGTGTGTGTGTGATGGGTAGGTTTAGGGGTAGGGGCAGTGTGTGTGTGTGTGTGTGTGTGTGTGTGTGTGATGGGTAGGTTTAGAGGTATGGGCAGTGTGTGTGTGTGTGTGTGAGATGGGTAGGTTTAGGGGTAGGGGCAGTGTGTGTGTGTGTGTGTGTGTATGTGTATGTGATGGGTAGGTTTAGGGGTAGGGGCAGTGTGTGTGTGTGTGTGTGTGTGTGTATGTGATGGGTAGGTTTAGAGGTAGGGGCAGTGTGTGTGTGTGTGTGTGTGATGGGTAGGTTTAGAGGTAGGGGCAGTGTGTGTGTGTGTGTATGTGATGGGTAGGTTTAGAGGTAGGGGCAGTGTGTGTGTGTGTGTGTGTGATGGGTAGGTTTAGAGGTAGTGGCAGTGTGTGTGTGTGTGATGGGTAGGTTTAGGGGTAGGGGCAGTGTGTGTGTGTGTGTGTATGTGATGGGTAGGTTTAGAGGTAGGGGCAGTGTGTGTGTGTGTGTGTATGTGATGGGTAGGTTTAGAGGTAGGGGCAGTGTGTGTGTGTGTGTGTGTGTGTGTGTGTGTGTGTGTATGTGATGGGTAGGTTTAGGGGTAGGGGCAGTGTGTGTGTGTGTGTGTGTATGTGATGGGTAGGTTTAGGGGTAGGGGCAGTGTGTGTGTGTGTGTATGTGATGGGTAGGTTTAGGGGTAGGGGCAGTGTGTGTGTGTGTGTGTGTGTGTGTATGTGATGGGTAGGTTTAGAGGTAGGGGCAGTGTGTGTGTGTGTGTGTGTGTGTGTATGTGATGGGTAGGTTTAGGGGTAGGGGCAGTGTGTGTGTGTGTGTGTGTGTGTGTGTATGTGATGGGTAGGTTTAGGGGTAGGGGCAGTGTGTGTGTGTGTGTGTGTGTGTGTGTGTGTATGTGATGGGTAGGTTTAGGGGTAGGGGCAGTGTGTGTGTGTGTGTGTGTGTGTGTGTGTGTATGTGATGGGTAGGTTTAGGGGTAGGGGCAGTGTGTGTGTGTGTGTGTGTGTGTGTATGTGATGGGTAGGTTTAGGGGTAGGGGCAGTGTGTGTGTGTGTGTGTATGTGATGGGTAGGTTTAGGGGTAGGGGCAGTGTGTGTGTGTGTGTGTGTGTGTGTGTGTGTGTGTGTGTGTGTGTGTGTGTGTGTGTGTGTGTGTGTGTGTGTGTGTATGTGATGGGTAGGTTTAGGGGTAGGGGCAGTGTGTGTGTGTGTGTGTGTGTGTGTGTGTGTGATGGGTAGGTTTAGGGGTAGGGGCAGTGTGTGTGTGTGTGTGTGTGTGATGGGTAGGTTTAGAGGTAGTGGCAGTGTGTGTGTGTGTGTGTGTGTGTGTGTGATGGGTAGGTTTAGGGGTAGGGGCAGTGTGTGTGTGTGTGTGTGTGTGTGTGATGGGTAGGTTTAGAGGTATGGGCAGTGTGTGTGTGTGTGAGATGGGTAGGTTTAGGGGTAGGGGCAGTGTGTGTGTGTGTGTGTGTGTGTGTGTATGTGTATGTGATGGGTAGGTTTAGGGGTAGGGGCAGTGTGTGTGTGTGTGTGTGTGTGTGTATGTGATGGGTAGGTTTAGAGGTAGGGGCAGTGTGTGTGTGTGTGTGTGATGGGTAGGTTTAGAGGTAGTGGCAGTGTGTGTGTGTGATGGGTAGGTTTAGGGGTAGGGGCAGTGTGTGTGTGTGTGTGTGTGTATGTGATGGGTAGGTTTAGAGGTAGGGGCAGTGTGTGTGTGTGTGTGTGTGTATGTGATGGGTAGGTTTAGAGGTAGGGGCAGTGTGTGTGTGTGTGTGTGTGTGTATGTGATGGGTAGGTTTAGGGGTAGGGGCAGTGTGTGTGTGTGTGTGTATGTGATGGGTAGGTTTAGGGGTAGGGGCAGTGTGTGTGTGTGTGTGTGTGTGTATGTGATGGGTAGGTTTAGGGGTAGGGGCAGTGTGTGTGTGTGTGTGTGTGTATGTGATGGGTAGGTTTAGAGGTAGGGGCAGTGTGTGTGTGTGTGTGTGTGTGTGTGTATGTGATGGGTAGGTTTAGGGGTAGGGGCAGTGTGTGTGTGTGTGTGTGTGTGTGTATGTGATGGGTAGGTTTAGGGGTAGGGGCAGTGTGTGTGTGTGTGTGTGTGTGTGTATGTGTATGTGATGGGTAGGTTTAGGGGTAGGGGCAGTGTGTGTGTGTGTGTGTGTGTGTGTGTGTGTATGTGATGGGTAGGTTTAGGGGTAGGGGCAGTGTGTGTGTGTGTGTGTGTGTGTGTGTGTGTGTGTGTGTATGTGATGGGTAGGTTTAGGGGTAGGGGCAGTGTGTGTGTGTGTGTGTATGTGATGGGTAGGTTTAGGGGTAGGGGCAGTGTGTGTGTGTGTGTGTGTGTGTGTGTGTGTGTGTGTGTGTGTGTGTGTGTGTGTGTGTGTGTGTGTGTGTGTGTGTATGTGATGGGTAGGTTTAGGGGTAGGGGCAGTGTGTGTGTGTGTGTGTGTGTGTGTGTGTATGTGATGGGTAGGTTTAGGGGTAGGGGCAGTGTGTGTGTGTGTGTGTGTATGTGATGGGTAGGTTTAGGGGTAGGGGCAGTGTGTGTGTGTGTGTGTATTTGATGGGTAGGTTTAGAGGTAGGGGCAGTGTGTGTGTGTGTGTGTGTGTGTATGTGATGGGTAGGTTTAGGGGTAGGGGCAGTGTGTGTGTGTGTGTGTGTGTGTGTGTGTGTATGTGATGGGTAGGTTTAGGGGTAGGGGCAGTGTGTGTGTGTGTGTGTGTGTGTGTGTGTGTGTGTGTATGTGATGGGTAGGTTTAGGGGTAGGGGCAGTGTGTGTGTGTGTGTGTGTATGTGATGGGTAGGTTTAGGGGTAGGGGCAGTGTGTGTGTGTGTGTGTGTGTGTGTGTGTGTGTGTGTATGTGATGGGTAGGTTTAGGGGTAGGGGCAGTGTGTGTGTGTGTGTGTGTGTGTGTGTGTGTGTGTATGTGATGGGTAGGTTTAGGGGTAGGGGCAGTGTGTGTGTGTGTGTGTGTATGTGATGGGTAGGTTTAGGGGTAGGGGCAGTGTGTGTGTGTGTGTGTGTGTGTGTGATGGGTAGGGGCAGTGTGTGTGTGTGTGTGTGTGTGTGTGTGTGTGTGTGTGTGTGTGTGTGTGTGTGATGGGTAGGTTTAGGGGTAGGGGCAGTGTGTGTGTGTGTGTGTGATGGGTAGGTTTAGGGGTAGGGGCAGTGTGTGTGTGTGTGTGTGATGGGTAGGTTTAGGGGTAGGGGCAGTGTGTGTGTGTGTGTGTGTGTGTGTGTGTGAGAGAGAGAGAGTGTGTGAGCGTGTTCATTCGGGAGAAGTGCCCATATAAGGAATTCCTCCCTTTATGACGTCACACAGGGCCATGTTCTAACTAGGCACAGAAATACTCCGTCACACGTCCATCTCGTGTTTTGAAATGTTGTCCATGTTCATGAGGATCAACTCTAACAGTGTGAAGGAAAGCGAGCCTTTAAACAGCTTTTGCGCTGGCTTCCATATCAAATGTAGTGAATTCCTCTGGTGTGGTGGAGCATGTGTTTGAGCTCTGCCTCTCTCCGGCTCAGGGTGGCCGTTTGATGTGGTGATCTGTAAGATGAGTGGCCTGGTCCAGGGGGCGTCCGTCTCCGCATCCGTCTTCACACTGGTGGCCATCGCAGTGGAAAGGTGAATAACTCTCGCCCGCCGCACTGCACATGGGGTTACACACACAAGCCAACATGTTCATCTGCAAAACCAGCACATCTCATATTCTAGGTATTATGAGATCGCAACAGACGTGAAGGAGCAATGAAGAGCTCGCTCCAGTGCTGGGAGATTAACACTTTAAAGGCTTTGTTTAATGCAGTGTATATGCTCACACTTCCTGCTTCTAGTCAGAACTCGAGCTGCTGCGTTTTTGGCCCAATAATTAAAATCTCTGTTTTTACAGAATTAAGTACTGGGAAATTGCAATGTTTTATTTCAACGCAAATTTATGTTATTTAATTTAAACACATTATTTATTTTATTCAATTTATTTATTAAAATTTATATTGTTGGAATACAATTTTCTTATTTATTATGTACATTTATATATTTTTATTTTATTTTAATCAAATTTATATTATTTTAATTAATACATTTTTTAAATGTAATCAAATTTATTTATCTTCATTTATAGCGTATTATTTTAATACATTTTCTTATTTGTTTAATCTAATGTATTTATAAATGTACATTTATATTATTTTATTTTAAGACATTTTATTTATTTATTTTAATCAAATTTATATTATTTGAATTAATACATTTTCTTATTTTAATAAAATAAATATTTTAATTTAATATATTTATACATGTAAATGTATATTATTTTACTAAATTTTCTTATTTATTTTAATCAAATTAAATATTATTTTAATTAATACATTTTCTTCTATTTTAATACAATTTATTTATTTTAATCTAATGTATTTATAAATGTACATTTATATTGTTTTCATTTAAGACATTTTCTTATTTATTTTAATCAAATTTATATTATTTTATTTAATATTTTCTTATTTTGATCAAATTTATTTAAATCAAATGCATTCATTTCATTTTATATTATTTTATTTAATGCAATTTCTTATTTTAATCAAATGTATTT
This sequence comes from Gobio gobio, assembly GCF_949357685.1. Taxonomy (NCBI): domain Eukaryota; kingdom Metazoa; phylum Chordata; class Actinopteri; order Cypriniformes; family Gobionidae; genus Gobio; species Gobio gobio. The sequence goes on along the minus strand of NC_137113.1, from coordinate 2,426,037 downwards.
ATTTATTTTATAGTATATTATTTTAATACATTTTCTTATTTATTTTAATCAAATGTATTTATTTAATTTTAATACATTTTCTTATTTATTTGAATCATGTTTGTTTATTTACATTTATATTTATTCAGAAAACAACTATAGTAAAAGCATCTTGATTTAAGAATTTTTAGATTTTTAGATAGGAAACAAGACAAAAACACTAAATAGTTGTGAGGACACTGCCTTTTCTAATATGATTGTCACAAAAGGAGATTTGAAATTGGTCTGTAATGAGTGATGTGTTGAACTCAAGATTAAGGTAAGGGGCGGGACATTTCCCAAACACCAATCAGAGCACAGTGTGCTTTTCAGAAGGCGGGGCTTCACAGAGACAGGAAGTAAACAGAGCGTTACTGACAGACTGGGAAGAGAGGAGCCGCAACACTGGAGAATATGAGGAAATAATCAACACTCAAGCAGGAAAACCTGCTCTAGTCGAGCTAAAAACACATAATATGCCTCTAATAATTAGGCTATGATCATTCTGGCATCCTTTACTCACCTTCACAGAGCTGCCAACTCTCACGCTTTCGCCGACACACGGTTTTGCCTGTTTTCACACGCACTCACGCCACACATCCAATTCCTCACGCAAAAAAAAAACAAAACAAAAAAAAGGCTGATCTTGGCCCGAGACTCGTTCGTCCTTTTCAAACTCCCTGACGGTATGGCGCTGCTGTCCATATATAAGTAGATGCCCAGCGAGTGTTTCTATGGGCCGCTTTCGAACTGTCAAAGCTGCTCGTGAACGCGCTTTGTGAACATTCAAATGTTGCCTGTGCGTCTGCAACCGTAGTTATACGCATGCTGCATGTATGAATATCTATATCTGCAATAGACTGAAGCTGAGGATTTTATAGGATTTAGTTTATCATTAATGGTAGATAATTCTGCATATGCTTAAATCTTAATATTATTTTAACATCATTAATATTATATAATCAGAGAAGTTAATTGGAAATTAATCATAAACCAATCAGCCATCCAAATAAATTATTTATAAAATTAGTAATAAATTAGCTTATATGTTTAATAAACATCAATATAGACTATTTATTCAAACCAAGTTTTAAGTAGGCCCTATGCCTAATCATTTTAGGTATTATTTGAAAGCTTAAATTCTCAAAAATCATCCTGTTTTGTAAAAAAACATCACATAACTGAATTTAAACAATTCTTAAGAACAGGGAAAATTATACACTAGGAGTCAAAATGATAAATGATATGTTTATTTTAAAATATGATTTTATATAATATTCTAGATACATTATTATTCTACATTATTTTAATGCACGTAGCTTATCAATCCAACAGTTAACAAACATTTACAACACTGTTTGTATGTGTAAACTGTGTAAAAATAGGGGTTTTTCTTTTGCATTCGTCTGAATTCAGCAGCAGACTCCCTGAATGAAAAAGCAGAAATATGTCGGTTTCTCTTCTTTAACTACTCTTAAACTTTGTTTAATTTAAGCACTTTCTAAGACCAATGTTTGTTTTCACATAGTTGCCAGTCCTTGAATACTGTGTCTGAAATTCAAGAACCGTGAACCATGTGTTTTTGTGTAGATCCAAACGTTATAATTGCTAAACTAGCACAATACATGAAGAACGCGTTAGCTAATACCATTCTAATCAAAATATCAATCAACCTAATCAACCTTAAACACTGGTCTATTAATAAGTCATTAGGCACAACAATAGTTTTCTGGTTGAATGTTTAGCTCAAGTCTAGAAGGCTCTACAATAGCCACGTTTACATGCGCACTTTTTTGTCATTCCGATTAAAATCATTCCGATTGAAAGATTTGTTGGACTGTTTACATGTGACGTTATCTAAACCCATCTGGTGTTTACATGTGCTGACTTTCAGTAGGAATCCTTTTGTGACATGCGCACACAGTTTGTCTGCCGCCTCAGATTCGTTACGTATCGTGGATCAATAGTTCTGTGTTGGTAATTTGTATATTTATTTATTTTTCTGTGGGCGGACATGCAGTAGTTTAACCTAATTTACGTCCTATACAATGGCTATTTCAACAGCTGTGAATGATGAATGCGGAATCAAAAATGAATTCAATTCATTTATTTTGAAAAACACAAAATTAACAATAAAATGCACTCAAATTATTAATAAAAATATAGGATATACGGTGAAACATGAATGAAGCATTCAAGACGTGCTCAGCATCATTACTAGTAGTACTAAACATATATATTTCAGATTATTAAGGAAAGATACCATAATCACAAAGTTATAAATATTAACAAAAGTAATTAAAGTAGACTGGGGGTAATGCTACTTAACCAATTTGAAGCAGTTGTTGAATTTTTTTTTTCTAAATAGCTAACTTAACTATAACAGAGAGCAGCTTGAATGTTCCCCGTTGAAATGGCAGCTCTCAACGGCCACCAGGACTTGTACAGTTTTATAAAAAAATAAATTAAAAAATAAATGATTCTGTCAGGCGCAGTTGAAGCCGAGGACAAACGCTGTCGAGATGAGATGCTGTAGCCAGGCTATGTCTGTGTCATTATTCAACATTATGTTCATAACATGTTACGAAAAAAAAGTTTAATACCTCAGACAAATGAACTTTCATCTCTTGTCAACATTAGCCTGGTGTGAGCGCGGCGCGCGCTCTTCAGTTGAGGAGGCGCGCGCTGTATATCACGTCACAGAAAGACGTGCACTCAAAGTAATCGGATCAGATCGTTTACATGGTGGAATTTTTCGTTTGATCGGTTCATGAAAAGGTTTATCCCACCCCTCTCAAACCCATTACAATTTCATTCGGTTTGGTCATTTTTATTCCGATTGAGGTGTTTATATGGAGTATTTTTATTCGGATTGGACTTTTAAACCGATTACAGTGCTCCATGTAAACGCACCTAGTGATACCGAACATGAATCAGAATAAGTTCAGGTATTGCACATCTTTAGCAGACCACCCCAAAATCCACTAGAATGCAGGAAATCACATCTACTTAATCCAAAGTTTCCTGGGGGTGGACCTTCAGCTGTGTCTGCTTCAGAGAACGTAACCAATATTGTCCATCTCCATAGGCTGCCCATATCAACGGCTTTGGGCCTCCCCACAAACCACCAGAATGCAGGGTATACATGCGTACAACATCAAATTAATTCCAATTCTCTGATATATGAGCCATCAACTTGTGTGGCTGCGTGTGCAGCATAATTTTGATCTCCCCTGACAAAAATCTCACTCCAAGGTTTTTTGAAAAGTTGGCAGGTATGCCTTCCGTACAGGTGTAGAAACAATGCTCAAGTCAGAAATTGCTAGAGGTAGAAAGACTGACTCCTCGCCTCTCTTCTGTGAAACACGAGAAGAAGTCGTGAGGAGCTACTGCAGTATAAACTAGTGTTGGGACACTGACAGACGTGTTCGCAATGTGCTGAAGAACCACAGATGAACACTTCCATTGTGTGGAACTGAAGAAAGTTAGTCAATTAAAGGTAGAAGACACACACAGCTTCACAAACACAAAGCATTTGACAGACGTCTCAGTCTTTGGCTTTTGAACAAAGCCGTGATTAGCAGAGACTGTGTGTGAGACTCTCCTCAGCTCTGGTTAAGATGCTGTAATTAAACACTTCTGAGCAAGAACTCAAATCTCTGAGAAGCCTTTATAGCAGGTGAACTGCTGTGGATATCGTGATAAATATCTGTAATATAGATTTTGCAGAATATTGGTCTGTGAAATAATCAGTATGCAAATTATGATCACCTTACATTCTCTCAGTGTTGGTCTGCTGGTCACTTTATTCACTTCCTGTCTCAGTGGACGCTTCCCGCCATGTAAGAAAAAAAAAATCATAATTAAACATAAAACATGTCATACTTATGTGATACATTTTGACTTTGTATCTCATTATTATGAATTAGTATGCCATAATTTTACATTTTTCTTATAATTATGGCTTAAATTATGACAATTTCAACATTTCAATTTTTTAGTTTCATAATTTCATGTTATAATTCAAATTGTGTTCAAATTTAATATCATAACTTTTTGTTTTGTAATTTGGATTTTATTTCATACATTTTGATTAATTCATAATTTTGACATTTCAATCTCACAAATTTGCCTTTTTTTCATAATTATGACATTTTGTTTAGTGTCGACTTTTTCATAATTATGACATTTGATGAATTATTTAATTTTGACCTTTTATCTTCTAATAATGATTTATGTCATAATTTTGACTTTTTAATATTTTTCGACTTAATTTCAAATCCATTTTTTAAATCTCAAAATGTCAAATTTCCAGTCATAATTTAAATTTTGTGACTTTTTATTTTGTCATTTGGATGTTTTATTTCATAATTTTGATTCATTCGTAATGTTGGCTTTTTAATCTCAATTTCAACTTTTTTGTCATAATTTGAATGATCTCATAATGTTAATGTGTTGTTTATGTCATAATTTAATTTTTTTAATCCAAAAGTTTTAACTTTTCTGTCATAATTCCAATTTTGTTTATAATTAGACTTTTTATTCTCAGAATTTTGACTTTTTATTTTGTCATTTTGATAAATTCATAATCTTGACTCATAGTTTCAATTTATTTGTCATAATTAATAAATTTCAATGTTATTGTTTGAATCTTTTTGTTACTTTGTCATATATTTTTAATCTATCTTTTGCACTAATAATTCGAACTTTTTCATAATGATATCATAGTATGAGTTGTCAAAATGATAACATAAAAGGGAAAAAAGTCATATTTTTGACTTATTTCTTATAATTATGACTTGACATAATATCAGTTTTAATTTCCATTTTTTTTCCGACTTTTTAATCTCATAATATGATTTTTTTGGTCATAATTTTGATTTATTAATCTAATAATTGTACATTTTAATCTCATAATTTGAATTTTCATAATTATGAAAACAAAAAATCCTAATCATTATTTTATTTTTTACTTTTTAGGACCAATTGTTTAATCTCAAAATGTAAATTTTGAATATAATTTAGATTGTGATTATCCTGGCTGATGTGATTGTCCACAGCATGATGTTTCTGTTGTCATTTGTATTTTGTATTTCATAATTTTGATTAATTCATAATATTGACTCAAAATTTCAACTTATTTTTCATAATTCAAATTGTAATAAATCTCACTTTTATTGTTTGAATATTTTTGTCATTTTATTATAATTGCATTTTTTTCATTAATAATTAGATTTTCTATCATTTCAACTTTTTTATAATGACAGTGTGAGTTGTCAAAATTATAACAAAAGGAAAAAAGTCGTAATTATGGTTTGTCATGATATCAGTTTTAATTTCAACTTTTTGTGATAGTTCCATTTATCTCATAGTTTGATTTTTTATTCCCATAATTAGATTTTTTTTGTCATAATTTTGATTTATTAATATAATAATTTTGACATTTTAATCTCACAAATTTGACTTTTTTTCATAATTATGACATTTTGTCATAGTGTTGACTTGAATTTTTAATAATCTAAATTTAATTTTTTTGTCTTATGTCAATTTCAATTGTTTTTGTCATAATTATGACATTTGATGAATAATTTAATTTTGACTTTTTATCTTCTAATTATGACGTCATAATTTTTACTTTTTAATATTTTTCGACTTGTCATAATTTCAACTCCAATTTTTTAATCTCAAAATGTCAACTTTTCTGTCATAATTCCAATTTTGTTTAAATTTTGACTTTTTATTCTCATAATTTTGACTTTTTATTTTGTCCTTTGGATGCTTTTTTTCATAATTTTGATTAATTCATAATGTTGTTTTTTTAATCTCAATTTCAACTTTTTTTAAATTGATCTCATCACTTGATTGTTTTAGTCTTGTTTGTCATAATTTCATTTTTTTAATCCAAAAGTTTGAACTTTTGTCATAATTTTTGTACTTTTTATTCTCATAATTTAGATTTTTCATTTCATAATTTTGATTAATTCATAATATTGACTCAAAATTTCAACTTATTTGTCATAATTCAAATTGTAATAAATCTCAATTTTATTGTTTGAATATTTTTTTCATTGTATTAAAATTGCATTTTTTTCATTAATAATGAGATTTTCTATCATTTCAACTTTTTTATAATGACAGTGTGAGTTGTCAAAATTATAACAAAAGGAAAAAAGTCGTAATTATGGTTTGTCATGATATCAGTTTTAATTTCAACTAGGGCTGTCAAAAGATTAATTGCGCTTAATCGCATCCAAAATAAAAGTTTATGTTTACATATTATATGTGTGTGTGTACTCTGTTAATTATTATTTATATATAAATACACACACAAGCATGTATATATTTAAGAAAAAAATATTATTTTTATATATAAAACATTTATATTTATATATATTATAGATTATATAAATGTATATACAGTATATACATGCAAATATTCCTTAAATATATACATGAATGTGTGTGTATTTATATATAAATAATAATAAACAGAGTACACACACATATAATATGTAAACACGAACTTTTATTTTGGATGCGATTAATCGCGATTAATCTTTTGACAGCCCTAATTTCAACTTTTTGTGATAATTCCATTTATCTCATTAGTTAGATTTTTTATTCACATAATTCGATTTTTTTTGTCATAATTTTGATTTATTAATATAACAATTTTGACATTTTAATTTCATACATTTTTTTTTATGATTATTAATTTTTTTGTTGACTTTTTATGTCATAATTTTTTTTTTTTTTTGACTTTTTCAAAACATCTCAAAATGTAACCTCCACTTGCCCCCTAGGTTTCGCTGCATCGTGTATCCGTTCCAGCGTAAGCTGACGCAGCATCAGGCCATCATCACCATCGCCTTCATCTGGGCTCTGGCCATCGCCATCATGTGTCCCTCGGCCGTCACGCTGACCGTCTCCCAGGACGTCCTGCACTTCACGGTGGACCGGGACAACATCACCTACCCCCTGTTCACCTGCTGGGAGGCCTGGCCCGACCGCAGCATGAGGAAGATCTACACCACCGTCCTGTTCTCGCACATCTACCTGGCTCCGGTCGCTCTCATCGCCATCATGTACACGCGCATCGCCCTCAAGCTGGTCCAGTCCCCCGCCTCCATCCGGGGCGCGCGGGCGGAGGACGAGGGCCGCAGGGTTTCCCGCAGGAAGCTGCGCGTGGTGAACATGCTCCTGATGGTGGCGCTGCTGTTCAGCGTGTCCTGGCTGCCGCTCTGGATCCTCATGATGCTGACCGACTACGGGAACCTGTCGGCCGCTCAGCTGGACCTGGTGGCCGTCTACATCTTCCCCTTCGCCCACTGGCTGGCCTTCTTCAACAGCAGCGTCAACCCCATCGTCTACGGCTACTTCAACGAGAACTTCCGGCGCGGGTTCCAGGCGGCGTTTCAGCTGGGTGTGTGTGTGCTGGAGGAGCCGCCTCAGCCCCGCCGCACCGGCCCCTGGAAACACAACCGCGTGTTCGCGGACGGAGACGGGCCGGACGCTCAGGGGAACGGCCGGAGGGATGAGCCTCGGGATGAGCTGGTGCTGGAGGATCTGGACTGAACCAGCGCATGTGTGTGTGTGTGTGTGTGTGTGTGTGTGTGTGTGTGTCACACACCTAACACTGCCACAAAACAAAACATCTCATTGAAGTAAAAAAAAAAAAAGTGTTTTAAAAAGCTATGCTTGTGTTTATAGGCCTGCACACATTCTTCTGATTATATATCAATATCACTAATAATTAAACAATATTACTATTAGGGGTGTAACGGTACACGTATTCGTACCGAATCGTTTCGGTACAGGGCTTTCTGTTCGGTGCGTGTGTGTACTAGGGATGCCACAATTCTCAATATAATATTGAACCGTTCGGTACGGCATTCACGGTTCAATACGCGCTTGTGAATTGCGTTTTTCTCGGTTTCGCATTTAATTAATTATTTTTCTACAAATTCTATAATTTGCCTCCATCCCAATATACTGAACAACGCAACATACATTCACATCACAGGTTAGTGTTAGAGTTATACTCACGGAACACTATAGTTAAACTTATTCACAATCACGAAAGTTCATTATTTGCATGTGTTTTAAAGCCTTGCCGGTTCATTCGCGTGCGCGGTTTTAACATGCGCTTTTCAGATCGCGCGCACTAAACGCCTGTCAAACACGTGAATACTGGACTAAATAGTCATGTTACTGCGCTAATACTGTGAAATACACACAAGGTTAACATAAACACAGTCGGTTTTGTCTAAAGTGAAAGTAAAATCGCAGCAACTTAAACTGACAGCAACGCAGCCTATAGTGAACACGTCGTCCTTAAAGGGACAGTTCACCTCAAAAATTATGTCATTATTTACTCACTCTAATATTGTTTCAAACCTGTATTCATTTCTCGATGACAGAATTTTCATTTTTGAGTGAACTATCCCTTTAATGTTAATACAACAACTAAAGACAAAGAAAAAATCACTCACTGCTCTTGACTGAAAAACTAATACAGAAGCTTTAATAAGAATCAGTGTATATTTTATAATGAAGTCTATGTAGTGTTTTATTTTTACATTTATTCATTCAATTTCATACTTTAATGCTGCTGTACTGCTCTGAGCTGCCAGTGTAAATCTTTATATATATTTATTTTATATTATCCAATACACTAGGAATGTGTACAAGGGTTTTTTTAAGTAAAGTTTTAAGTTTAAGTAAGGTTTTTCAATTCTTTTAAGTAAAATAAAGAAAGAGTATTGCAATAAAAAAATAGTCTTTTTTCTCTTTAACCTCTTGCGGTTCCTGTCGCCTTAGAATAGAATAACAAAAAATTTATGTGACAAGCCATCAGAACCGAACCGAACCGAAAACCGTGGGTAAAAACCGAGGTGTGTATTGAACCGTGGACTAACTGTATTGTTGCATCCCTAGTGTGTACCAAACGCTTCCGAATACAATCTTTAACAGTTAACAGTTGGCTTGTTTAAAGCGTGGAACACACTACAATCCTAGTTCCCACTCGAATATATTAAGTATTCAGTCCATTTCATCACGAAATTCAAACGATAAATGCCGTTTTGACGCTCTTTAATGTGACGACTGATCACTGTAGGCGCATCAATTCAAGCAGCCGCGGCGCGCGATCATCTCTTCCAGAAGAATAAACATGAATTAATATCATAAAGGGTTAGTTCACCCAAAAATGAAAATTCTGTCATTAATGACTGACCCTCATGTGGTTGGACACCCGTCAGACGTCCGTTCATCTTCAGACACAAATGAAGATATTTTAGTGTAAATCTGATGCTCTGAAAGGCCTCCATTGGCTCAATGGCACGGTTCACTCTCAAGACCCTTAAAAGACACTAAAGACGTCGTTACAAAGTCCATCTCACTACAGTGGTTCTACAATAACTTTATGGAGTGACGAGAATAGTTTTTGTGCGCAAAAAAACCCTAAATAACCACTTATATAGTGATGACGATTTCAAAACACGGCCTCATGAAGCTTCGAAGCGTTATGAATCAGTGAGTCGAATCATGATTCGGATCGCGTGTCAAACTGCTGAATCGACTCACCGATTCATAACGCTTCGAAGCTTCATGAGGCCGTGTTTTGAAATCATCATCACTATATAAGTCGTTATTTAGGGGTTTTTTGCACACAAAAACTATTCTCGCCGATTCATAAAGTTATTGTAGAGCCGCTGTAGTGAGATGGACTTTGTAACGACGTCTTTAGTGCCTTTTAAGGGTCTTGAGAGTGAACCGTGCCATTGAGCCAATGGAGGCCTTTCAGAGCATCAGATTTACACTAAAATATCTTCCTTTGTGTCTGAAGATGAACGGAGGTCTGACGGGTGTCCAACCACATGAGGGTGAGGAATTAATGACAGAATTTTCTTTTTTGGGTGAACTAACCCTTTAAGGTATGTTGAGGATAACACTTACTGAAACGTATAATATGTGGTGTAATCGCTCAATCAGTGTTTCAACCGCGGAAAGACGTCAAACAGATGGTAAACAATGTCACAGCATCATTTACCTCAGAGTCAGAAGTCATTCAGTCCACAGCTGTTAATTCACTAGAGAAATCAACTCTTTCACTAAATATATGACCTATATTAGCCTATATATATATATATATTAATTCTACTTAACCTGTTAGTTATGTCTTGATTATTTAATGCTATGTTTAGATAAATCTGTTATGAAAATGACAGTCACTAAGATTATATTTCAACAACGAATTGGAGAAAAAACATAATTTTATAATTAGATTCAGGAGTTAATGCAAAAACTGCCTTATGTGAAGTTTACATGTTTGCACACAATGTGTTATTTGAGTGTTGATTATTATATCTAAATATGAATATCAGCTGAATATAGGCTCATAGTTTGGGCTCTGTTGTTAACCTTTAATATTATAGTAATAATGTGCAAGTAAGGGCTCATATAGTTTACAGCAAAGACTTTTAGTTATAATTTAATTCGTTTAAGGACAGACACAATTTTTCAGTATACCACTGTTTAATAAAAAATAAATAAAAAGATATTTTTTTTTAAACTGCTGTACCGAACCCGTACCGAACCGTCAGTTTTGTGTACCGTTACACCCCTAATTACTATTGTGATATTTCAGTGCATAAGAAAAATATAATAACAAATAGTTAAGAAATATTACTATTGTAATATTTCACTATTAATGTAATATTTTATGAAAGAGGAAAAATATAATAATAATTTAGTTTTATGGTGCGTTCACACCGGACGCGAATGACGCAATTCGCGCGAGTGATTTACATGTTAAGTCAATGCAAAGACATTCTGCGGTGCGATTCGCGCGAATGACGCGAATTGAGCGTTTTGAACGCGTGATTTGCGCGAATCGCTCAAGTTGAAAAATCGGAACTTTGTCGGATATTCGCGCCGTATTAACCAATCAGGAGCTTGCTCTAGTAGTGACAACAATGAGGAGAAAATCTGTATATTAATATCTGGTTCAGACAATATGATTATCAATGTGATAACATTATATAACATGAAACACAACCCAGTCTCTTTTTGTTAAATGCAAGTTTATGTTTGATCAATAATACAAAAGTATAAGTAAAAGGTATAATAAGCTATACATGAAATAAAGCAAACAATTCAGTCAAACATTCAGTGCTAGTCGGCTACAACGGTAACGTACAGTTATAGCCTAAAAATAAAAAAGTAATGAAACTTATCTTTGCCCTCAGCCTAAACGATTCGCCGGGGGACAAATTATAGATCCATGAGAGCAAAGATCGGCCGTTACAATACGAATTATAGCTCGAGACGCCACAGAGACATCAGAGCCAGTTCAAATGGGCGCTCTCATAATAAATAAACCACAGATTTGAGCTTTAAACAACTACATTATTGCCTGAAAAAGTCTTAAAACTACGTTTTGTCACACATTAACAGTATATTTTAACAAAAAAAGACGTGTGAACACAGCCCATGTCAGCCATTTCACAATGAGATGAGCCGCTGGCAGAAGCCCCGCCCATGAGGCGAATTCACATCTGTTGTGAAGTGAATGTCACACGAATGAAGCGAGTAAACTCAAAATGTTCAAGCGTCCAACTACACGCGAATAGCGCGATTTATTTGAGTCATTCACGTCCGGTGTGAACGCCACATTACAGTGCTAATGTTAATGGATTAATCTTGCAAGCTTGATTAAACAATTAAAGCTTGTATTTATTTGGTGGAAAACCACAGCGAGCCCTTAAAGCGCCTCATTATAATTCGTTTTTGATATCATATTTTCAAATTTATTTCCAAATTATGACAGTACGTCATAAGTTTGACTTTTTATCTTAGAGTTATGACTTAAGCTATACTTTTGAACAAAAAAGTTGTCAAAAATTATAAAAGAAGACTTAAATTCTTTAGTCATTATGCCATAATTTTGACTTTTTTCTTATAATTTTGACTTTTCATAATTCCAAATTTTTCTCAGTTTGATTTTTTTAATCTCATAATTCTGATTTTTTATTCATAATTATGACATTTTACATACATTTTTATTTTACATCTAATAATTTTGACATTTTCATCTTATGTTCTTTCATAATTATGACATTTGTTGTTATAAATTAGATTTTTTTAATCTCATAATTATGATTCAGTATGCCATAATTTTGACTTTTTTCTTATAATTATGACTTATTTATTTTTGAAAAATCTACTGTTAGATTTTTTTAATCGCATAATTCAGACTTTTTATTCATAATTATATTTTACATCATTAATCTAATAATTTCGACATTTTAATCTTATGTTCTTTCATAATTATGACATTTGTTGTTATAAATTCGATTTTTTAAATCTCATAATTATGATTTAATATGCTATCATTTTGACAAAAAGTCATCAAACTATAACAAAAGAAAAAAAGACGAATTCTTTTAATCTCATAATTATGATTCAGTATGCCATAATTTTGACTTTTTTCTTATAATTATGACAATGTTTTTTATGTTTTTTGATATCATAATTAGAATTTTTCTTAATAGCATAATTTATATATTAATCTTATAATTTTGACATTTTAATCTCATAAATTCTTCCAATTATGATATATTTTTTACTTTTATTCTCAAAATGTCCATTGTTAATATCATAATTTATTTTGCGTCTTTATTTTGACATGATTTGTTTGCTTGTGTTTTGGCAAAGGGCGTCCATTCGACGTGTCACGAGCTCTTAAAGCTTCTCATAATGGAAAGATGGTTTGCGCATGTTGTGTTTCTAAATGCACATTATAAGCAACTCAAACTCATGTGTAGCGAGACGCTGAAAACACCGGCGGATCATGAGCTGCACGCGTGGAAATCATAGACTGTAAAAAATGATGGACGTAGTGTCCGTGATGTCACCCGTAGGTTTCTGAAGAGTTTTTGAAGCGTAAAGTCGGCCGTCGCCATCTTGGTCATCGCCACAGTTTCTCTTGAAGCCGATGCGGAAGTGACTTAAACTGCAGTTCATGGACTGGCCACTAGAGGAGCAGAATCTCATTGAGCTCATGTTAAAATGGCCAACTTTACAGCAGACGAACACATGTTTACAGTCTGGGACAAACTGTGCTTTTGGTCTGTACGGCCAATTTTGACGACTGTGAGGGGGGAATTTATTTATAACTCATTCATTTACATTATATAAAGCCTTAAAGTTCTGCATAATTAAGGGCGTGGCCACTTTGAGTGACAGGTGGATTGCCGTTTGTCTGCTGTCTGTTATTCGTCAGCTCCGCCCACGTCCCGCCTCTGCGCTTCACATTTAAACACGCAGCGCATGCATTTATTGAATTAAAATACAGCCTGCACGGTTCGATAATCATATTCATCCTGTTCAATTGTGCTTTTTAAAAGTCATGTCCTTTAACAGACGGTGCACGCCTCAGATATGCACATTACATGCACTCATTAAGAACAAGAGAAACTGTGAATGTATTAAAATGTATGATGTGCTAGTGAGGATTGTGCTGATGTTTGCTGTGCTGATCTGGTGTTGTTTGATATGCAGATGTATGTAAAACGATTTGCTCTGTAGAACAAACAGTGTCTCGTTTGCTCCTTTAGAAAAACGCTGACAGGTAATTAGTGAAATCGTGCTGAAAAACTCTCACGTCTGTGACAATGTCTTTATGAGTAACATTTTGTGGGAAAAACTGACAGTTCACAAAACAACAAATATGAGCATTTAAAGCAAAACTCTGGCATATAGACTAATTATCTCTGATGAACGGGCTAGTTGTCACACAAGTCAAGACACAAACAAAAAGCTCAAATTTTCAACGTCATCAATAGCGGGGCATGTTGTCACAGCATTATTAAACTGCATTAAACAGCCTAATAAAGGCTTTGCATTAGAATTTAGATGGTAAAACAACAATGACACAACTGCAATAACGGAGAAGTTTTGTTTTTTTGCCCACAGAAATGGTAAACAATGTATGTGACAACTTGCCCCGACATGAAACGCTTAAAGGATTAGTTCACTTTTAAATAAACTTTTGCTGATAATTTACTCACCCCCATGTCATCCGAGATGTCCATGTCTTTCTCTCTGCAGTCGAAAAGAAATGAAGGTTTTGGATGAAAACATTCCAGGATTGTTCTCCATATAATGGACTTCAATGGGCTCCAAACGGGTCAAGGTCCAAATGACAGTTTCAGTGCAGCTTCAAAGGGCTTTAAACGACACCAGATGATGAATCAGGGTCTGATCTAGACAAACGAACGGTCATTTAAAAAATAAATAAAAAAGTTTAAGTTTTATAAGCACAAATGCTCACCTTGCTCTGTTCTGTGACGTCACGTAATACGCAATTACGTACCAAGTCAGTGTTTACAAGTTGAACGTGCACATACTAAGTCAAACACCGTTTACAAAAGAAGGTAAAACAAGGATGTCGGACGATTTTGAACATCGAGGAGAAGATGAGATGGAGTTTTTCGCCCTGCCTTTTTGAAGTGGAATACAGGAAGGAGGAAGAAATTCGGCAGATGGAAGAGACGCTGTGGCGACACACACCTCTCAAGCATCGGGCAGACGAAGATCTACCGAGAACATGTGGCAAATGCCAACCATTGCCAACAGAGGAAGAGTCTCAATGCGGCTGGAGCGTTAGAATCAGTCATTGAGTCAGCTGGTGAAACCCTGCTTCAATCTCGCTGCATTATCCTTCAGATGAGACGTTAAACTGAGGTTCTGACTCTCTGTGGTCATTAACCCTTAATCGTCCCTTGGGCTCCAGCTGACCCCACTGGACTTTTCCTCCATTTTTTAAAAGTGTTCCCTTCATCTCAGGGCCATGAGACTCGGTGACTTTTCCTAAATAATCTAAACATGCACAAAAAATCTGGGCTTGATTTGGTTGTTCTAAAGGTGTGTAAAAAAAATTTTACCGTTTAAGTCCCTCGGGGTCAGATTGACCACACATTGAAAATGAATGGGAAAGTGTAAAAAATAAAAAAAAATCACTTTTTCTGTAATTTTTTTTTTTACTAAATCCAGTATAAATCTGAAAATGTCCACATTTATATCAAGGTCTGGTCCTAGAGCATAAACACAAAGTAGAACGAACTTCCTGTCTCATACACACACGCACACACACACACACACACACACACAAACACACACGTGTGTGACTGCAACAGAGAGTATTTTTATAGAAACTGGCAAATAAAATCAACAAAACTGGCATAAATCTGAAAGATTTTCATACATAAATGAAGTACTAATACTAGAGCACAAATGCAATATGGAACAAGCATGTTCACTCACACACACACAAACACACACACACACACAAACACAAACACAGGTGTCTGGAGCTTTTTTTTGGATTTTGGCAATGAATGGGAAAATGTAAAAAATGCTTTTTTTTTTCACTTTGTTTGTAAAAAAAAATCAACTAAATCCAGTATAAATCTGAAAATGTCTACATTTATATCAAGATCTGGTCCTAGAGCATAAACACAAAGTGGAACGAACTTTCTGTCTCATACACACACGCACACACACACACACAAACACACGCATGTGTGTGACTGCAACAGAGAGCATTTTTATAGAAACTGGCAAATAAAATCAACAAAACTGGCATAAATCTGAAAGATTTTCATACATAAATGAAGTACTAATACTAGAGCACAAATGCAATATGGAACAAGCATGTTCACTCACACGCACACACACACACAAACACAAACACAGGTGTCTGGAGCATTTTTTTGGATTTTTGCAATGAATGGGAAAATGTAAAAAATGCTTTTTTTTTCACTTTGTTTGTAAAAAAAAATCAACTAAATCCAGTATAAATCTGAAAATGTCTACATTTATATCAAGATCTGGTCCTAGAGCATAAACACAAAGTGGAACGAACTTTCTGTCTCATACACACACACACACACACACAAACACACACACATGTGTGTGACTGCAACAGAGAGCATTTTTATAGAAACTGGCAAATAAAATCAACAAAACTGGCATAAATCTGAAAGAATTCCATACATAAATGAAGGACAAATACTAGAGCACAAATGCAACATGGAACAATCATGAGAAAGAGAGGGAAAAGGGCAAATAAAAGAAAGATGAAAGGCAGCTTAACTTTTGCATAACTTCCCTCTGGACCTCTAGTGGATAATGTGGTCATTGCACTCTCTTTCTCTTTAACTATAATTCCTAAAGTTTTTCCTCAAACCTACAGATGGCGGTATTCTATCCCTAACACATAGAGCAATGTCCAAAAACTATTTATATTTATTTAAGATCATCATTCAAGTGATTTTTTCATTAAAAAATTATTTTTAATGAGCCAATTTATGACATAGTTAAGTATTTGTGCAGTAAATAGGTAAAAAAACTACCAAATACCCACAAAAACACAGCATAAATGTATAGTTGAGAAGTAAATAAAAAAAATGATATATAGTTTTCCATGTAAAAAAATTATATTTCCTTATGCTATCGCTCTGTAAAAGTTTGGGGTCTATCTGACCCCAAGGGACTCAAACGTAAACCCTACTTGAGGGGCGATTAAGGGTTAAAAATCCCATCGATAAAGAGTAGGGGTGTAACCCCGGCATCCAGGCCACATTTGCCCATTGGCAAATCCTAATCATCCCCATATACGATTGGCTTCATCACTCTGTCTCCTCTCCACCAATCAGCTGGTGTGTGTGGTGGGCGTTCTGGCACAAAATGGCTGCCGTCTCATCATCAGGTGGTGCTTTACATCGGTGGTGGATGAGGAGATTCCCCCTTTCTATGTATAGCGCTTTTAATGTAACAAATTAATTACCCAACAAAATGGATTCCCATGGAGAGGTGTTTTTTAGTTTGCCCAAAATTAACTGGAGACGCCGTCTGTAATTGACCTATCGGTAAGCCCCTCCCCTCGAACGCAGATGAGCCAATAGCAGTTGAGTATCAGTTGCGCTGGGACCGGGACTCGGACATCTTTAGGTTTCAGCGCCATAGAGAAACATTATCCGAAGCTCTCATCGGTTTGATGGTGTTTATGCTACAAAAATGCTCAAATGTCGTGCCTGAGGTTCTGTAACACTGACTCCTGAGAGGATTTTCTGTTTGTCATATTCTCGTTAAGTTACGATTAAAGTCCCTGCTAACATACAAACCGAAATAACTAACTGTTCTCACGTCATGTAACACTGTAGGTCAAAAACACATTTCAGTGCCTCTCCATATTAAACTGGTTATATGTAAATTAATGTAATTTTAGATATGTTTCAGGTCTACATTATCTGTCCTACTAAGGAGGACTCTTATTTTGATGGGTATTATAGTGAAAGGAAGAGCTCGCACTCGCAGTTTATCGCAGTTGTTTAGCAGATACAAAGTTTACCAGTTATTAACTGCACCCCCGAAAAGTCATGCGGTCTGTGATTATGTTTGTTTATTGTTAGTTGTGTGAGTGTTTTGTGTAATTTGCTGTGTGTGTTAATGGTAATGCAACGGAGAGTTTGTGAATGAGACGTTAATACGCACTTCTTATGCTTTGTTTGTTCAGCTCTTACAATGATGTTTTTGGAGTGAAAAAGGACATAATAAACCATCAGTAAAGTTTTATAAGCAGTTTAATGTATATATATATATTTTTTTTTTTAAATGACAGATTGTTTCGCTAGATAAGACCCTTATTCATCGTCTGGTGTCGTTTAACCCCTTAACTGCCACCTCCCTTTTTGAGAATAGTCCTGAAAATGCACTATCAAGGGCTATATAAGGGCTGTAATTCAAGAATGCGAATAGAATGGAATATAAACCTAAGTTTGGTCTCGTTTTAAAAAATAGACACTCAGCAGATTATTGCTGAAGTGGAAGCATTTCAAAATATGAAAGTATGAAAAGTTATGGAATTTTAAATTTAATGTAAATGAAAAATACTGTAATCAATATTTTTATTTTATATAAAATATATATTTTACAAAAAATGTTTTACTCTAAAATTACTATAAAATGGGCGGCTCTCAGGAGCTCAGAGAACTCGTGATCGGTGGACACCTGTGCAATAAGTCCAAATATTATACTAAATATTCCACACTCAACTGCTAGTGGGATTATAACAAAGTGGAAGCGATTGGGAACAACAGCAACTCAGCCACAAAGAGCGGGGTCAGCACATGC
>NC_137113.1:2372821-2387821 GCF_949357685.1 Gobio gobio | reverse complement strand
GAAGTCAACTTCCAAAAATCCAAGGTCATGATATTCCAGAAGAAACCCAGAAATCTGGAACATAAACACACATTTACAGTAAACAACACCACAATTCAACACACTTTACATTATAATTATCTTGGTCTGGTTTTAACACCCACTGGAAACTTCAAATTAGCAATTCAAACATTACTTGCAAAAGCCCGCAGAGCCCTGCACGCCATACGCATGAAATTATTTAAAATAAACATCCCCATTAGAATCTGGACAAAGATCTTTGATAGCGTAATTCTGCCCATTGCACTGTATGGAAGTGAGGTCTGGGGTCCAGCGACTAACTACAGCCATAAGGTCTGGGACAAACACCCTGTAGAAGGTCTGCATGTGGAGTTCTGTAGGAACATCCTCCACGTCCACAGAAACACACCCAACAACGCATGCAGGGCGGAGCTAGGCCGACTTCCCCTTAATCTAACCATTAAAAAAAGAGCCTTGAAGTTCTGGATCCACCTACACTCAAGTTCTGAAGATGATCTTCATTTTAAAGCCCTACAAACACAGAACAGTCATCTTTGTGTAATGGTGTCAGAACTGATGAATATAGTGTATACCACTGCTCCTGTAAAACATGCAAAAATCAAAGAAATAATGAAACATGAGAAAGAGACATATATGCAGCATTGGAAACATCAAACCAAAGAGCAAAGCCGTCTCCAATGTTATCTGGGTCTAAACAGAGAGTACAGTCTGGCTAACTATCTGGTCTCAGTCAGGAACACAACACACAGAGCATTATTAACACAGTACAGACTGAGTGACCACACACTGGCCATAGAGAGAGGGCGTCATAAGAAGACGTGGCTGCCTCCAGAAGAGCGGATCTGTAGTGAGTGTAGATCAGGAGCAGTGGAGACGGAGGCACACTTCCTCCTCCACTGTGATAAATACACACCCCTCAGAGACTCACTCTATAGTCAAATCCAACACATTATCCCTGAGTTCCAGTCACTCCATGATCCTGAAAAACTGAAGATCTTACTCGGTGAAGGACCTGCTTCCCCTTATATAGCACAGCATATCTATAAATGCCACAAATTAAGATGTACTGAGTGAACACGTCCAGATTAATAATATTATTAATATATGTATATATAAATATAAATGTGAATGTGTTTTATGTATGTATTTGTTTTGCTTTGTGAAATGCTTTGGCAATATGTACCCATGTATGTCATGCCAATAAAGCGAATTGAATTGAATTGAATTGAATTGAATTGAATTGAGTGAGTGAGTGAGTGAGTGAGTGAGTGAGTGAGTGAGTGTGAGTGAGTGAGTGAGTGAGTGAGTGAGTGAGTGAGTGAGTGAGTGAGTGTGAGTGAGTGAGTGTGAGTGAGTGAGTGAGTGTGAGTGAGTGTGAGTGAGTGAGTGAGTGAGTGAGTGTGAGTGAGTGAGTGAGTGAGTGAGTGAGTGAGTGTGAGTGAGTGAGTGAGTGAGTGAGTGAGTGAGTGTGAGTGAGTGAGTGAGTGAGTGTGAGTGAGTGAGTGAGTGAGTGAGTGAGTGTGAGTGAGTGAGTGTGAGTGAGTGAGTGAGTGAGTGAGTGAGTGAGTGAGTGAGTGAGTGTGAGTGAGTGAGTGAGTGAGTGTGAGTGAGTGAGTGAGTGAGTGAGTGAGTGAGTGAGTGTGAGTGAGTGTGAGTGAGTGTGAGTGAGTGAGTGAGTGTGAGTGAGTGTGAGTGAGTGAGTGTGAGTGAGTGAGTGAGTGTGAGTGAGTGAGTGTGAGTGAGTGTGAGTGAGTGAGTGAGTGAGTGTGAGTGAGTGAGTGAGTGAGTGAGTGTGAGTGAGTGAGTGTGAGTGAGTGTGAGTGAGTGAGTGAGTGAGTGTGAGTGAGTGAGTGAGTGAGTGAGTGTGAGTGAGTGAGTGAGTGTGTGTGAGTGAGTGAGTGAGTGAGTGTGAGTGAGTGAGTGAGTGAGTGAGTGAGTGAGTGTGAGTGAGTGTGAGTGAGTGAGTGAGTGAGTGAGTGTGAGTGAGTGAGTGTGAGTGAGTGAGTGAGTGAGTGTGAGTGAGTGAGTGAGTGAGTGAGTGTGAGTGAGTGAGTGAGTGAGTGTGAGTGAGTGAGTGAGTGAGTGTGAGTGAGTGAGTGAGTGAGTGAGTGAGTGAGTGAGTGAGTGAGTGAGTGAGTGTGAGTGAGTGTGAGTGAGTGAGTGAGTGAGTGAGTGAGTGTGAGTGAGTGAGTGTGAGTGAGTGAGTGAGTGAGTGTGAGTGAGTGAGTGAGTGAGTGAGTGAGTGAGTGAGTGTGAGTGAGTGTGAGTGAGTGAGTGAGTGAGTGAGTGTGAGTGAGTGAGTGTGAGTGAGTGTGAGTGAGTGAATGAGTGTGAGTGAGTGTGAGTGAGTGTGAGTGTGTGAGTGAGTGTGAGTGAGTGAGTGAGTGAGTGAGTGAGTGTGAGTGAGTGAGTGTGAGTGAGTGAGTGAGTGAGTGTGAGTGAGTGAGTGAGTGAGTGAGTGAGTGAGTGAGTGTGAGTGAGTGTGAGTGAGTGAGTGAGTGAGTGAGTGAGTGAGTGTGAGTGAGTGAGTGAGTGTGAGTGAGTGAGTGAGTGTGAGTGAGTGAGTGTGAGTGAGTGTGAGTGAGTGAGTGAGTGTGAGTGAGTGAGTGAGTGTGAGTGAGTGAGTGTGAGTGAGTGTGAGTGAGTGAGTGAGTGAGTGAGTGAGTGAGTGAGTGTGAGTGAGTGAGTGTGAGTGAGTGAGTGTGAGTGTGAGTGAGTGTGAGTGAGTGAGTGAGTGAGTGAGTGAGTGAGTGAGTGAGTGAGTGTGAGTGAGTGAATGAGTGTGAGTGAGTGAGTGTGAGTGAGTGAGTGAGTGAGTGAGTGAGTGAGTGAGTGAGTGTGAGTGAGTGAATGAGTGTGAGTGAGTGAGTGAGTGAGTGAGTGAGTGAGTGTGAGTGAGTGTGAGTGAGTGAATGAGTGTGAGTGAGTGAGTGAGTTGTGAGCTGTGTTTATATTCAGTTTGACAGTTTACTGGAGAAACTCTGAAATCTTCCTCTGGTTTCTCCAGATCGCCACTAAAGATCCCCTCAATCCACTGAAGCAGGACCTGAAGAAAGGGAATCTGCGTTACGTCAGCAACGTCTTTCCTCACAAGGGCTACATCTGGAACTATGGAGCGATTCCTCAGGTTTGTGTCCACATCCAACAGCTCATCCAGACGCTTAGAAGTGAACCATGCAGAATTAAAGTGTGGAAAACTCCAGGGAAAAGAGAGGTGGATGCCTGAAGGAGTTCAGAGAGAGACATGGCATGCATGTTTAGATGCCAACCCAAGCACACACACAGATTTGTCCCGAGGCATTGCTGAGGGGCTATTATCAGCAGCAGCAGAACTCACCTCGGTCACATGATCAGTGTGTGTGTGTGTGTCCGGATGAATGACACGCTCAGATATGCTGGATGGATGGACGGTTCATTTCTCATCTTTTCCAGACGTGGGAGGATCCAGGACACAGGGATGGAGACACAGGCTGCTGCGGAGATAACGATCCCATCGACATCTGTGACATTGGGAATAAGGTAAAGACCAGAGTCAGACTCATTCAACCCTCAGAACGGATGATTAAAATTAAAAATTAACATCAGAAACTAAATTAAAGAAGTATTATAACAGTAGGCTACATAACACACTTATTTAATATACATATATACTTAAAAATAAAAATTTAATTAACATCAGAAACTACATAATATTATAATAGTATAATATTATAATAGTAAATAACACACTTAATTAATTATTATATATACATATATGATTTAAAATTAAAATAAAAAATATTATTATAGTAAATAACACACTTAAAAACTTTTTTTATTTAAAATATATTAACATAAAATACTAAATAAATTCATTATAATAATAGTAAATAGCACTTATATATAATATTATTAAATATGATATATATATATATAATGTAAAAAATTAGATCAACATCAGACACTACATAAAAAATATTATAATGGTAAATAACGCACTTTAAATTATTAAATTAACATAAAATACAAAATACATTCATTTATAAGAGTAAATAACAGTTATTTATAATATTATTAAATATGATATATATTAATATAAATACTGTATAAATATGATACATAATATTTAATATAAATACCATATATAAATATAAAAATTATATTATTAAATGATATATATTCATATAAATACTGTATGAATAATAATTTAAATACTATATATAAATATATTATTAAATATTATATATATATAAATAGTGTATATGAATATGATACATAATGTTTAATATAAAACCATATATAAATATTATATTATTAATTAAGATATATATTACTATAAATACGATATATAATATTTAATATAAATATCATATATATTAAATATGATCTCTATGCATATAAATACCGTATGAATATGATATATATATTTAATATAAATACCATATATAAATATTATTAAATGATCTATAAGCATATAAATACTGTATGAATATGATATATAATATAAATACTATATAAAGGTTATATTATTAAATATGATATATATTAATATAAATACTGTATGAATATAAAATAAATACCATATATAAATATTATATATATAATATTTAATAATATAATTATTTTATATTTACACATATATATTATTTATATCATATTTAATAATATATAGTGTTACTATTATTATAACTATTTAATTTAGTATATGGTGTTGAATTAATTTCATTTATTACATATAATTAAAAATAAAAATTACATTAAATTAATTCAACATCAGATACTAAATTAAACAATTAAAATAGAAAATAACTAAATTTATAAAGATATATATCATATTATATTATTATATATTTATTATATCATATTATTATAATTATTTATTTTAGTATATGGTGTTGAATTAATTTCATTTAATTACATTTTTATTTTTTATTACATATAATTAAAAATAAAATTACATTAAATTAATTCAACATCAGATACTAAATTAAACAATTAAAATAGAAAATAACTAAATTTATAAAGATATATCATATTATATTATTATATATTTATTATATACTATTATAACTATTTATTTTAGTATATGGTGTTGAATTAATTTCATTTAATTACATTTTTATTTTTTATTACATATAATTAAAAATAAAAATTACATTAAATTAATTCAACATCAGATACTAAATTAAACAATTAAAATAGAAAATAACTAAATTTATAAAGATATATATCATATTATATTATTATATATTTATTATATACTGTATATAAAATTAAACATAAATAAATCATCAGATAATAAATTAAATAATTATAATAATAGTAAATAACACTTTAAAGTTTACACAATTATGATAGTTATAAATAAAATGAAATCAGCAGACGACGCTAAATTAAATAAAGCACAAGCAATGGAAATCAGACTAATAAACGTATCATCTTAAAGTCTATAGTTGTGAGTTTTCCATGTGTAAGTGTTTTATCCGCTGGAAACGGATGGTGTGTTGTGTAAAAGCTGCTGTTAAAGGGTTAGTTCACCCAAAAATGTAAATTCTGTCATTAATTCCTCACCCTCATGTGGTTGGACACCCGTCAGTCCTCCGTTCATCTTCAGACACAAATGAAGATATTTTAGTGTAAAGCTGATGCTGAGAAAGGCTTCAGATAGGCCTCCATTGGCATTCAGTACATTTACACGCACAAGACCCATAAAAGGCACTAAAAACGTCGTTACAAAGTCCATCTCACCACAGTGACTCTACAATCATTTTACGAAGCGACGACAATAGTTTTTGTGTGCAAAAAAAATAAAAATAACACCTTTATCCAGCTTGTTCTTGTCTTCCGTGTGTGCCTCCACGACGCATGCGCGAGAATATGAGCAGATCCGGCGTTCGGGAATCCATGAAATGCCACTTTAACCCCATTTTGAGAACTACACCGAGACCTAAAGCACGATCAATGTAGAATTCAACAGCTGAGACAAGCGCGTCTTCCTCTGCTTGTAAACAAATCGCTTCTGGGTCATGTGTCCGAACGCCGGATCTGCTCATATTCTCGCGCATGCGTCGTGGAGACACACACGGAAGAAAAGAACAAGCTGGATAAAGGTGTTATTTAGATTTTTTTTTGCGCACAAAAACTATTGTCGTCGCATCGTAACATTATTGTAGAGTCACTGTGGTGAGATGGACTTTGTAACGATGTTTTTAGTGCCTTTTATGGGTCTTGTGCGTGTAAATGTACTGAATGCCAATGGAGGCCTAACTGAAGCCTTTCTCAGCATCAGCTTTACACTAAAATATCTTCATTTGTGTCTGAAGATGAACGGAGGACTGACGGGTGTCCAACCACATGAGGGTGAGGAATTAATGACAGAATTTTAATTTTTGGGTTAACTAACCCTTTAAAGCCTCGGCCATGTTTGATTTGTGTGGTCAAACCCCTTCACACTTCCACCTGAGCGAATCCCGTTCTCCGTGTGTGTGTGTGTGTCAGGTCTGCTCCCGAGGGGAAGTCATCCGAGTGAAGGTGTTGGGGACTCTGGCGCTCATAGACGAAGGAGAAACCGACTGGAAAGTGATCGTTATAAACGTGGAGGACCCAGAGGCGGAAGACTTCAACGGTTTGAGACCTTTCCCGTCTGCATCTGTAATGAGTGCCATGTTAAATCTCAGCCGCTTCTGTCTTCACAGACATCGAGGACGTCCGCAGACTCAGGCCCGGGTTCCTGCAGGCCACGCTGGATTGGTTCAGGATGTATAAAGTGCCTGATGGGAAGACAGAAAACCAATTCGCCTTCAATGGTGAATTCAAGAACAGGGTAAATTGACAGGATAAGACATGACATTTGATTAATGACTTCTCCCTGAAGGCTAATAATGAACATATTTTTCTCACCATGTCATCAAGGCAACAATATTCAATTTTAATTAAATTTTCAAAACATTCAGAAGGTCAACTCGCATTTTGGTAGAAAACATCATCAGTGAAAAAGATGCCCTGCTGGTGGGCCGACCAACCACAACACCCTAGCAACACTCAAAACACCTTAGAAACTGCATGGCGTTAACACAGAAAACACAATAAATGTTTATAAAAACATAAAATGTTTTTTTTTTTGTTATCAAATATACTATATCTTTAAAGAAATATTTTTTCAGTAGTTTTTCAATGCTTTAAAAATGAGCAAATGTACTATATATATTTTTAAATGTTTTTAAATGTTTTTAAATGTTTATTTTGAGTAAAAATACTAAATCATTTTTTTTTTAAATGGTTTAAAATTTTGTAAACATTCTATTTATTTTCTTAAATGTTTAAAAATGCTTATTTTTATAAATATAAATAAATATATTAAATATGTTTTATTTTTAAATGCATTAAAAAAAAATTATATTGTAAAATACTTTTAGTAAATATACTATTTTATTTTTAAATATTAGCAAACATTCTTAAATGGTTTAAAAATATTTCTATTTTATTTTTAGTAAATATTTTTAAATTCTTTAAAATAAATAAATATACTATATATTTTCATAAATAAATAAAAAACTATTTTAACTAAATACACTAAATATTTTTTAATGATTTTAAAATAAATAAATAAAGTATATATGTTCTTAAATGTTTTAAAATGTTTATTTTTTAATAAACATACTAAACTTTATTTTTAAATGCTTTTAAAAATGTGTAAATATAGTATATATTAAATGTTTAAAAAAATATTTTAGTAAATATACTAAATATTTTTAATGCTTTGAAAGTTAGCAAATTTTTTAAAATGTTTATTTTTAGTAAATATCCTATATTTTAATGTAAAATGTTTGATCTACTATATATTTTCTTAAGTATTTTAAAGAGTTAATTTTATACTATTTTTATTTTTGAATGCTTTTAAAAATTTGAATATACTATATTTTTTCTTAAAAAACTTTAAAAGGTTTTATCTACCGGTATTTTAAAGTGTTTCTTTTTTAGTAAATATATTTTTTATAGAAAAAATAATATATTTTTAATATTGTAAAATACTTTTAGTAAATATACTATTTTTATTTTTTACATATTTTATAATTTACAAACATTCTTAAATGTTTGAAAAATATTTTTTTATTTTATTTTTAATAAATATAAAAAAAATATATATATTTTTAAATGCTTTAAAAATGTGTAAATATACTATATATTTTCTTGAATGCTTTAATAAATGTTTATTTTTAATAAATACACTAAATAGCAAATATATATGCTTTAAATGTTTTAAAATTATTAGTTTTAGTAAAAAAAAAAAATAGCAAATATAAGATAAATATTTTGTAATGTTTTAAAATGTCTTCTCCTTTCTGTTGTGCAGGATTTTGCCATTAAAACGGTAAAGGACACTCATAGTTTCTGGAAAGCTCTGATCTCCCAGAAGACGGATGCGGGAGAACTCAACTGGTGAGACGCCGTCCGTCTATAATTATAATCTTTAATAATTATATCTAATCTTTATAATCGACACAGAACCACTCAGACGACTCATTCAGCTCAATCACGAGATCTTGAGACCACTCAGAGTCTGTGATGCTGCACTAAAAACTTACACTTCATATTTCTAATTTACTTGAATAGCATTGTAGTTTTCTTTTAATATACACTTCACAAAAGAATCAGGCATAAGATTATGACCGGTGAAGTGAGTAACACTGATGATCTCTGTTAGTGGGTGGGGTATATTCGGCAGCAAGTGAACATTTCGTCCTCAGAGTTGTGTTAGAAGCAGGAGAAATGGGCAAGCGATACACACTCTGAATCAGGGTTTCTGCAGGTTTCACCAAGTCAAATTTAAGACTTTTTAAGACCATTATGAATGAAATGTAAGACCTATAAAGGAAATGCAGTCACAAAATTACTTGCAAAGTAAATTTATTTATTCAAATTGAACAAATCGATAAACTTGTATCGATAAACTTGCACTTCCCCATAGCTCAATCCCACCAGGATATTTTTGGGGTGATTTTTGAGATCAAAATGACTGAATTTGTAATTTGCAGAAATTTAAGGATACCAAATTTACTGTATTATGTATTATGTTAGATTCACAATAGTCACACATGACAATAGAATAAACAAAATGCATAAATCTTGTTCATTTTGGTATCTTGCCATTATTTTGCGGTGAAATTACGAATTATGCAGGATCTCAAAAAATGCATTGTTGATTTTTCATTGTATTTAGTAATCGCGGAGATGCGAAAACTGGAGGACTATTATCTGAAGAATAAAATCAGTTTGATGTGTCTGCGGTACAATCCGAAAGAGACTCCCGCCAATAACACGAAAGCTGATTGGCTGCAATATAAGATGCATGTTAGTCTCATTTGTAGTCGTTATACAGCAAATTATATTTGGACTAGCGAAAGAAAGAACTACAACACCCAGAATTAAAAAACAAAACAAAAAAACATTCTAAAGCGCTGCGGGAGCATTTCAATGAGCATTAGTAGTGGGCGTAGGAAAATTAAGACCTGTTTAAAATGATTTAAGACCTAGAACTCAATACTTCTGCGAATTTAAGACTTTTTAAGGCCTAAAATTTTGATTTTGAAATTCTAGACTTTTTAAGACCCCGCGGAAACCCTGTGAATACACACTCATAGTGATTGCTTTTCTTTTAATATACACTTCAGGAAAGTATATGCATTGCTTTTGGCCATTTGAGCTTCATGCAACAGGAACTCAATATGGAGCAGGCGTTCTCTCTAAACAAACATTTAGATCAAATTGTAGACATTAGACCCGCCGCCACGCTGTGATTGAAAACCGTGTCGTCCAGCTTTCCAAAGCGGTTCCACTGATTTGAGATCAGATATTAGATTTCAACAGCTTTGGGTTGGTTTAGTTTCTGCTTTGTCTCCAACATCTGTCCCTCAGTGTGAACAGCTGTGTCTCCTCCAGCCCCTTCTGCTGCTCCCGCGCCCAAGCCAAAGCCATTGTCGATTCAGTGAGTGTTTTCTATCAGCTCTTCTGTCACACACACACACACACACACACACACACACACACAGAATTACAACGCCGTCTCGCCGGGGCATGGAGGCTTTGGGGGACTTTTGAGCATAATGAACTGCTGATTGCATTCTTCTCAAACAACGCCAGGGGTCTGTTTGGATTAATAATCACGCAAATGCAAATGATATAAAATCACTTTGACTGAAGAGTGCGAATAATGCACTGGGAGTTTAATCCTCTTGTCAGTTTGTCATTTCACTTTTAAAAAGCCATTAAAAGTCTCACGCAAAAATGAAATGTCAGACATTTACTCACCCTCGAGTCATTTAATAAAGTCGAAACTGGGGAAAAGCTTTAGAAAAGTAGAGTTAACGTCACATTTTCATGCACTCTCAAACATGCTGGGTTAAAAATAACCCAAGTAGGGTTAACCCAGCGGTTTGGGTTGTTTTAGCCCAGCGGATTGGGTTCTTTTAACCCAGCGGATCGGGTTGTTTTAACACAGTGAATGGGTTGTTTTAGCCCAGCGGTTTGGGTTGTTTTAACCCAGCAGATTGGGTTGTTTTAACCCAACGGTTTGGGTTGTTTTAACCCAGCAAATGGGTTGTTTTAACCCAGGGATTGGGTTGTTTTAGCCCAGCGGTTTAGGTTGTTTTAGCCCAGTGGATTGGGTTGTTTTAACCCAGCGGATCGGGTTGTTTTAACCCAGCGGATCGGGTTGTTTTAACCCAGCGAATGGGCTTTTTTAACCCAGCGAATGGTTTGTTTTAACCCAGCGGATCGGGTTGTTTTAACACAGTGAATGGGTTGTTTTAGCCCAGCGGTTTGGGTTGTTTTAACACAGTGAATGGGTTGTTTTAGACCAGCGGTTGGGTTGTTTTAACCCAGCAAATGGGTTGTTTTAACCCAGGGATTGGGTTGTTTTAGCCCAGCGGTTTAGGTTGTTTTAGCCCAGTGGATTGGGTTGTTTTAACCCAGCGGAACGGGTTGTTTTAACCCAGCGGATCGGGTTGTTTTAACCCAGCGAATGGGCTTTTTTAACCCAGCGAATGGTTTGTTTTAACCCAGCGGATCGGGTTGTTTTAACCCAGCGAATGGGTTGTTTTAACCCAGCGAATGGTTTGTTTTAACCCAGCGGATCGGGTTGTTTTAACACAGTGAATGGGTTGTTTTAGCCCAGCGGTTTGGGTTGTTTTAACCCAATGAATGGGTTGTTTTAGCCCAGCGGTTTGGGTTGTTTTAACCCAGCCAATTGGGTTGTTTTAACCCAGCGGTTGGGTTGTTTTAACCCAGCAAATGGGTTGTTTTAACCCAACGAATGGGTTGTTTTAACCCAGGGAATGGGTTGTTTTAACCCAGCGATTGGGTTGTTTTAACCCAGGGATTGGGTTGTTTTAACCCAGCAAATGGGTTGTTTTAACCCAGCGGATTGGGTTGTTTTAACCCAGCGAACGGGTTGTTTTAACCCAGTGAATGGGATGTTTTAACCCAGTGGTTTCGGATGTTTTAGCCCAGCGGTTTGGGTTGTTTTAAGCATGCGAATGGGTTGTTTTAAGCATGCGAATGGGTTGTTTTATAGGGCTGGGTATTGTTAGGAATTTGACAATTCGATTCGATTTCGATTCTTGAGGCTTCGATTCGATTAGATTTCGATTCGATTCGATATTGATTTATTAGCTTCGATATCGATTCAATAATAAGTAAATACACAAGTAATGAAGTACCTAAGTATATTTTTAAATAATGTGTGCAGTATTACCAATGTTTAAGAACAAATTGACCCCAGCATGTTTCCTGTCATGGTTTATTTAGCAGAACAAACCGTACAATATTGTACATGTGTTGAATACAAACCACAACTGTAACAAACAGGTGCTTTATTAACACCTCTAAAGTGCATGTAGCTGTAAGTAGTAGACAGTATATTTCTTTCTTCCTATACATTCAAGTTATAAAAGAAATGTAAACAGAAGCACAAAATGTGCATACTCATAAAAGAAAGTGCAACCATAGATATGATAACATTACAAAGTGCTATTTTGTCAACACAATAAATAACACTGAACAGCTGATCAGAGAACCTTTGGCTTATTTACTTATTTACATCGGCTTTTAACGTTGGCGGTGCAGGCTTGAACGGAGCGCAGCTGCTGTCGGCCATCTTGCTGTTTTTGTACAGCGCGTCTTGTACAACGCTGAACCGCGCTGAGCGCTCTCACTAGAGTATTACCCACAGCGCCGCCACTGGCCGGTGGGCTGAATCCATTCATAGGATTTGATGAAT
Source organism: Gobio gobio (assembly GCF_949357685.1). Taxonomy (NCBI): domain Eukaryota; kingdom Metazoa; phylum Chordata; class Actinopteri; order Cypriniformes; family Gobionidae; genus Gobio; species Gobio gobio. Next base: position 2,375,544 of record NC_137113.1, on the reverse strand, counting down.
CGATATTGAATTGAGAAACAAATAATTGCAATGCATTGATGAATCGATATTTTTACGAATGGGTTGTTTTAACCCAGGGATTGGGTTGTTTTTACCCAGGGATTGGGTTGTTTTAACCCAGCGAATGGGTTGTTTTTACCCAGGGATTGGGTTGTTTTAACCCAGCGAATGGGTTGTTTTTACCCAGGGATTGGGTTGTTTTAACCCAGCGAATGGGTTGTTTTACCCAGGGATTGGGTTGTTTTAACCCAGCGAATGGGTTGTTTTTACCCAGGAATTGGGTTGTTTTAACCCAGCGAATGGGTTGTTTTAACCCAGTGAATGGGCTGTTTTAACCCAGTGAATGGGTTGTTTTAGCCCAGCGGATTGGGTTGTTTTAACCCAGCGGTTTGGGATGTTTTAGCCCAGCGGTTTGGGTTGTTTTAACCCAGCGGATTGGGTTGTTTTAGCCCAGCGGTTTGGGTTGTTTTAGCCCAGTGGATTGCGTTGTTTTAACCCAGCGGATCGGGTTGTTTTAACCCAGCGAACGAATGGGCTTTTTTAACCCAGCGAATGGGTTGTTTTAACCCAGCGAATGGGTTGTTTTAACCCAGGGATTGGGTTGTTTTAACCCAGCGAATGGGCTGTTTTAACCCAGCGATTGGGTTGTTTTAGCCCAGCGGTTTGGGTTGTTTTAGCCCAGTGGATTGGGTTGTTTTAACCATGCGGATCGGGTTGTTTTAACCCAGCGGATCGGGTTGTTTTAACCCAGCGAATGGGTTGTTTTAACCCAGGGATTGGGTTGTTTTAACCCAGCGATTGGGTTGTTTTAACCCAGCGAATGGGTTGTTTTTTACCCAGGGATTGGGTTGTTTTAACCCAGCGAATGGGTTGTTTTAACCCAGTGAATGGGTTGTTTTAACCCAGCGGTTTAGGATGTTTTAACCCAGCGGATTGGGTTGTTTTAGCCCAGCGGTTTGGGTTGTTTTAGCCCAGTGGATTGGGTTGTTTTAACCCAGCGGATCGGGTTGTTTTAACCCAGCGAATGGGCTTTTTTAACCCAGCGAATGGGTTGTTTTAACCCAGGGATTGGGCTGTTTTAACCCAGCGAATGGGCTGTTTTAACCCAGCTGTTTGGGTTGTTTTAGACCAGCGGTTGGGTTGTTTTAACCCAGCAAATGGGTTGTTTTAACCCAACGAATGGGTTGTTTTAACCCAGCGAATGGGTTGTTTTAACCCAGGGATTGGGTTGTTTTAACCCAGTGAATGGGTTGTTTTAACCCAGGGATTGGGTTGTTTTAACCCAGCAAATGGGTTGTTTTAACACAGTAAATGGGATGTTTTAACCCAGTGAATGGGTTGTTTTAACCCAGTGAATGGGTTGTTTTAACCCAGCGGTTGGGTTAAATGTTTGCTTAAAACAACCCAATTGCTGGGTTTGTCCATTTTCAACCAAAACAATTTGGGTTGTTTTTAACCCAGCATTTTTTAGAGTGTGTAATATATTCCTGAAGTCATAAAATAATTTTGTAAGAATTCACTGAAAAAAATGTTAACTAAATGAACTGGTTAAAAAATAATATTTAATATTTCTAAATAATCTTTTTATACATAAATTCCAGTGCTTTCAAAGCATTACATTACATTCAGCACTTGTTTTTAGTCTGTTCCAAAAGATATAATTTAAAGTAATATATATATATATATATATATATATATATATATATATATATATATATATATATATATATATATAAATGATTTGCACAGAGCACACTTGTTTTTCCACCACAAAACCAGTCATAAGGGTCAATTTTGAAATGTATACATCATCTGAACGCTGAATAAACAATATTTCCATTGATGTATGGTTTGTTATGACAGTATTTGGCAACCATTTGAAAATCTGGAATCTGAGGGTGCAAAAAAATCTAAAAATTTATAAATCTGTCCAAATGAAGTCCTTAACAACGCAAATATCCCTTTAGGTGTACTATAATCTAGGACATCAAGTCCCTCTTGCTCTTTGGCGTTACAAATTACCTCCTTTTTACAATAATGTGGGTTTTTCTCCACATAAAGTCATATTACCTTAATCCTTAATGGATGGAAAGTATGATGGCAGGATAGAGTGACCGTGATGACGTCAAAAACCGCCACTGGTTCCCTCAGGTGTTTGCATTTCTGAGTAAAATAAGGTAAATATAAGTTGACGAAACTTGGACGTTTTGCTCTACGACGTAAATTACACACATTCGCACCCACAAACGCTCTTATCGAGTTATTTTTAAATAAACATACAGTTTAAAATCGTGTTTTCGATGTGATTGTGTCGTGAGTAAGACAAAATGTCAAAGTATGGTCGTTATGTTTACCACACACCTTATTGAAAACCCCCATTATAAACCCCACAGGAAAATCTCATCCCTGCATTACTCTATTATCAATTGTGTTGAATTATCATTCCTGTAAACATCTACCTTATGTTATGTTCTCAGGCTCATCCATACGGTGAGGCAGAGCCGATTCCCAGCTCAGGTGAGTGATCCGTCCTTCGGTATGATCTCCGACCGCGAACTATCAGCTCATTCTTCGTTTTCTTCTGATCAACGGATGATAGTAAACAGTCAAATAAGTCATTTTGTAAGGAATAATTGACGACGTGCCGTTGAATAATTCGAAAATAATGCACATCCGAGGCTGTAATGCGGCCAGGAGACGAAGCGAAGGACTACTTTGTTACG
>NC_137113.1:2335321-2360321 GCF_949357685.1 Gobio gobio | reverse complement strand
CTGTGGTATCTGGCATCAAGATGTTAGCAGCAGATCCTTTAAGTCCTGTAAGTTGTGAGGTGTGGCCTCCATGGATTGGACTTGTTTGTTCAGCTCATCCACAGATGCTCGATTGGATTGAGATCTGGGGAATTCGGACTCAAACTGGTTGTTGTGCTCCTCAAACCATTCCTGAAGCATTTGTGTTGCCAACTCTTGCGAGACAAATAAGCATCCGCAGCTTCCAAAACAAGCCCTATATTATTATCATCAATATTATTTATAATAAATAATTTTTTATCAATAAATGAGCCTGCAACATATTAAACTGAATCCTCGCGGAGTTTGAAAAGCAAAAACAGATGTGATTTTACAAAAATCATCAAATTGCAATAAAGGACGCGCAATGTCCTCTGAAGAGAAGAGGTTTGGAGATGGAAAAAGAGAAAAAGTGACATGAAACCAGTGTTAATTTCGTTGACGAATAATTTGTCATAATTTTCGTCAACGACCTTTTTTTCACTGATGAAAACGAGATGATAACTAAAAAAAAAACTAGTGTTGGATGACAAAAACTATAACGACATTTTCGTCAACAAATAAAAGCGAGAGGAGAATGTTAGGGAGAGACGATTAGGGCAGAGATGGGGTCAGAACTGATGTCCTGTCACAGATGAACACATTTGATCTGAACTGATCTAACCTCTGGAAAACACACGATCTACAGGCTCACACACACACACAATCCAGCTCCAGAGCAGCTCAATCAATCAATCACACACATTTTTGCCAGACCAGTGTTTATGAACTAATGCTGATGAATAACGACAGTGTTTACTTTACCATGTTTATATAGTAATATGTTTTAGACAGTTGTAATAATGCATATTTTATCTCCTGAACTTGAATGAGCTCCTGCAACTGCAACAGAGGCGCAGACATTTCAAAATAAGAGTCCCTGTGTATTTCCAGTTTGTTTATCATTAAAAGTCACGCATTATATATTCGTTTTTGGTTACACAATAAACTGTATTTAATTTCATTCCCATTTAATTCATAGTCAGGAGGAAAGACCAGTATTTGACACATATTCAATAAAGTATCAGGGTTATAATAGTTCACTAAAACCATTTTAAAAAACTTCATTACTTGAAATTAAATAAATGTTAACTGAAATTAAAAAATAAATAAACAAACTAATTTGAAGCTTTAGCTTAACCTGATATGGCCTACTGACTAAAACAGAAATACAAAGTTATAAAAACTATAGAGATGTTTTTAAAAAAACAAACAAAAAAAGTGAATTGAGCTTTCGTGTATTTTTAATGTCAAAAACAAAATGATGTCAAAATGTCAGTTCAAGTGACAGTCGGTTATGTAATGATTAAATGCTTAATGTATTACAATTTAACTAAACTCATTAGAATTTAGTCGACTAAAATCGTATAATATTTAGTCGACTAAAATCTTATGATATTTAGTCGACTAAAACTAGACTAAAACTAAAAACAATTCAGGTGACTAAAATATGACTAAAACTAAAAACAATTCAGGTGACTAAAATATGACTAAAACTAAATCAAAATTCACTGTCAAAATTAACACTGCATGAAGGCCAATTATGGTAACCCATAGTCGGAGTTAGTGCACGCATATTAGGGGCAGTAACTTGTGAACACACACACACACACACACACACACACACACACTGCAAACCTTGAAAAAGATAAGCCCTACATCTCAATGTGCATACTATCTACCCTAAATAGTATTGAAAATGATTTATGTCACACTATTTAGGATGGATAGTAGGCTATGCACATTGGGACAGAGGCAAGCACTAAGGGGAGCGCTGCAATATAGCCACATATTTATAATAAAATAAATTCAAACCATACCTACTGTTATTATTAGTAGACTTGTTTTTTATAATAGCCTGAAATTTTAAATGCATTACAAAAATATAGTTTAAATTAGGGCTGAACGATATAGACAAAATTTCATATCTCGATTTTCATGCCAGATATCTCGATATCGATACATTACGATATGACTACGTGTTCGATGAAAACTAGAATCTGAATTAAAATGTGTTTGATTTAAGCCTACCTTTCAAAAATTTGTGTCAGAAAATGTATTGTTTTTAAGCCTTTCGCATGTACGATCACACAGGTGTGATCAGTCTAGGCTGGAGCGGATGATCAACTGCATCACATGATCAACAGAGACAGGCGCGCTCAGAGCTGTCATATATCACAACTTTTCAGTGTTTTCAACCACATACTGTTTATTTTAGGTTTCAAACATATAAATTCACATAAGTACTAAAAAAACAATACATTTAGAGTTTGTAAAATACACACTGATGTCTATGGAAGAGGTAATAATAATCCTTTCCATTATAATTCGACACGTTTTATTCATATCAGATACACATTGTGTAAGTAACTTCAATGTTTACTCTATTCTATTCCCAGTTCACCAGCCACTTACTTTGAAGTATTTCGGGAGAAGTGGATGAACATAGAGGTTGTAAATCCAACAGATGCGATTCTCTGAACTGAAGGAGGCGGAGGCGGGATTATATGAGGACTATGGAGTCAATTTAATGCCTTAAAGTTTTGCACAAGAATAACGTTTTGCAAAAGAAAAAAAAAGTATTGAGAGAAAAAAAAATGTTTTGCAGACAAAAATAAGAATTGCAAAAGTGGTTTCATTTGCAACGCAACTTTTACTCTGCGTTTCAGTCAGTGAGTGTGCGATACTGTTTTCCCCTTTGCGCTTCACTTTTCTGCGCGTGTCACTTTGTGGCACTGTTTTGACGTGGGGGTGGAGTCAAGAAACTGGGGCGTGTTTAGCGGACATGGTCACGCCTCCCTCCGAGTGACATCATCTGAGTGGCAGAGAGGCATGCGACGGATCGTTTCCCTTGTTCTAACACTTTTACTAGCATTTTGTTACGACTAAATGTGTATTAAAAGCGTTTGCTTAAGTTAGAGATCATGTTAAAGTGGTGTTTATTATTTGCTAACGTGAACTATCTGAAAATAGCCAGCATCTGCTGTTTATTTCTCTCAGTCTCAGTGTGCACACTTTTATAGCTTTTGAATGTTTGGTTTTGTTAATTAAATATGTATTAGCAGCGTTTGCTTAAGTTAAAGAAGTTAGAGATCAGTTGATGGGATGTTTAGAGGCTTCTCTGTAACGTGAACTGCCTAAAAAAGCCATCTGCTGTTCATGCGTGCACACTTTTATAGCTACTGTTGATGTTTGTTTGATCACTACACAACACCCTTAGCAATGTAAACATGCGTTTGTTCTCATTGATAGTTTCTTGACTCCACCCCCACGTCAAAACAGTGCCACAAAGTGACACGCGCAGAAAAGTGAAGCGCAAAGGGGAAAACAGTATCGCACACTCACTGACTGAAACGCAGAGTAAAAGTTGCGTTGCAAATGAAACCACTTTTGCAATTCTTTATTTTTGTTTGCAAAACTTCTTTTGTTCTCTCAATACTTTTTTTTTTCTTTTGCAATCCTTTATTTTTGTCTGCAAAAAAATGTTTTTTCTCTCAATACTTTTTTTTTTCTTTTGCAAAACTTGACTCCATAGAGGACAGGTTACTACAGAAATTGTATCGTTGCACTGATTGGCTATTAGCTGTGAGAACACAGTGTCAGTCAATTTATTGGACAAAACAGCGAACATAAATTTAAAGAAACGAAGTTGCTTATTATATTTTCCTAACAAGCAACCACATTTTTTAAAATAAGCCCAAAAAAACGCGACTCGTGATTTTTTTTTAACGCGACTTGCCAAAAAAAGAAGCCCAAAGTCGCGTGTTATACACGGACTTGGCAACTATGTTCGCTCCACACGTGCATCAATGAGCCGCCCATGACCCTGTGGCCGGTTCTCCACTGGTCCTCCATGACCCTGTGGCCGGTTCTCCACTGGTCCTCCATGACCCTGTGGCCGGTTCTCCACTGGTCCTCCATGACCCTGTGGCCGGTTCTCCACTGGTCCTCCATGACCCTGCGGCCGGTTCTCCACTGGTCCTTCATGACCCTGTGGCCGGTTCTCCACTGGTCCTCCATGACCCTGTGGCCGGTTCTCCACTGGTCCTCCATGACCCTGCGGCCGGTTCTCCACTGGTCCTTCATGACCCTGTGGCCGGTTCTCCACTGGTCCTCCATGACCCTGTGGCCGGTTCTCCACTGGTCCTCCATGACCCTGTGGCCGGTTCTCCACTGGTCCTTCATGACCCTGTGGCCGGTTCTCCACTGGTCCTCCATGACCCTGTGGCCGGTTCTCCACTGGTCCTCCATGACCCTGTGGCCGGTTCTCCACTGGTCCTTCATGACCCTGTGGCCGGTTCTCCACTGGTCCTCCATGACCCTGTGGCCGGTTCTCCACTGGTCCTCCATGACCCTGTGGCCGGTTCTCCACTGGTCCTTCATGACCCTGTGGCCGGTTCTCCACTGGTCCTCCATGACCCTGTGGCCGGTTCTCCACTGGTTCTTCATGACCCTGTGGCCGGTTCTCCACTGGTTCTCCATGACCCTGTGGCTGGTTCTCCACTGGTCCTTCATGACCCTGTGGCCGGTTCTCCACTGGTCCTTCATGACCCTGTGGCCGGTTCTCCACTGGTCCTTCATGACCCTGTGGCCAGTTCTCCACTGGTCCTTCATGACCCTGTGGCCAGTTCTCCACTGGTCCTCCATGACCCTGTGGCCGGTTCTCCACTGGTCCTTCATGACCCTGTGGCCAGTTCTCCACTGGTCCTTCATGACCCTGTGGCCGGTTCTCCACTGGTCCTCCATGACCCTGTGGCCGGTTCTCCACTGGTCCTTCATGACCCTGTGGCCGGTTCTCCACTGGTCCTCCATGACCCTGTGGCCGGTTCTCCACTGGTCCTCCATGACCCTGTGGCCGGTTCTCCACTGGTCCTTCATGACCCTGTGGCCGGTTCTCCACTGGTCCTCCATGACCCTGTGGCCGGTTCTCCACTGGTCCTCCATGACCCTGTGGCCGGTTCTCCACTGGTCCTTCATGACCCTGTGGCCGGTTCTCCACTGGTCCTCCATGACCCTGTGGCCGGTTCTCCACTGGTTCTTCATGACCCTGTGGCCGGTTCTCCACTGGTCCTCCATGACCCTGTGGCTGGTTCTCCACTGGTCCTTCATGACCCTGTGGCCGGTTCTCCACTGGTCCTTCATGACCCTGTGGCCGGTTCTCCACTGGTCCTTCATGACCCTGTGGCCAGTTCTCCACTGGTCCTTCATGACCCTGTGGCCAGTTCTCCACTGGTCCTCCATGACCCTGTGGCCGGTTCTCCACTGGTCCTTCATGACCCTGTGGCCAGTTCTCCACTGGTCCTTCATGACCCTGTGGCCAGTTCTCCACTGGTCCTCCATGACCCTGTGGCCGGTTCTCCACTGGTCCTTCATGACCCTGTGGCCAGTTCTCCACTGGTCCTCCATGACCCTGTGGCCGGTTCTCCACTGGTCCTTCATGACCCTGTGGCCGGTTCTCCACTGGTCCTTCATGACCCTGTGGCCAGTTCTCCACTGGTCCTCCATGACCCTGTGGCCGGTTCTCCACTGGTCCTCCAAGACCCTGTGGCCAGTTCTCCACTGGTCCTTCATGACCCTGTGGCCAGTTCTCCACTGGTCCTCCATGACCCTGTGGCCGGTTCTCCACTGGTCCTTCATGACCCTGTGGCCAGTTCTCCACTGGTCCTCCATGACCCTGTGGCCAGTTCTCCACTGGTCCTTCATGACCCTGTGGCCAGTTCTCCACTGGTCCTTCATGACCCTGTGGCCGGTTCTCCACTGGTCCTCCATGACCCTGTGGCCGGTTCTCCAGTGGTCCTCCATGACCCTGTGGCCGGTTCTCCACTGGTCCTCCATGACCCTGTGGCCGGTTCTCCAGTGGTCCTCCATGACCCTGTGACCCTCAAGAGCTGCAGTTTTGGAGATGCTCTGACCCAACACAATCTGGCCCTTGTCAAACTCGCTCAAATCCTTACGCTTGCCCAATTTTCCTGCTTCTAACACATCAACTCTGAGGACGAAATGTTCACTTGCTGCCGAATATATCCCACCCACTAACAGAGATCATCAGTGTTACTCACTTAACTGGTCATAATGTTACGCCAGATTGGTGTATATATATATTAGCAGTCTGTATGTTTTGCAGGTTTGTATAAGAAGTCTGGGAAGCTGGTTTTTCTTGGGCTGGACAATGCTGGTAAAACGACTCTTCTGCACATGCTCAAAGACGACAGACTAGGACAACACGTGCCCACTTTACACCCCAGTAAGACCCATTGAGATGAATAATTCCCATCAGGCATTGCTCCCCAATGATGACCTGACCCTGTTTGTGTTTTGCTTCAGCGTCAGAGGAGCTGACCATCGCGGGAATGACGTTCACTACATTCGATCTGGGCGGTCATGTACAAGGTCAGAACTCTACATCAGTTCATGTGTGTGTGTGTGTGTGTGTGTGTTAACATGAGTTCACTGCTCAGCCGATGATCATCACCTGATGAAGCTGATGCTGATGATGATGATGCGGCGCGAGTGATTTAATGCGTTCAGAGAACACGATGAGAATCTTCTGACAAGTTACAACCAAGCGGCTCCTCCCGCAGTTTCTCTTGAAGCCGATGCGGAAGTGACTTAAACTGCAGTTCATGGACTGGCCACTAGAGGAGCAGAATCTCATTGAGCTCATGTTAAAATGTCCAACTTTACAGCAGAAGAACACATGTTTACAGTCTGGGACAAACTGTGCTTTTGGTCTGTACGGCTAATGTTGCCCTTCATGACGACTGTGAGGGGGGGGGGGGGTTTATAACTCATTGGTTTACATTATATAAAGCCTTAAAGTTCTGCATAATTAAGGGCGTGGCCACTTTGAGTGACAGTCAGATAGCCATTTATCTGCTGTCTGTTAGTCATCGCGTCACTTAAGCTCCGCCCACGTCCCGCCGCTTTGCCCATTTTCTGTTATCCGGGAGTGACGCGCGATGACGCGCTGCCATCTCGTCCATACTTTACGCTTCAGAACTGCTCTTCAGATCCTATGAGTGACGTCACGGACACTAAGTTTTTTACAGTCTATGATTACAACTGATGGCAAACTGATATTTTCTCACAAATATATGACAGACGCAGGAAACCGCATACATTCAGTTGAGTGAGTGAATGAGTGAGTGTGTGTCTGTGAGTGAGTGAGTGAGTGAGTGAGTGAGTGAGTGAGTGAGTGAGTGAGTGAGTGTGTGAGTGAGTGTGTGAGTGAGTGTGTGAGTGAGTGAGTGTCTGTGAGTGAGTGAGTGTGTGAGTGAGTGAGTGTCTGTGAGTGAGTGAGTGAGTGAGTGTGTGTCTGTGAGTGAGTGAGTGTCTGTGAGTGAGTGAGTGAGTGAGTGAGTGTGTGTCTGTGAGTGAGTGAGTGTCTGTGAGTGAGTGTGTGAGTGAGTGAGTGAGTGAGTGAGTGTGTGTCTGTGAGTGAGTGAGTGTCTGTGAGTGAGTGAGTGAGTGAGTGTGTGTCTGTGAGTGAGTGAGTGTCTGTGAGTGAGTGAGTGAGTGAGTGAGTGTGTGTCTGTGAGTGAGTGAGTGTGTGAGTGTGTGTGTGAGTGAGTGTGTGAGTGAGTGAGTGAGTGAGTGAGTGAGTGAGTGAGTGAGTGAGTGAGTGTGTGTCTGTGAGTGAGTGAGTGAGTGAGTGAGTGAGTGAGTGAGTGAGTGAGTGAGTGAGTGAGTGAGTGAGTGAGTGAGTGAGTGAGTGAGTGAGTGAGTGTGTGTCTGTGAGTGAGTGAGTGAGTGTCTGTGAGTGAGTGAGTGAGTGAGTGAGTGAGTGAGTGAGTGTGAGTGAGTGAGTGAGTGAGTGAGTGAGTGAGTGAGTGAGTGAGTGTGTGAGTGAGTGAGTGAGTGAGTGAGTGAGTGAGTGAGTGAGTGAGTGTGTGAGTGAGTGAGTGAGTGAGTGAGTGAGTGAGTGAGTGAGTGAGTGAGTGAGTGAGTGAGTGAGTGAGTGAGTGAGTGAGTGAGTGAGTGAGTGAGTGAGTGAGTGAGTGAGTGTGTGTCTGTGAGTGTGTGAGTGAGTGAGTGAGTGAGTGAGTGAGTGAGTGAGTGAGTGAGTGAGTGAGTGAGTGAGTGAGTGAGTGAGTGAGTGAGTGAGTGAGTGAGTGAGTGAGTGAGTGAGTGTGTGTCTGTGAGTGTGTGAGTGAGTGAGTGAGTGAGTGAGTGTCTGTGAGTGAGTGAGTGAGTGAGTGAGTGTGTGTCTGTGAGTGAGTGAGTGTCTGTGAGTGAGTGAGTGAGTGAGTGAGTGTGTGTCTGTGAGTGAGTGAGTGTCTGTGAGTGAGTGAGTGAGTGAGTGTGTGTCTGTGAGTGAGTGAGTGAGTGAGTGTGTGAGTGAGTGTGTGAGTGAGTGTGTGAGTGAGTGTGTGAGTGAGTGAGTGTCTGTGAGTGAGTGAGTGAGTGAGTGAGTGAGTGAGTGAGTGAATGAGTGAGTGTGTGTCTGTGAGTGAGTGAGTGAGTGAGTGAGTGAGTGTGTGTCTGTGAGTGAGTGAGTGAGTGAGTGAGTGAGTGTCTGTGAGTGAGTGAGTGAGTGAGTGAGTGTCTGTGAGTGAGTGTCTGTGAGTGAGTGAGTGAGTGAGTGAGTGAGTGAGTGAGTGAGTGAGTGTGTGAGTGTGTGAGTGTGTGAGTGTGTGAGTGAGTGAGTGAGTGAGTGAGTGAGTGAGTGTGTGTCTGTGAGTGAGTGAGTGAGTGAGTGAGTGAGTGAGTGAGTGAGTGTGTGTCTGTGAGTGAGTGAGTGAGTGAGTGAGTGTGTGTCTGTGAGTGAGTGAGTGAGTGAGTGAGTGAGTGAGTGAGTGAGTGAGTGAGTGAGTGTGTGAGTGTGTGAGTGTGTGAGTGAGTGAGTGAGTGAGTGTGTGTCTGTGAGTGAGTGTGTGTCTGTGAGTGAGTGAGTGAGTGAGTGAGTGTGTGTCTGTGAGTGAGTGAGTGAGTGAGTGAGTGAGTGAGTGAGTGAGTGAGTGAGTGTGTGTGTGAGTGAGTGAGTGTGTGAGTGAGTGAGTGAGTGAGTGAGTGTGTGAGTGAGTGAGTGTCTGTGAGTGTGTGAGTGAGTGAGTGAGTGAGTGTGTGAGTGAGTGAGTGAGTGTCTGTGAGTGTGTGAGTGAGTGTGTGAGTGTGTGAGTGAGTGAGTGAGTGAGTGTGTGTCTGTGAGTGAGTGAGTGAGTGAGTGTGTGTCTGTGAGTGAGTGAGTGAGTGAGTGTCTGTGAGTGTGTGAGTGTGTGAGTGAGTGAGTGAGTGAGTGAGTGTGTGAGTGTGTGAGTGAGTGAGTGAGTGAGTGAGTGTCTGTGAGTGTGTGAGTGAGTGTGTGAGTGAGTGAGTGAGTGAGTGTGTGTCTGTGAGTGAGTGAGTGAGTGTGTGTCTGTGAGTGAGTGAGTGTGTGTCTGTGAGTGAGTGAGTGAGTGAGTGAGTGAGTGAGTGAATGAGTGAGTGTGTGTCTGTGAGTGAGTGAGTGTGTGTCTGTGAGTGTGTGTGTGTGTGTGTGTGTGTGTGTGAAGCTGCCTGAGGCCCACGTCCACCTCAGAAGATTGAAAAGAACTCTGATACAGATGTAACATTGCTTTCCTCCATTATGGTGAAATCTAGAATTTTGATTGATTTCCGATATTACAAAGCAAAAGGAAATCTGTTGTTTTTTGAAACAATATGGTGTTTAAGGAAGGTTCTTTGTGAAATGATTGATGTTTTGTTTTTTAATAATTTGCTGTAAGTGTCTTTTTAATGTTACAAAATTGTTGTGCAGTTTTGTAAATAATGTATGTTTAAAATCTCTCTCTGCAGCGCGGCGAGTGTGGAAGAACTACCTGCCGGCCGTTCAGGCTGTGGTCTTCCTGGTGGACTGTGCGGATCACGAGCGCCTCGCAGAGTCCAAGCTGGAACTCGACGTAAGTCGTGGGATTCGGCAAATTATATTCAGTTTCCATCACTCAAACCAAAGCAACTTCGCTTTGTGCCATGCAAAAAAAAAAAACTATAATCTGAGCACTGTAAAAAAAATTCAGGTCTCCAATTGAAAATATTCTAGTGAGCGATCACATCTAAATTTTTCAGTTGGCCAAATTTAATTTCTGTGAATTGATGCAATTTAATTAAATTAAAATTCAATTTGGCCAACTGAACATTTTAGATGTGATCGGTCACTAGAAAATGTTCAATTGGAGACCTGAATTTTTTTTCAGTGAATTTATAATAGGCCTTTTGTGTGTGTGTGTGTGTGTGTGTGTGTGTGTGTGTGTGTGTGTGTGTGTGTGTGTGTGTGTGTGTGTGTGTGTGTGTGTGTGTGTGTGTGTGTGTGTGTGTTTCAGGCTCTGCTGTCGGACGAGACGATCTCCAGCGTGCCGGTGCTGGTGTTGGGCAATAAGATCGACCGACCCGAGGCTGTGAGTGAGATGAGACTGCGAGAGGTGTTTGTTCTGGAGGGTCAGACCACTGGGAAGGTCAGTGCTGGTCAAGCCATGTGATTCGTGTCAAAGCACAGCATCAGTAACTAGGGCTGGGTAAAAAAAAAATATTGATTTCTCGATTTTAATCGATTCTCCCTTTTACAAAACAATATCGATTCTTAAATCCCAAGAATCGATTAGTCAATTTTTTTTTACGAAATTCAAAAACATAAATAACAAGAGAAGCAGCAGCGGAGCAAACATGAGCAGATCTTCTCTTCCGCCTTAATACCAGTAACAGCGCGAAATAAACACTAATGAGCTTCTGAAAGTGTGTTAAAGATACAGAACAACTTCCCGAAATCTGTTTCATGTCACAGAATCGCTCAATCAGTGTTTCAACCACAGAAAGACGTCAGTAAAACGGCTTACAAGTAAACAATGTCACATTTACCTCAGAAAAACCATATCCAGTGTCCATAAACTCATCAGTCAGCTAGAAATATTAACTCTAGAGAGGAGCATTTTGCTAATCATATGCACCATTACATAAGATATTCATTGTCAATGTTTTTCAATATTTAATAAATCTGGCAAGTTTTTATGCAGCCACCCTTTAAATGTTTATATTTCAAAAAACGAATTGGAGTAGAATTATGATTATGTAATTGTAAAGTTAATATTATAACTTTATTATTATATTTTAAAATAATAATTATTTAGTGTCATTTAAGTGTTTGTATACAAATCAGTTCATTTGTACCTTCAATATTAGTAGGCTAATTAAGCAGATCATAACTGCTTACTTATTTGTGAAATTTTGAAATGTTAATAATAGTGAATAGTAAAGAATGCAAGCAAATATAATATAACCCCAAAAAAGTGTAAAAAACATATTTTCCCTTATACTATGTACAGTAGGCTATATACATATGAATTCATACTGAATCAAGATCGAACTCGATATTTGTGCCCATCGTCTCATAAGCTAATGCTGATCTACGCTGTAAATCAACCAGTTAGCTATATATATTATATAGGTTATATATATTTTATGTAACTTATTTTGCCACAAAATATATTGAGTTTTCCTTTGATTAAAGCTAGACTAAAATGACGAGACTTTTGGTCGACTAAAACTTGACTAAGATACCTTGAGTTGTCTTTTGACTAAAACTAGACTAAAATGACGAGACTTTTAGTCGACTAAAACTTGACTAACAAAAAAAGATATGTGAATGACTAAATATGACTAAAACTAACAAGGACATTTGGCACAAGACTAAGACTAAGAATAAATTAAAAATAGGTGACAAAATTAACACTAGTCTCTCAGCATCTGCCCCATAAGCCGGTTTCGTTTGTTTTCATAAATGGCTCCGAAATGTAATGCTTAAATTTAAACTACAGTTTTAGTAGATTTATAAACTGGTTAATAGGTTAAAGAGTGAAGAATAATGTTAAATAACTGAATACTATTCTCTGGAATATAACAAACAAAACATATTTTATTGCATTCCTCAAATGGTATGTTAAGTTATATCAGAATTATTGATGTTTTTGTCGTTCTTTATTATGAAATATCTGCTGACAAACTGATGTTTATCTCTGCATTTACACAGAACTACTCAAACTGCGATCGTTCGTGGAGATAATACATAATTAATATCCTACTTCGATGTTTATTAGCGAATTAATGGTTAAGTAAATGTTTATATTTCCTGAGCATCAACCCGCAAAATACAGACGACTTCACAAGACTAATGATGAGAGAGAATTAAACTCAGCGCTTTTATTTCCAACATGTGCTCATTCATGGCTGTATTATTTAATTCATGCAAAGTTGCATCTGTATTTGGACAGGACTTGACAGATTATTTACTCTAAGAGAGCCGAGCTCACAGAGGCATGTTAAATAATCCGTCAAATCCTGAATAAAGCAGCTAGATTTCAGGCATTTATGTAACATCTAATTTGTGTATTAATGACTTATGTTAAATAAAGTTTACTAATTACAGCAGAGCAGGCAAGTGTACTTTACCTGTGCAGGCCGTTGCTCAGATGCGCTGTAATGGAGATCCTGCGCACAATTCTCAAAATGCCCACAAGATGGCGCCGTTTATCGGTAAATCCGATACTACAAAACCAATATCTGATTATGGTAAAATGCTTAAAGGACAACTCCGGTGAAAAATGAACCTAGGGGTAATTAACACAGGGTTACAGAGTAGATCGTTCTCTGGGATGTTTTCATGAAAATCGAATGTAATCGAATGATCCTCATTATGCTCCTGTGTTAGTGTGAGGCTATTTTGAGCCTTGTTAGTGGTATTAACTAGCCATTTAATTTGACTTATTCTGTGCCCCATAGACTAGCGTTATAAGCTAATCTGTTTTTAGAGATAAAACTCTTTACATTCGATTTTCATGAAAACATTATTCAACCGTGGCTCTACTTGTCCAGACTGTTTTCCAGAAAATGTTGTTTATAAAGTGTCTTCTTATTAAACTGTTTGTACACTTACACAGTTCTCAATGCTTCGGTTTGCATGTAGGGATCCTCATTATGCTAGCGTGTTAGTGAGCCTTGTTAGTGGTATTAACTAGCGATTTAATTTGACTTATTCTGTGCCCCATAGACTAGCATCTGTTTTTAGAGATAAAACTCTTTACATTTGATTTTCATGAAAACGCATCCCAGAGAACGATCTACTCGGTAACCCTGTGTTAATTACCCCTAGGTTCATTTTTCACCGGAGTTGTCCTTTAAATATCGGGGAAACTATGGGTAAACCGATATATGGGTGGATCTCTAGTGTTGTGTGTTGTGTTGCAGGGCGTGGCGTCGCGGAGCGCGCGGCCGCTGGAGGTGTTCATGTGCAGTGTGCTGAAGAAGCAGGGCTATGGGGAAGGCTTTCGATGGCTCTCCCAGTACATCGACTGATTTCAGACGCCAGCCGCCCGGTGACCGTCAGCAATAAGAGATCTAGTGTGTTTTAGTGGATATTACTGGTCGTTTTAGTCTCAATTCTGCATGTTAAAGATGGAGGGTGTCATTTCTGTTCCGTTCTGGACAGATTGCAACTCACTGTTACTGTATTAAAGGTTCACTTCAACATGAGCATGTCCTGATAGTTTACTCACCCTCATCTCATCCCAGATGCTCATGTGTTTCTTTCCTCAGTGGAAAAGAAATGAAGTTTTAGAGGATTTTTCTGCACATAATGGGCGTCAATGGGAACCAACGGCTGAAGGTCCAAATCAGTGCAGTTTCAGAGGCTCTGACCGATCCCAGAGGAGTCTGATCTAGACAAACCATCAAAATACACATTTATATACTTTAACCTCAAATGCGCGATTTCTGCTTTTGCACAACGTATGATGTGACGCAGGTGGAAGTGCCGACCCAGTGTTAAAACGAACTTGCAAAAACTAAATCAAACGGCCTTTACACAAATAAAGGTGAAACATCAATGACCGACGATTTTAAAGTTGGAGGAGAACATGAGATGACCTCATACGCCCTGAAGAAGAACTTCACCGAAGTCGAGCATTTGAGGTTAAAGTATATAAATGTGTATTTTGATGTTTTTTTTAGATCAGACTCTGTTCCTCTGGGATCGCTCAGAGCCTCTGAAACTGCACTGATTTGGACCTTCAGCCGTTGGTTCCCATTGACGTCCATTATGTGCAGAAAAATCCTAATTTCCACTGAAGAAAGAAATGCATGAACATCTGGGATGAGATGGGGGTGAGTAAACTATCAGGAAATGTTCATGTTGAAGTGAACAAATCCTTTAAAGGAATAGTTCACCCAAAAATGAAAATGACCCCATGATTTACTCGCCCTCAGATCATCCCAGATGTGTGACATTCTTCTGTCAGACGAACACAATCAGAGTTATATTAATAATGTCCTGACTCTTCCAAGCTTTATAATGGCAGTGAATGTGCATCTATCCATCATAAAAGTGCATCCATCCATCAATCATAAGTGCGTCTATCCATTATAAAAGTGCATTTATCCATTATAAAAAGTGCATCCATCCATCATAAAAGTGCATCTATCCATCATACAAGTGCATCTATCCATCATACAAGTGCATCTATCCATCATACAAGTGCATCTATCCATCATACAAGTGCATCTATCCATCATAAAAGAGCATCTATCCATCATAAAAGCGCATCTATCCATCATAAAAGTGCATCTATCCATCATAAGTGCATCTATCCATCATAAAAGTGCATCTATCCATCATAAAAGCGCATCTATCCATCATAAAAGCGCATCTATCCATCATAAAAGCGCATCTATCCATCATAAAAGCGCATCTATCCATCATAAAAGTGCATCTATCCATCATAAAAGTGCATCTATTCATCATAAAAGCGCATCTATCCATCATAAAAGTGCATCTATCCATCATAAAAGTGCATCTATCCATCATAAAAGCGCATCTATCCATCATAAAAGTGCATCTATCCATCATAAAAGCGCATCTATCCATCATAAAAGTGCATCTATCCATCATAAAAGTGCATCTATCCATCATAAAAGCGCATCTATCCATCATAAAAGTGCATCTATCCATCATAAAAGTGCATCTATCCATCATAAAAGCGCATCTATCCATCATAAAAGCGCATCTATCCATCATAAAAGCGCATCTATCCATCATAAAAGTGCATCTATTCATCATAAAAGCGCATCTATCCATCATAAAAGTGCATCTATCCATCATAAAAGTGCATCTATCCATCATAAAAACTTTTATGATGGATGGAGTCACTTTTATGGCCTTCAAAACAGAAACAGTTATTCACTGCCATTATAAAGCTTGGAAGAGTCGGGACATTATTAATATAACTCTGATTGTGTTCGTCTGACAGAAGAATGTCACACACCGAGGAATTGTGGGGTCATTTTCATTTTTGGGTGACCTATCCTGTTAAAGGCCGGCCGATGTGGACCATAGGATGTGGACGCACAGTGAAATCAAGCCATTGGGTTTTTAAATAATGATCACAGTAAAAGCACACGTGTGACATCTCAGTTCCTGTAGTTTTTGAGTCTCTTATACTTGCGTGTTGTGGTATTATTTAGCATCCTCTCATCTATAGACGATAAAGCTGCTCAGTGATGTAATATATTCCTCTGTACAGTGTGTGTGTGTGTGTGTGTGTAGATAATGTTGATATAGCGCAGGACGTCATCAGATGGCGCTGGTGTTTGTTGATCATCAGATGAAGGTCTGATATGAGAACGCCTGTTATTTTTTGCAAAATTGTACATATTGTATAATGGAGTATAAATGTGTTTTTATTGTTCATAGCCTTGACTCGAGTGTACAGGAATCCATCCTAACAGACTGTAAACATCTATAAACTATTAATATTTTGAAGAATGTTTCTGCAGTCGTCATTCAATATCTTGTTATGTTATCAGATCATGTTGTCCAAACCTGTGACTTCAGTGAAACACAAACCAGATGAATTCCAGACGATCTATAGGGCTGTCGAGCTCCAACATGGACCATTAAAGTACTTTGTAATGCCTAACATACGTAAATAAATCTAGTATATAAAGATAATCATAAAACCAAGTGTTCGGATGGCGATTTATTCACGGTGAGCGAGTATTTGGAATTATGCGAACGCGCGCTGCTCACGTGATCATAAGCATGATCGTAAAATGGCGGCTTGGAATAGTAAGAATACATGTATATTTAATTTAATAACAGGACATTATTCATTATTTAAATCAACTGTTTAAATAAATAGGAAAATGAGCGGAAATAAGTTAATACAGCCTCTTACATGATGCTGCTAATTAAACTGCCGTAATAACGGCCCATTTCAACTTGTTTTTCTTCTCTTTCTCTTCTTTCTCTTTTCACAAGATTATTCTTGTGAATACTTTCCAGCATTTCAGTCATAAAAGTGTAGGCTAGATCTTTAAAATGCATCCAAATTACAGCGAACCGCAACCGTACGGTGCTCTGCAGGGGTCAAAAAGGATATAAACACTGAATTTTGAAGCGATCTCTTTTTGAAAACTGAGAGATGTGGATTCAGACGACAGTTAAATTACCACACGTCCATGGTGTTTGTCTAAAGCCGGGGATTTTTACATTCTGGATTCGGACGGCAATAAAATCACAAACTAGCCCCTGACAATGATGAAAATACCTCATGACCCCACGAGAAACCATTACCGTCCCAATAGTGATTACATACAAAACCTTGCAGTGAATGGCAGGGTGAACAGGCGCTATATTAACAACATTATTCACTTATTTCTGTGCCATAGTTATTATATTGATTAATAATAGATAGTTAGCTAACTTATATGTGCATTTTTTTCTGAAATGCATAACATGTACAAATACATTTTTTGTAATGTAGATGCATTTTCTGTGAAGCTGCTTTGAAACAATATGTATTGTGAAAAGCGCTATACAAATAAATTTTAATTGAATTGAATATATAGGCAGAGGTAATGATAAACATACTTTATAAACTATCATAGGCGTAATGTTGCTCACCTGTCGACATGAAGCGCTGAATCTCAGATCCAGGGGTGCCGCTAGCAATTTTGGGCCCTATGAAAGAATATGATGTCGGGCCCTCTACCACACCAACCTAGCTATCCAAAATCTTTGTCTGCAATTTAATAATACTGACCAATTAAGCTCCGCTCGCTCAAACCAGAATTCCCCAATTGGCTGATGAAACATTGATTAAAATTAAGATACAATGCAAAACAAAACTTAATGAAGTGGTCACAATCATGTCTGATCAACTCCATTCATCTTATGATCTGTCCTATCTCATGCTGTTCACTTTTCATAATCGACATAGATTGACAGATTGACAACATAGACATAAAAAAACAACATTATAACATTTAAACATAAATATAAAAATAAATACCTTAATGGCTGCAACAATTATAGCACAGAGAATTTTCATGTCGGAGTGGGATTTGAGCGAACATAGTTTTACCCGTGAGCGTGAGCGGTCCATGAGTGGAGCGTTTTGCTGGATTTTGCCTCTGTTTTGTAACTCTGTGGTAGATTATACATTTATAATACATTACTACTAGTACTGTTACTACTAATAAAACCGATCTCTGGGGGCCCCAAAAGTGTGTGTGCCCTCAGGAGCTTGCTCTAGTAGTAACAACAATGAGGACACAATCATATGTGGATACCCGGAGCTGTACGATATATCTTCATACTTTATAGAAACAGGAATAAAAAGGATCTTGCTTGGAAGAAAGTAAGTAAGGAGGTCGGACAATCTGGTAAGTTGTGAAAAACGCTCTTTACTCAATTTGAGCTATACACATATTGAGACTACAAGCTAAAGCCGGCAAATTGAGCTTATTCGCCGTATTTTAAAGCTACACTGTAACTTTTTTAGTCTATTCTTAGCTAAAAACACTTAGTTCTTTCAAAAATATATGTGCTCATTAATGTATATTTACTTCTTTCAATTAATAAAGTATTCTCGTAAGTTTATAATATGCCATTGAAAATACATAAGGTAATGGGATCTAACGGTGGTCGCCATGTTGCCCCTCCATCTTAAAAATACCGAGTTTTCCTGGCTTGTTTATTCCTTAAAAGTCTGTTTTTCCTTGTGTGGTATTTCATCGCGTAATTCAGTTGATGTCACCGCAGAAGTATTTTTGTGTCAACATACAATAGCGTAATGCTCACCTATTTGAATAATCATTCAGTTATTTTGTTATCAACAATGTTTATTCGTTTTTAGAAAATATTTGCTTGTAATGTATGTTGATGGAAATATGTATCAGGTCTGATCGGCATATTAACAATTGTTATACAGAGCGCACTGCAGTGCTAACGTTAAAACGGCGCACACACTATTGTAACCGGACACCGCATTTAGCGCCTATATATGGTACAATAAGCTCTGGTTTACAGTTACATTATACAAATGTAACTTATAAGTATAGTTATACAGTTCTTAACTGTGTATGTATATTTACCATCCTTATTTGTTCTCTCACAGAAACCACATTTATGTACATATCCACGCAAACCTGTTTATGCCTTGCAATTGGATGACTGAATAAACATTACTATCATCAAAGTTCACTCTGGATTAGCTGCAGTTCTTTCTAGCCGAATAATTAGGCCAGTTGAGTTCCAACCATCCCACTGCGCACAGAATATCCCACAGGCACCGTGTCGAATGTGGACGAGGTCGAGCTGGAAGCCATGTTAATCTTGGACTAAATCGGCCACCGTAGGAGTTGAAACGAAATCAGAATTGAGAGGAACAGAAACTAAAATTCACTGGATGGTCATATACCTTTTCACCACTAGATGGGGGAAAATATCACACAGTGTAGCTTTAAAACAATCCATGTCAGCCATTTCACAACTAGACGAGCCGCTGGCAGAAGCTCCTCCCATTACGCGGATTCACGTCTGTTGTGAAGTGAACGTCTCGCGCGAATGAAGCGAGCAAACTCAAAATGTTCAAGCGTCCAACTTCACGCAAATAGCGCGATTTATTCACGCAAGTCGCGTCTGGTGTGAAC
Source organism: Gobio gobio (assembly GCF_949357685.1). Classification (NCBI taxonomy): domain Eukaryota; kingdom Metazoa; phylum Chordata; class Actinopteri; order Cypriniformes; family Gobionidae; genus Gobio; species Gobio gobio. The sequence goes on along the minus strand of NC_137113.1, from coordinate 2,341,310 downwards.
GCACAGTAAGAGTTTACTCATCTTCGCCGGCGTATTGAATCATGTTCAGTCTCTTGTGTGTCGCGTGAGCACGAGCAATAAGAGCTGCTGCAGTTCACCTAACGGCCAGCGGTGGCGCTGATAACACGGCTTTCTGAAGTCTACATATTGAAATTTGATTGAAATTTTGAATTTTAGTGGAAAGAATGAGCCACAATATGTACATTTTCGCCACTAGAGGTCGCTTATTCAAAACAAAAAGCTTGATGACTTGAGCACTTCCGCTTCTTCCGCTCATGTGTGTGTGTGTAACGCAGCGCTGTTTTATCATATCACACACATGTGTGTGTTAAAGGGATAGTTCACCCAAAAATGAAAATTTTATGTTGATTTGCTTACCCCCAGAGCATCCAAGATGTAGGTGTCTTTGTTTCTTCAGTAGATCACAAATGAAGATTTTTGACTCCAGCCGTTGCTGTGTGTCACTCATAGAATGCTTGTCAATGGGGTCTAATTCTATTTGAGTAAAAAAAACATGCACAGACAACTTCAAATTAAACCCTGCGGCTCATGACGACTGTTACGTCCAAGGACGTATGTTTATTTGTTACTGCAGCGTGTCATGCATTTGTGTATGTACTTGGGTGTTTTGCTCTCTTTATCTCTTGTTCTCTCTTTCGTCATTCCAACAGGTACAACGACCAGCTGTATTCAATCTAACGGTGCTTGACGTGATTGGAGAATGAAGGGGAGGAGCTGAGATATAAGTAGAAGCGGATCAATTGTGAAGAGAGAGAGACTTTCTTTTGCCAAGATGAATTCTTCCTCCTGTCTGCCCAGACTCTGTTGTTTGGATTGTTGTCATGATTCTGATTGAGTGAGCTCAGGATCTTGTTGTGAGTTCTTTAGTGGGAAGAGAACTAAAGTGTTACCTTTGATTTAATTTATGATCTTATGTTAAGTATGTTTGTATATTCTTCTTAATTTATTTGTGATTTGGGGATTGTAGGGGGAGGGTGCCATTTATGTTTGTACTTCTCTTTTCTCCTGTTTTTGGGTAGGTAGGGAGTAAGGGAAGTTTGATGTCTTTTATTTCTATGATCTTTGACATTTATGGAGATTCTTGGGTTAGTTGTCTTATGATCTGTTTGTTATTTTGGCCTGGCCCTCCCCTGAAGTATTATCCCCTGTTCTTGATTATTTGTTATTCCTCGAATTGTACTTCTGTATCCTTTCATGGGATTTTTGTATTATCCTTTATATTTTCAAATTAAAAGATGTTGATTATTTTCTGGGACAGGAGGTTGAATAATCTTGGTTCTCTCGCCAAGCTTTTTTTTATTTAATCTTTACTTTTGTTACATTGTTACTGACTATCAACCCTAGACGGCTAGTTATGTAACAATATTAACGAAACGATTGGTTTCTACGAGAAACCCAACGGTATTTATGCTATTATCTCACCTCATATCAGACGAATGTTATCAGCTCTTCAGACCGCCATCACTTCATGCGAATAAGGTCAAAATACCGGCTGGGTCATAGATATATACATAGATGCCTCATTAGTGTCTGCGCGGATCGGTCGAATGAGGAATCTACGTATATATATCTGTGACCCGGCCGGTATTTTGACCTTATTCGCAGGAAGTGATGGCGGTCTGAAGAGCTGATAACATTCGTCTGATATGAGGTGAAATAATAGCATAAATACCGTTGGGTTTCTCGCAGAAACCGATTGTTTCATGTCTTAAGACATCAATGTGTCGTCACGAGCCGTAGTTGCAGAAAAACAACATTTTCGTTTTTGGAAGTGACTTAAACTGCAGTTCATGGACTGGCCACTAGAGGAGCAGAATCTCATTGAGCTCATGTTAAAATGGCCAACTTTACAGCAGAAGAACACATGTTTACAGTCTGGGACAAACTGTGCTTTTGGTCTGTACGGCTAATGTTGCCCTTCATGACGACTGTGAGGGGGGGGATTTATTTATAACTCATTAGTTTACATTATATAAAGCCTTAAAGTCCTGCATAATTAAGGGCGTGGCCACTTTGAGTGACAGGTGGATTGCCGTGGATCTGCTGTCTGTTAGTCATCAGCTCCGCCCACGTCCCGCCTCTTTGCCCATTTTCTGTTATCCGGGAGTGATACGCGATGACAAGATGGCGACGGCCGACTTTACGCTTCAGAACTGCTCTTCAGATCCTGTGAGTGACGTCACGGACACTACGTCAGTGGCGGCTGGTCAATAGAGGGCGCTGGGGCGCCGCCCCCATCAAAATTCCAGAAATATACATGTATACAAAAATGATATAAAAATTTAATAAAAATAAATTAGTTTACTCATACGACGTGCCAGCTGTTAGTAAGAGCCTCCGCATTTAATAAAAAACTGGCTTTGATCGGTTAACTATTCTATATGTTCTTCAATATGTTTCCTGTGGTTTCATGCGCGAGGGACGCCGGACAAATGGACGTCTATCTGAGTCCAAAAATATACGGGCAGCATGTGACCTGAAGCTGGTCTCTAATTGGTTCTTAAAGATCCTCCTCCGGTCGCTGCGTCCCTGGCGAATCAGAATTGGATGCAAACATGTAAACATGTGTTCTTCTGCTGTAAAGTTGGCCATTTTAACATGAGCTCAATGAGATTCTGCTCCTCTAGTGGCCAGTCCATGAACTGCAGTTTAAGTCACTTCCGCATCGGCTTCAGGAGAAACTGCGGGAGGAGCCGCTTGGGAAGAACTGGAGCTGCTGTGCTTTGGACCAGCTGGAGTTTGTTTATTAGGCGAGCTGGGCAACCGCCCAGTAGAGCATTACAATTGAGCTCATGAACGCATGAACTGTTCAGCATTTTGCATCGAGAGCATGTGCCGTAATTTAGATATATTTTTAAGATGGTAAAGGCGTATTACTCTTACTAGTCCAGCAGGATAGAATTACTCTATGTATAGAATATCTACACTGCATGGAATACAGTATCCCACAATGCACAATCATTTCTAGTGTGATGAATGAAACAGAAATAATATTCATATTCCTCAATGCCAATAGCCTGGATGCCAGCCGAACTTAGCCCCGCCCACAACATTTGAGCTCGGGCTGTTCGGTTCTAGACTTGATCCGTAGAGGAGTAATTATGCATGAACAGAAACTGTTCAGACCAATGAAATCATCAGGGCGGGCTTTAGACGATGATGGACAGATGATCAACAGTAACGTCAATTTGATGAATTTGTTCTAATCCTAAACGGAGAACTTGTTCGTATATGCATTCACCTTTACTATTTCTCTCAGAAATGATGATGGTGTTGGGAAGTACTCTGTGTATCCTTAAATTATTTTTTTACAACACTGGCAAAGATCATTTACACTCATCTTTTTCTTCTAACGTAACTTATTCCAGCGTGCGGACAGACAGGGTTGTTTTTACAACAAAACCCGCCCAATTGCTACTCAAAACAAGCCCAATAGCTTTCTGGGGGGGGTTCTCCGGAAAAAAAAAAGGCATTTGGGGGGTAAAATTTGTGTTATTTTGGCAGGGCTGGCAGCTAAAATTCGCATTCCTGGGTCTGTATATCACATAATTGGAGTCGCTTCACTTGGCAACACAGTGCAGTTGAGTTCTGTTGACATTTGATAACTAACGTTATGCGTCGCTCCGTTGCTCTGATTGGTTGTGGGTCTATCCAATTGAGGTCTTTCCTGGCTCGGTTAAAACACGCCCAGGGGCGTAAACTTCATAAACATGAAATTTCTCAAGAGCAAAATTTTTAAGGGGACACAAATAATACAGGCAAAATCGTACTTGTAAGATGTGTACCACAAAAAAAAAAGAAAAAAGAAAAAGGAAAAAAAAACATTTTGTGCTTATTTGGCGTTTTGGTGCACTGAAAAAGGATCTCTGTCATTTTATCTGACCAACAACACAAAGCGATAGTTATTTAAATATGAGTAAGGTTCACCACGCAGTCATATTATAATTATTAAATTATCTTGCATCCTCCACATAGTATTTCATACTATGATATTCAGATCTTTAGATATTCAACTGCAGCAAGCTCTCTGATCTGCCACTTATTATCAGATTGAGCAAAACACAACACACATCTGACAGAGCGCCGTGCGCATATAGGCATATAATATATAAATATATAGATAAATATATAGATTTAGAATTAGCACCAATTCGAGGGCGGGTTGCTTGAATTATGGGTTCATTAGCCTATTATTCTTAATGAAAAACACAGCAAGAAAACAGTACAATGGCACACTCCCTTAAATAGGCACTTTTACATTTCGCTCTGAAACCAAATCTTCCGCGATCGTCTTGTCTGTCAGCGGTTTGCTCGTTCAGTTTTTAATTGTTGTGTCTGTTCTCTAACTAAACAAAAGTGTTTTATTACTATAAAAATGAAAACGACGGTGATGTTAACAGTGTTTTGCCTGATCTGTATTAAAGAGAAAAGTCACTTCATCTGATGTTTAAAGTGAATAAAATAGCATTGACAGCTTACTGGAGTTTCACAACTGCTGTCTGAAGAGCTTTGTTTTCTCCCCAAACTTGTGTGGTAGTTTTTTTACGTTCTATGGGTAACGTTAGAGGTGCGCGGTGGATCAAACCACTGTAGGGCAAGGGGCGGGGCCCAAAATGTTTCTAAACTTTAAACGCATTTTTTGTCCCATTTGCTTTTGTATTGTTTTACTAATTACACATTTATTTTAAGTATATATCATTATATTATTTACAAAACTCAGCATGATTTTTAGGGGGGGGGGCAGCCCTCAGAACACGCCCCATAATCACAGCCCAACCGAGCAGATCAGACCAGGGTTGCCATATTGGGCGGTTTCGCAATCTATTTTTGGCGCAAAAATGGGTTTTGGTGGGCGGGTGGATAAAAATTGGGCTGGTTTTGGATCAGTTCGGCTGGTTTTTTGTAGCTGAGACACCGGCACTTCAGATCCTTCTTCCTGCGACCCTCTGATCAGCAGGCAGCAGTCTCACTCTCTCTCTCACACACACACACACACACACACACACACACACACACACACACACACACACACACACACACACACACACACACACCACAGCAGGGCCGTGCAGAGAGTTCGTCAGGGGCAGGGGCTCAAATGTAAAAAAGGGGCAATATATATATATATATATCCTTATGCTCATCAAGCCTGCATTTATTTAATCAAAAATACAGAAAAAAACAGTAGCCTAATATTGTGAAATATTATTACATTATGTTCTTTTTAACTTTTTATTAATCAAAGAATCTTGAAAAGAGTCTCACAGTTTCCATCACTGACATTAAATCCTCATATTAAAATGATTTCTGAATGATCATGTGACACTGAAGAGTGGACTAATGATGCTGGAAATTCAGCTGTGATCACAGGAATAAATTATATTTTAAATTATTTTAAAATAGAAAATCATTATTTTAATAATATTTCACAATATTGCTGTTTTTTATCAAATAAATGCAGGCTTGATGAACATAAGAGACTTCTTTCATAATGCTGCATAATATAAAAAAAATAGTAATACAATAAAGTCCTTTCACGTCACCATTTCTCCAGCCTACACTTCACATAATAGGCCTGTAGGAGCCGCTGGCACTTGGGTTTTGTTAACTTTGATAGTTTCATGAAATAGTAAACGGTGTATCAATATACATAAATACAAGTGAATTTAACACTACTTACCATTAATGCGACTTTTGCTGCTGCTGTGGTTTTGTGCAGGGACTTTTTTGTTGTCAGTTAAAATCCATTTTGTCAGTGATGCAATTTATAAAATGAGACAAACCGCAGGAAATCGTCCCACAAACGTTAGTTCGTCTGTCCATGTCATTTTCAACCGATTTATGAATAAGATTCCAGAACAGAAAATTAGCGCTCCACTTCACATCGCCCAATGGAATTTGAACTTGCTTTGCCAGATCACGATTGGTTGGTGTATATACATGACAAACGGGCATTGGTGAATTGTGT
>NC_137113.1:2331158-2332621 GCF_949357685.1 Gobio gobio | reverse complement strand
CTCCCTGACGCAGTGTGTGTGTGTGTGTGTGTGTGTGTGTGTGTGTGTGTGTGTGTGTGTGTGTACCTGTGAGGCGTAGTTGTGTCCGTCTGATCCGCACACAGGCGTTGAGGGCGTCACTGAACAGGGTTTGCAGCCGTTATCATGAGGCTTCAGTCCAGACTGTCTGATTCTACAGCAAACACAAAACAAACATCAATCTCACACTTTCTGCTCTGAAATATCGGCCGTCAACAAGACCCACAATTCCCTTTATCTTCCACATCTCTCACATTAACTACCATATGATCCGAGCCCTGCTAGCTCCTATTGCAGGATATATATATCACCAGAAGTGTTGAGCCGCCCCTCCATCACAGGTGTTCAACCCCTTCAGGGCCACAGGTGTGTAACTCCAGCTCTAGCAGACGCTTCTACACACATTAGTGAGAGAATGGGCCGCTCTCAGGAGTGTGTGTGTGTGTGTGTGTGTGTGTGTGTGTGTGTGTGTGTGTGTGTGTGTGTTCGCTTCTACACACATCAGTGAGAGAATGGGCCGCTCTCAGAAGCGTGTGTGTGTGTGTGTGTGTGTGTGTGTTCGCTTCTACACACATTAGAGAGAGAATGGGCCGCTCTCAGGAGTGTGTGTGTGTGTGTGTGTGTGTGTTCGCTTCTACACACATCAGAGAGAGAATGGGCCGCTCTCAGGAGTGTGTGTGTGTGTGTGTGTGTGTATTCGCTTCTACACACATTAGAGAGAGAATGGGCCGCTCTCAGGAGTGTGTGTGTGTGTGTGTGTGTGTGTATTCGCTTCTACACACATTAGAGAGAGAATGGGCCGCTCTCAGGAGTGTGTGTGTGTGTGTGTGTGTGTGTATTCGCTTCTACACACATTAGAGAGAGAATGGGCCGCTCTCAGGAGTGTGTGTGTGTGTGTGTGTGTGTGTGTGTGTGTGTGTGTGTGAGTTCGCTTCTACACACATCAGTGAGAGAATGGGCCGCTCTCAGGAGTGTGTGTGTGTGTGTGTGTGTGTGTGTTCGCTTCTACACACATTAGAGAGAGAATGGGCCGCTCTCAGGAGTGTGTGTGTGTGTGTGTGTTCGCTTCTACACACATTAGAGAGAGAATGGGCCGCTCTCAGGAGCGTGTGTGTGTGTGTGTGTGTGTGTGTGTTCGCTTCTACACACATTAGAGAGAGAATGGGCCGCTCTCAGGAGCGTGTGTGTGTGTGTGTGGGTGTGTGTTCGCTTCTACACACATTAGAGAGAGAATGGGCCGCTCTCAGGAGCGTGTGTGTGTGTGTGTGGGTGTGTGTTCGCTTCTACACACATTAGAGAGAGAATGGGCCGCTCTCAGGAGTGTGTGTGTCTGTGTGTGTGTTCGCTTCTACACACATTAGTGAGAGAATGGGCCGCTCTCAGGAGTGTGTGTGTGTGTGTGTGTGTTCGCTTCTACACACATTAGAGAGAGAATGGGCCGCTCT
>NC_137113.1:2273658-2323658 GCF_949357685.1 Gobio gobio | reverse complement strand
ATGGATAGATGCACTTTTATGACGGATAGATGCACTTTTATGATGGATAGATGCACTTTTATGATGGATAGATGCACTTTTATGATGGATAGATGCACTTTTATGATGATAGATGCACTTTTATGATGGATAGATGCACTTTTATGATGGATAGATGCACTTTTATGATGGATGGATGCACTTTAATGATGGATAGATGCACTTTAATGATGGATAGATGCACTTTAATGATGGATGGATGCACTTTTATGATGGATGGATGCACTTTAATGATGGATAGATGCACTTTAATGATGGATAGATGCACTTTTATGATGGATAGATGCACTTTTATGATGGATGGATGCACTTTAATGATGGATAGATGCACTTTTATGATGGATAGATGCACTTTTATGATGGATGGATGCACTTTAATGATGGATAGATGCACTTTTATGATGGATAGATGCACTTTTATGATGGATGGATGCACTTTTATGATGGACAGATGCACTTTTATGATGGATAGATGCACTTTAATGATGGATAGATGCACTTTTATGATGAATAGATGCACTTTTATGATGGATAGATGCACTTTTTGGATGGATGCACTTTTATGATGGATAGATGCACTTTTATGATGGATGGATGCACTTTAATGATGGATAGATGCACTTTTATGATGGACAGATGCACTTTTATGATGGACAGATGCACTTTTATGATGGATAGATGCACTTTAATGATGGATAGATGCACTTTAATGATGGATAGATGCACTTTAATGATGGATAGATGCACTTTTATGATGGACAGATGCACTTTTATGATGGACAGATGCACTTTTATGATGGATAGATGCACTTTAATGATGGATAGATGCACTTTAATGATGGATAGATGCACTTTAATGATGGATAGATGCACTTTTTGGATGGATGCACTTTTATGATGGATAGATGCACTTTTATGATGGATGGATGCACTTTAATGATGGATAGATGCACTTTTATGATGGACAGATGCACTTTTATGATGGACAGATGCACTTTTATGATGGACAGATGCACTTTTATGATGGATAGATGCACTTTAATGATGGATAGATGCACTTTAATGATGGATAGATGCACTTTAATGATGGATAGATGCACTTTTTGGATGGATGCACTTTTATGATGGATAGATGCACTTTTATGATGGATGGATGCACTTTAATGATGGATAGATGCACTTTTATGATGGACAGATGCACTTTTATGATGGATAGATGCACTTTAATGATGGACAGATGCACTTTAATGATGGATAGATGCACTTTAATGATGGATAGATGCACTTTTTGGATGGATGCACTTTTATGATGGATAGATGCACTTTTATGATGGATGGATGCACTTTAATGATGGATAGATGCACTTTTATGATGGATAGATGCACTTTTATGATGGATAGATGCACTTTTATGATGGATAGATGCACTTTAATGATGGATAGATGCACTTTAATGATGGATAGATGCACTTTTTGGATGGATGCACTTTTATGATGGATAGATGCACTTTTATGATGGATGGATGCACTTTAATGATGGATAGATGCACTTTTATGATGGACAGATGCACTTTTATGATGGACAGATGCACTTTTATGATGGATAGATGCACTTTTTGGATGGATGCACTTTTATGATGGATAGATGCACTTTTATGATGGATAGATGCACTTTTATGATGGATAGATGCACTTTAATGATGGATAGATGCACTTTTATGATGATGGATGCACTTTTATGATGGATAGATGCACTTTTATGATGGATAGATGCACTTTAATGATGGATAGATGCACTTTTATGATGATGGATGCACTTTAATGATGGACAGATGCACTTTTTGGATGGATGCACTTTTATGATGGATAGATGCACTTTTATGATGGATAGATGCACTTTTATGATGGATAGATGCACTTTTATGATGGGCAGATGCACTTTTATGATGGACAGATGCACTTTTATGATGGATAGATGCACTTTTTGGATGGATGCACTTTTATGATGGATAGATGCACTTTTATGATGGATGGATGCACTTTTATGATGGATAGATGCACTTTTATGATGGATGGATGCACTTTAATGATGGATAGATGCACTTTTATGATGATGGATGCACTTTTATGATGGATGGATGCACTTTAATGATGGATAGATGCACTTTTATGATGGATAGATGCACTTTTATGATGGGCAGATGCACTTTTATGATGGACAGATGCACTTTTATGATGGATAGATGCACTTTTTGGATGGATGCACTTTTATGATGGATAGATGCACTTTTATGATGGATGGATGCACTTTAATGATGGATAGATGCACTTTTATGATGATGGATGCACTTTTATGATGGACAGAGGCACTTTTATGATGGACAGATGCACTTTTATGATGGATAGATGCACTTTTATGATGGGCAGATGCACTTTTATGATGGATAGATGCACTTTTATGATGGACAGATGCACTTTTATGATGGATAGATGCACTTTTATGATGGGCAGATGCACTTTTATGATGGACAGATGCACTTTTATGATGGATAGATGCACTTTTATGATGGATAGATGCACTTTTATGATGGGCAGATGCACTTTTATGATGGGCAGATGCACTTTTATGATGGACAGAGGCACTTTTATGATGGATAGATGCACTTTTATGATGGGCAGATGCACTTTTATGATGGATAGATGCACTTTTATGATGGATAGATGCACTTTTATGATGGATAGATGCACTTTTATGATGGGCAGATGCACTTTTATGATGGATAGATGCACTTTTATGATGGACAGATGCACTTTTATGATGGACAGATGCACTTTTATGATGGACAGATGCACTTTTATGATGGATAGATGCACTTTTATGATGGATAGATGCACTTTTATGATGGGCAGATGCACTTTTATGATGGATAGATGCACTTTTATGATGGATAGATGCACTTTTTGGATGGATGCACTTTTATGATGGATAGATGCACTTTTATGATGGATGGATGCACTTTAATGATGGATAGATGCACTTTTATGATGATGGATGCACTTTTATGATGGACAGAGGCACTTTTATGATGGACAGATGCACTTTTATGATGGACAGAGGCACTTTTATGATGGACAGATGCACTTTTATGATGGATAGATGCACTTTTATGATGGATAGATGCACTTTTATGATGGACAGATGCACTTTTATGATGGGCAGATGCACTTTTATGATGGACAGAGGCACTTTTATGATGGATAGATGCACTTTTATGATGGGCAGATGCACTTTTATGATGGATAGATGCACTTTTATGATGGATAGATGCACTTTTATGATGGATAGATGCACTTTTATGATGGGCAGATGCACTTTTATGATGGATAGATGCACTTTTATGATGGACAGATGCACTTTTATGATGGACAGATGCACTTTTATGATGGATAGATGCACTTTTATGATGGATAGATGCACTTTTATGATGGATAGATGCACTTTTATGATGGGCAGATGCACTTTTATGATGGATAGATGCACTTTTATGATGGATAGATGCACTTTTTGGATGGATGCACTTTTATGATGGATAGATGCACTTTTATGATGGATGGATGCACTTTAATGATGGATAGATGCACTTTTATGATGATGGATGCACTTTTATGATGGACAGAGGCACTTTTATGATGGACAGATGCACTTTTATGATGGATAGATGCACTTTTATGATGGGCAGATGCACTTTTATGATGGATAGATGCACTTTAATGATGGATAGATGCACTTTAATGATGGATAGATGCACTTTAATGATGGATAGATGCACTTTTTGGATGGATGCACTTTTATGATGGATAGATGCACTTTTATGATGGATGGATGCACTTTAATGATGGATAGATGCACTTTTATGATGGACAGATGCACTTTTATGATGGATAGATGCACTTTAATGATGGACAGATGCACTTTAATGATGGATAGATGCACTTTAATGATGGATAGATGCACTTTTTGGATGGATGCACTTTTATGATGGATAGATGCACTTTTATGATGGATGGATGCACTTTAATGATGGATAGATGCACTTTTATGATGGATAGATGCACTTTTATGATGGATAGATGCACTTTTATGATGGATAGATGCACTTTAATGATGGATAGATGCACTTTAATGATGGATAGATGCACTTTTTGGATGGATGCACTTTTATGATGGATAGATGCACTTTTATGATGGATGGATGCACTTTAATGATGGATAGATGCACTTTTATGATGGACAGATGCACTTTTATGATGGACAGATGCACTTTTATGATGGATAGATGCACTTTTTGGATGGATGCACTTTTATGATGGATAGATGCACTTTTATGATGGATAGATGCACTTTTATGATGGATAGATGCACTTTAATGATGGATAGATGCACTTTTATGATGATGGATGCACTTTTATGATGGATAGATGCACTTTTATGATGGATAGATGCACTTTAATGATGGATAGATGCACTTTTATGATGATGGATGCACTTTAATGATGGACAGATGCACTTTTTGGATGGATGCACTTTTATGATGGATAGATGCACTTTTATGATGGATAGATGCACTTTTATGATGGATAGATGCACTTTTATGATGGGCAGATGCACTTTTATGATGGACAGATGCACTTTTATGATGGATAGATGCACTTTTTGGATGGATGCACTTTTATGATGGATAGATGCACTTTTATGATGGATGGATGCACTTTTATGATGGATAGATGCACTTTTATGATGGATGGATGCACTTTAATGATGGATAGATGCACTTTTATGATGATGGATGCACTTTTATGATGGATGGATGCACTTTAATGATGGATAGATGCACTTTTATGATGGATAGATGCACTTTTATGATGGGCAGATGCACTTTTATGATGGACAGATGCACTTTTATGATGGATAGATGCACTTTTTGGATGGATGCACTTTTATGATGGATAGATGCACTTTTATGATGGATGGATGCACTTTAATGATGGATAGATGCACTTTTATGATGATGGATGCACTTTTATGATGGACAGAGGCACTTTTATGATGGACAGATGCACTTTTATGATGGATAGATGCACTTTTATGATGGGCAGATGCACTTTTATGATGGATAGATGCACTTTTATGATGGACAGATGCACTTTTATGATGGATAGATGCACTTTTATGATGGGCAGATGCACTTTTATGATGGACAGATGCACTTTTATGATGGATAGATGCACTTTTATGATGGATAGATGCACTTTTATGATGGGCAGATGCACTTTTATGATGGGCAGATGCACTTTTATGATGGACAGAGGCACTTTTATGATGGATAGATGCACTTTTATGATGGGCAGATGCACTTTTATGATGGATAGATGCACTTTTATGATGGATAGATGCACTTTTATGATGGATAGATGCACTTTTATGATGGGCAGATGCACTTTTATGATGGATAGATGCACTTTTATGATGGACAGATGCACTTTTATGATGGACAGATGCACTTTTATGATGGACAGATGCACTTTTATGATGGATAGATGCACTTTTATGATGGATAGATGCACTTTTATGATGGGCAGATGCACTTTTATGATGGATAGATGCACTTTTATGATGGATAGATGCACTTTTTGGATGGATGCACTTTTATGATGGATAGATGCACTTTTATGATGGATGGATGCACTTTAATGATGGATAGATGCACTTTTATGATGATGGATGCACTTTTATGATGGACAGAGGCACTTTTATGATGGACAGATGCACTTTTATGATGGACAGAGGCACTTTTATGATGGACAGATGCACTTTTATGATGGATAGATGCACTTTTATGATGGATAGATGCACTTTTATGATGGACAGATGCACTTTTATGATGGGCAGATGCACTTTTATGATGGACAGAGGCACTTTTATGATGGATAGATGCACTTTTATGATGGGCAGATGCACTTTTATGATGGATAGATGCACTTTTATGATGGATAGATGCACTTTTATGATGGATAGATGCACTTTTATGATGGGCAGATGCACTTTTATGATGGATAGATGCACTTTTATGATGGACAGATGCACTTTTATGATGGACAGATGCACTTTTATGATGGATAGATGCACTTTTATGATGGATAGATGCACTTTTATGATGGATAGATGCACTTTTATGATGGGCAGATGCACTTTTATGATGGATAGATGCACTTTTATGATGGATAGATGCACTTTTTGGATGGATGCACTTTTATGATGGATAGATGCACTTTTATGATGGATGGATGCACTTTAATGATGGATAGATGCACTTTTATGATGATGGATGCACTTTTATGATGGACAGAGGCACTTTTATGATGGACAGATGCACTTTTATGATGGATAGATGCACTTTTATGATGGGCAGATGCACTTTTATGATGGATAGATGCACTTTTATGATGGACAGATGCACTTTTATGATGGATAGATGCACTTTTATGATGGGCAGATGCACTTTTATGATGGACAGATGCACTTTTATGATGGATAGATGCACTTTTATGATGGATAGATGCACTTTTATGATGGACAGATGCACTTTTATGATGGACAGAGGCACTTTTATGATGGATAGATGCACTTTTATGATGGGCAGATGCACTTTTATGATGGATAGATGCACTTTTATGATGGATAGATGCACTTTTATGATGGATAGATGCACTTTTATGATGGGCAGATGCACTTTTATGATGGATAGATGCACTTTTATGATGGACAGATGCACTTTTATGATGGACAGATGCACTTTTATGATGGGCAGATGCACTTTTATGATGGGCAGATGCACTTTTATGATGGGCAGATGCACTTTTATGATGGACAGATGCACTTTTATGATGGACAGATGCACTTTTATGATGGATAGATGCACTTTTATGATGGGCAGATGCACTTTTATGATGGACAGATGCACTTTTATGATGGATAGATGCACTTTTATGATGGACAGATGCACTTTTATGATGGGCAGATGCACTTTTATGATGGACAGATGCACTTTTATGATAGACAGATGCACTTTTATGATGGGCAGATGCACTTTTATGATGGACAGATGCACTTTTATGATGGATAGATGCACTTTTATGATGGACAGATGCACTTTTATGATGGACAGATGCACTTTTATGATGGATAGATGCACTTTTATGATGGGCAGATGCACTTTTATGATGGATAGATGCACTTTTATGATGGATGGATGCACTTTTATGATGGACAGATGCACTTTTATGATGGATAGATGCACTTTTATGATGGACAGATGCACTTTTATGATGGATGGATGCACTTTTATGATGGATGGATGCTCTTTTATGATGGACAGATGCACTTTTATGATGGATAGATGCCCTTTTATGATGGACAGATGCACTTTTATGATGGATAGATGCACTTTTATGATGGACAGAGGCACTTTTATGATGGATAGATGCACTTTTATGATGGACAGATGCACTTTTATGATGGATAGATGCACTTTTATGATGGACAGATGCACTTTTATGATGGATAGATGCACTTTTATGGATAGATGCACTTTTATGATGGACAGATGCACTTTTATGATGGATAGATGCACTTTTATGATGGACAGAGGCACTTTTATGATGGATAGATGCACTTTTATGATGGACAGATGCACTTTTATGATGGATAGATGCACTTTTATGATGGACAGATGCACTTTTATGATGGATAGATGCACTTTTATGGATAGATGCACTTTTATGATGGACAGATGCACTTTTAAGATGGATAGATGCACTTTTATGATGGACAGATGCACTTTTATGATGGATGGATGCACTTTTATGATGGATGGATGCTCTTTTATGATGGACAGATGCACTTTTAAGATGGATAGATGCACTTTTATGATGGACAGATGCACTTTTATGATGGACAGATGCACTTTTATGATGGATAGATGCACTTTTATGATGGATAGATGCACTTTTATGATGGATGGATGCACTTTTATGATGGACAGATGCACTTTTATGATGGACAGATGCACTTTTAAGATGGATAGATGCACTTTTATGATGGACAGATGCACTTTTATGATGGATGGATGCTCTTTTATGATGGACAGATGCACTTTTATGATGGATAGATGCCCTTTTATGATGGACAGATGCACTTTTATGATGGATAGATGCACTTTTATGATGGACAGAGGCACTTTTATGATGGATAGATGCACTTTTATGATGGACAGATGCACTTTTATGATGGATAGATGCACTTTTATGATGGACAGATGCACTTTTATGATGGATAGATGCACTTTTATGGATAGATGCACTTTTATGATGGACAGATGCACTTTTATGATGGACAGAGGCACTTTTATGATGGATAGATGCACTTTTATGATGGATAGATGCACTTTTATGATGGATGGATGCACTTTTATGATGGATGGATGCACTTTTATGATGGACAGATGCACTTTTATGATGGACAGATGCACTTTTAAGATGGATAGATGCACTTTTATGATGGACAGATGCACTTTTATGATGGACAGATGCACTTTTATGATGGATAGATGCACTTTTATGATGGACAGATGCACTTTTATGATGGATAGATGCACTTTTAAGATGGATAGATGCACTTCTATGATGGACAGAGGCACTTTTATGATGGGCAGATGCACTTTTATGATGGGCAGATGCACTTTTATGATGGGCAGAGGCACTTTTATGATGGGCAGAG
The DNA here is from genome assembly GCF_949357685.1 of Gobio gobio. NCBI lineage: Eukaryota > Metazoa > Chordata > Actinopteri > Cypriniformes > Gobionidae > Gobio > Gobio gobio. Next base: position 2,314,783 of record NC_137113.1, on the reverse strand, counting down.
GCACTTTTATGATGGACAGATGCACTTTTATGATGGACAGATGCACTTTTATGATGGATAGATGCACTTTTATGATGGGCAGATGCACTTTTATGATGGATAGATGCACTTTTATGATGGATAGATGCACTTTTATGATGGATGGATGCACTTTTATGATGGGCAGATGCACTTTTATGATGGATAGATGCACTTTTATGATAGACAGATGCACTTTTATGATGGACAGATGCACTTTTATGATGGATAGATGCACTTTTATGATGGACAGATGCACTTTTATGATGGATAGATGCAGTCATTCACTGCCATTATAAAGCTTGGAAGAGTCAGGACTGAACAGAGTGTTACTGACAGACTGGGAAGAGAGGAGCCGCAACAATAGAGAATATGAGGAATAATCAACACTTAAGCAGGAAAACCTGCTCTATTGTGCCGTATCTCCGAGTGAAACGCTTCAGGAACAAGAACAAATGTAGGGGCGGGGCTTGATTTTGTTTGTGTAGAATTGATTGGATGCGAGTTGCCCCGATCGATGCTGTGTCCTTGTAAAAGTAAATACAGCCGATTTTATATATATGGAAAATGATCTGAATCTCTTTTTATCTCAGCACTGATTATGAATAATTCAAAACTAGACTAGAGGAGAGATAAAAACTCGGGAAAAAGAAGAATCTGGAAGCGGCATTTCACTGGAGAATATACCATCTGTGTTCTGTGTGTGTGTGTGTCGGTTAACTGATGAACGAGAAACAAACAACTACAGGCCAGAGACAGAAGGACACACACCAGCATAACTCAGAAACATCCCTTCCCGAGAGAAAACACACACGTCGCTTTGCTTTAGCGCAGAGAAAACATGTTTTCCCACAAATATTGGCGGCAGGAAAATATGGAGCACGACGACTGTGATGATTATTCAGAGGTGAACAGACTGTGAATCTGACAGTCTTCTCCCTGCTCAAAGGATCATGGGATTATCTGGGAAATAGTGTAATGTAAATACTAGTAAATGAATATATCACACATTTCTATGATTACTGGATACATTGACGATCAATCAAAACTCTTAAAAGTTGCACTGACGGAATCTAGGGGAGAGCGGGCACAACCTAACGCTTTCTGACTTTCTCAGTTTGTGTAAATCCACTTGGAGTATTTATTTTTTCCCACATTAATTGCACACATGTCTGGTACAATGATGTGGTTTTGTTTCATTAATACAGTGTTTACTTTTGTCTTGATTTACCCCAAAAGAATGGAAGTGAAATGTGACAACATGCCCCATAGGTGGAGTACATTATAACATGACCAAATAACAGCTTTAAATGTTACCTGACATAATCAAAAAAATATCCAACACAAACTAAAATATTTTGTCAACAAAATACAATTATTAACTTTTTAAAATAAATAATAATGGCATTTTTTAATCATTAAAAATATACAAATTTTTGAGTTTGACAACAAACACAGCAGAGTTCAAAACATAATAATAATTCATAATTTCTGAATATTAACTCTCAGTCATTATTCACCCTTTTCTCATGGTTTCTCAAAAGAATTCATAAATGTATAGAATATAATGGCGTATTTCTAATAGGGGCTCATTTCAACACAATCTGCACAACTGGCATTTAAATCATGTCTTCTGCTGTCAGATCAGCATTAAAAACATCTCAACTGTTAAATAACAGATATAAGATTACAATAATATCAGATTTGTCTTATTTTAAATAAACACAAAAAACAGAGATGAAAAGTAAGAAATGTACTTTTGCTATGGTTAAAAACATGTTCAGTAATATCTTCCAGAGATTTTTTCTCTAAATAATGTTGATCTGGCAACTATACAGTAAGTTTGGTCATTCTGGCATGTGTGGAAAGGGTTAAAACATGCGTGTTACAACTAACCCCGTGCTAGGTTGTGCCCCGCGCTCCCCTATGTCTATATTTTCATTTTAATTTTAGTTAAAGTTTTAGTAATTTTATGTGCGTTTGTCTTTTTAATTTCGCTTTCTATTTCAGTTGTAGTCATTTTAATACTTTAACTTTATTTGAAAATTTGAATCTTGAAATTTACTTCAGCCGCAATGAAAACATTTCTTTTTCTGTCATTTTATAAATGTACGTATGTTACATTCCACGTCTGTCCCGGACTCCATTTCCCAGAATCCTCCCTGTCTCACACCTGAACTCACTTCCTCATCGTCTCTGTCTCTCCCTGCACCTGGTCTTCATCGTTTGCACTCCCTTTATGCTGTGTTTTGTTCCCGTTTGTTTCCTTCGATCACTAAACCCATCCACTGTTTGAAGTGCCAGTCTGCTTTCATCCCTGCTGTAGTGTTAATAATCGTCTTGTTGTCTGTTGTGTATATGGCAGGGCTGCAGACTAGAGCCGTTCTCCCGCCGGATTCTCTCCCGCTCCTGCTAAAATATGCCCACCGAAAAGCAAGCGTGTGCTGTGCATGGTTTGGCGTGGCAGAACGTGTGCAAAGTGCGCTCCCTTAAACCGCCCGCACGCACGCACACACACACACACGAGTACATTACCGCCCGCACGCACGCACACACACACACACACACACACACGAGTACATTACCACCCGCACGCACACACACACACACGAGTACCTTACCACCCGCACGCACACACACACACACGAGTACCTTACCGCCCGCACACACACACACACACACACACACACACACACGAGTACATTACCGCCAGCACACACACACACACACGAGTACCTTACCGCCCGCACACACACACACACGAGTATCTTACCACTCGCGCACACACACACACACACACACACACGAGTACCTTACTGCCCGCACACAAACACACACACACGAGTACATTACCGCCCGCACGCACACGCACACACACGAGTACCTTACCGCCCGCACACACACACACACACGAGTATCTTACCACTCGCGCACACACACACACACACACACACACACACACACACACACACACACACACACACGAGTACCTTACTGCCCGCACACACACACACACGAGTACCTTACTGCCCGCACACACACACACACACACACACACACACACACACACACACACACACACACACACACACACACACAGGAGTACCTTACTGCCCACACACACACACACACACACACACGAGTACTTTACCGCCCACACACACACACACACACACGACTACCTTACCACCCGCACACACACACACACACACACACACACACATACGAGTACTTTACCGCCCCCACACACACACACACACACACACACACGAGTACCTTACCGCACACACGCACACACACACGCGAGTACTTTACCGCACACACGCACACACACACGAGTACTTTACCGCCCACACACACACGACTACCTTACCACCCGCTCACACACACACACACACGAGTACTTTACTGCCCACACACACACACACACGACTACCTTACCACCCGCACACACACACACGAGTACTTTACCGCGCACACACACACACACACACACACACACGAGTACTTTACTGCCCACACACACACACACACACGACTACCTTACCACCCGCACACACACACACACACACACGAGTACTTTACCGCCCCCACACACACACACACGAGTACCTTACCGCCCACACACACACACACACACACACACACACACACGAGTACTTTACTGCCCACACACACACACACACGACTACCTTACCACCCGCACACACACACACACACACGAGTACCTTACCGCCCACACACACACACACACACACGAGTACTTTACTGCCCACACACACACACACACACACGACTACCTTACCACCCGCACACACACACACACACACGAGTACTTTACTGCCCCCACACACACACACACACGACTACCTTACCACCCGCTCACACACACACACACACGAGTACTTTACTGCCCACACACACACACACACGACTACCTTACCACCCGCACACACACACACGAGTACTTTACCGCCCACACACACACACACACACACACACACACGAGTACTTTACTGCCCACACACACACGACTACCTTACCACCCGCACACACACACACACACACGAGTACCTTACCGCCCGCACACACACACACACACACGAGTACCTTACCGCCCACACACACACACACGAGTACCTTACCACACACACACACACGAGTACCTTACCGCCCGCACACACACACACACACACGAGTACCTTACCGCCCACACACTCGCACACACTGGCTTGGCGTGCTCAGTTGGGGACACTAAATTTTTCAACTAAACATCGAAATAAATCTAATTAATAAACTAAATTAACCATTTAAACTAAATTACTGATCGAATTACTGATCTAAAGCCCACACTGTCACTGTATGATAATTGTAATGAACTGATGACATCAGCGTTTTCTCCAGAATGGCTATACAGCTGAATCAAATGATGCTGCATTATTTTCCTGTTTAACACTGTAAAGCTGCTTTGAAACAATCTACATAGTTAAAAACGCTATATAAATAAAGCTGACTTGACTTGACTTGACACACGCACACACACACACGAGTACACTCTAAAAAAAAAAAAGGTTCTATATGGCACCAAAAATGGTTCTTGGCTCGTAATCATAGGGGAACCTTTTTTAGTGCTATATAGCACCTCTGAAGAACCGCTGAAGAACCGCTGAAGCACCAAAATTGGTGCTATATAGCACTAAAAAAGGTTCCCCTATGATTACGAGCCTTTTATTTTAGAGTGTACCTTACCGCCCGCCCGCAAATACACACACACACACACGAGTACTTCACCGCACAGACACACACACACAAGTACTTTACCGCCCACACACACACAACTACCTTACCGCCCGCACACACACACGAGTACCTTACCACCCACACACACACACACACACACACACACACGAGTGCTTTACCGCCCCCACACACACACACACACACGAGTGCTTTACCGCCCACACACACACACACACGAGTGCTTTACCGCCCACACACACACACACACGAGTACCTTACTGCCCGCACACACACACAAGTGCTTTACCGCCCACACACACACACACACGAGTACCTTACTGCCCGCACACACACACGAGTGCTTTACCGCCCACACACACACACACACACACACGAGTGCTTTACCGCCCGCACACACACACGAGTACCTTACCACCCACACACACACACACACGAGTGCTTTACCGCCCCCACACACACACACACACGAGTGCTTTACCGCCCACACACACACACACACACACACGACTACCTTACCGCCCGCACACACACACACACGAGTACTTTACCACCCGCACACACACACACACACGAGTACCTTACCACCCACACACACACACAAGTACTTTACCGCCCACACACACACACACACACACACACACACACGAGTGCTTTACCGCCCACACACACACACACACACACGAGTACCTTACTGCCCGCACACACACACACACACACAAGTACTTTATCGCCCACACACACACACACGAGAACCTTCCCGCCCACACACACACACACTAGGGCTGTACGATAAATCGAAAAATAACCGAAACCGACATTCAGAACCTCTAACCGACGTATTTTCCCCATGTCGGTTATTTCGGTTTTCACGTGACTCCGCCCCGTCAGTCACATCAAGTGCCGTTTGAAAGCATGAGAGATGCAGGAGCGGTTATCTGTGTTTATAGATGCCCAGAATCACTATAGTAACTGCATGTTTTACACAGTTTATATACAGGTCAGTTAATTGCTGTTCTTATAGCCTACGCGCTGACACACACACACACACACACACACACACACAGATGGCGCGCGCAAGCCCCGAAGCCATGCAGATCGCTTTCACTTTCGTGCTCATAAAGTTTGTCAAGTACATGCGTTTCAAGGCTTGCCAGTTTCAACATTTAAAGCGGTTGTGCACTATTCAAAAACAACAATACGGACAATGTATCCGTTCGGTGCTCAGCTTCTCTGACAACGCGCGCGCGTCCTGAAGGCAGATTCACCTGCGTCCTCACAAAGCTTGTCATTTGTATGTGGTTTAAGCCCTGCCAGTTTTTGACCATCAGATGTGTGTTATGTTGAACTAATGCCTGATATATTGTGACAAACGAGCACTCAGACAGAAGCTCGTACATCACGTGAAGATCGCGCGCAGAGAGCAGCAGAAACGCAGTGTCAACACTGTCCTCTGACTAAAGTCACTAAAGTAGCTTAGAAACACCACCGTTATGGTATATATTTTAACACCTTTGAAGTAATTACAAACCACAGCTTCATAATGAATAGAGACAGAATGAGTAATTCACACACAATCACTCTCTCATTAATGCATTACAATAAATGTAATGTAGGTCTACAGTGTTAATTTATCTGTATCTGATGTACAACAAACAGAAATCTGCTCCATAGACAATAACTGCTGAAAGTCAACCGTTTCCTTCAAGTACTTTAAAATCACAAAGAAATGCACTTTTTCATTAGAAAAAAAAATCCACCTTTAATAGTAGAAAATATTTACAGTACAAACCTTATCAGTGAACTTACTCAAAAAATGATGAGGGCAAAAAAAAAAAAGAGCAAAATAATCGTTCATTAATCGTAATCGAGGTAAAATGTTCAATTATTCGAGGTTTTTATTTTTGGTCAAATCGTTACAGCCCTAACGAACACACGAGTACTTTACCGCCCACACACATGCACACACACACGAGTACTTTACCGCCCGCACACACACGCACACACACGAGTACTTTACCGCCCGCACACACACACACACACACACACACACACACACACGAGTACTTTACCGCCCGCACACACACGCACACACACGAGTACTTTACCGCCCGCACACACACACACACACACACACACACGAGTACTTTACCGCCCGCACACACACACACACGAGTACTTTACCGCCCACACACATGCACACACACACGAGTACTTTACCGCTCGCACGCCCGCACACACACACACATGAGTACTTTACCGCCCGCACGCCCGCACACACACACACACACACACGAGTACTTTACCGCCCGCACACACACACACGAGTACTTTACCGCCCGCACAAACACACACACACACAAGTACTTTACTGCCCGCACACATGCACACACACACACACACACACACACGAGTACTTTACCGCCCGCACACACACACACACACACACACAAGTACTTTACCGCCCGCACACATGTACACACACACGAGTACTTTACCGCCCACACACACACACACACACACACACACACACACACACACACACACACACACACGAGTACTTTACCGCCCGCACACACACACACACACACACACACACACACACACACACAAGAACTTTGCCGCCCGCACACATGCACACACACACGAGTACTTTACCGCCCGCCCGCCCGCACACACACACACACACACACACACACACACACAAGTACTTTACCGCCCACACACATGCACACACACACGAGTACTTTACCGCCCACACACATGCACACACACACGAGTACTTTACCGCCCACACACACACACACACACACACACGAGTACTTTACCGCCCGCACGCACACACACACACACACACACACACACACACACAAGAACTTTGCCGCCCGCACACATGCACACACACACGAGTACTTTACCGCCCGCACACACACACACACACACACACAAGAACTTTGCCGCCCGTACACATGCACACACACACGAGTACTTTACCGCCCGCACACATGCACACACACACGAGTACTTTACCGCCCGCACACATGCACACACACACATGAGTACTTTACCGCCTGCACACATGCACACACACACGAGTACTTTACCGCGCGCACACACGCACACACACACGAGTACTTTACCGCCCGCACACATGCACACACACACACGAGTACTTTACCGCCCACACACATGCACACACACACGAGTACTTTACCGCCCGCACACATACACACACACACACGAGTACTTTACCGCCCGCCCGCACACACACACGAGTACCTTAACGCCCGCACACACACACACAAGTACTTTACCGCCCACACACATGCACACACACACGATTACCTTACTGCCCGCACACACACACGAGTATTTTACCGCCCGCACACACACACGAGTACTTTACCGCCCGCACACACACACGAGTACCTTACTGCCCGCACACACACACACGAGTATTTTACCGCCCACACACGAGTACCTTACCGCCCGCACACACACACGAGTACCTTACTGCCCGCACACACACACACGAGTACTTTACCGCCCGCACACACACACGAGTACCTTACTGCCCGCACACACACACACACGAGTACCTTACCGCCCGCACACACAAACGAGTACTTTACCGCCCACACACACACACACACGAGTACCTTACCGCCCGCACACACAAACGAGTACCTTACCGCCCACACACACACACACGAGTACCTTACCGCCCGCACACACAAACGAGTACTTTACCGCCCACACACACACACACACGAGTACCTTACCGCCCACACACACACACACGAGTACCTTACCGCCTGCACACACACACGAGTACCTTACTGCCCACACACACACACACGAGTACCTTACCGCCCACACACACACACACACACACGAGTACCTTACCGCCCACACACACACACACGAGTACCTTACCGCCCCCACACACACACACACGAGTACCTTACTGCCCACACACACACACACGAGTACCTTACCGCCCACACACACACACACACACACGAGTACCTTACCGCCCACACACACACACGAGTACCTTACCGCCCACACACACACACACACGAGTACCTTACCGCCCCCACACACACACACACACACACACACACACACACACACACACACACACACACACACACACGAGTACCTTACCGCCCACACACACACACACACACGAGTACCTTACTGCCCGCACACACACACACAAGTACTTTACCGCCCGCACACACACACGAGTACCTTACCGCCTGCACACACACACACGAGTACCTTACCACCCGCACATACACACACACACGGGTACCTTACCGCCCGCACACACACACACACACACAAGTACCTTACCGCCCGCACACACACACACACACAAGTACCTTACCACCCGCACACACACACACACACACACGAGTACCTTACCACACACACACACACAAGTACCTTACCACACACACACGAGTACCTTACCGCACACACACACACACACACACGAGTACCTTACCGCACACACACGAGTACCTTACCACACACACACACACACACAAGTACCTTACCACACACACACACACACACACGAGTACCTTACCACACACACACACACACACGAGTACCTTACCGCACACACACGAGTACCTTACCGCACACACACACACACACACACACGAGTACCTTACCGCACACACACGAGTACCTTACCGCACACACACACACACACACACACACGAGTACCTTACCGCACACACACACACACACCCACACACGAGTACCTTACTGCACACACACGAGTACCTTACTTGCCACCCGCAGAATAATGACCTTCTTACTGTACATAACCACATATTCACATTCTCTCTCTCTCTCTCTCCCTCTCTCTCTCTCTCGGGTTATTACGGTCAAACCCCATGAGGCGAGTAATGCCAGTGATTTCTCAGGGCTCTGTGACCGCAGACCGGCCGTCTTTCGCTCGGAGCTGCGCTGGAGGTGTTTCCATAGAAACATGAGCCGTTTCTGCACTGTGATTTGTAGCACACACACTTATAAGCTTCATAAATCCACGCATCTCCTTCCGAAAGCAGCCGCGAGCCACAGAGAAAACGGGTGTAAAGTGTGGAAGGTGTTTGATTTAGCGCAGGACAAGCTGCTATCCATCCGCTCCTCTCCTCGTATTCCTCCCATTCTGATTCCCGAAGGCCTTTAGTGACAGCTGCGGATGATTAGACCATCATATCCACGGATTATAAAGTTAAAACACTATTATGGTGGAGTCGCTGTACAAACCGAAGGGAGCGAATGAATTAAATTATGCAAAGCTGTGCCTGAAAAAACCTCTGGAATGAATCAAGATCCCGTTTCCCCTTTTTAATCTGCGCTCTCAAACAAAAGCCTTCTCTGATCCACGATCTGTAATTACTGCCACATCAGACGGGATCTCACACACTGATGTATAATTGTCTGCGGGTCGTTAAGTCAATATGATTTCACTAGATTAGAGTTGACGACCGGAGTGGAGACGTCCTCCAATAACACAGGAATGAAATATTCACTGTGAGGGATTTAAACAGGAGAGGTTTTGGGATAAACATGGCAGAAGAACGGGAAAAATAAATGTTTTACACGCTCACCAGAGGATCGAGTCTAGGGCTGGGCGATATGGCCCAAAAAAATGGTCACGATATAATATTCCATATCAGTCGTATATGGGTCAAAGACGAAACAGGGTTTTTCAAGCATCAAAAAAATAAATGTGTAATACAGCTTTAAATTTAGTTTTTTCCTGTACATTACAATGTGTCCTGTTTAATTTTATATTTTCTTTAGCAAAAAATAATGACTATCACACATTTTTTACCATGATTTACAGAAGACACCCACTAAAATGTCATTCAGTGTAACAATATTTATGTATCAGAAAATCTTATTAGACATATTTAAAACAGGAATCATTTGATGGCATATTAAAATAATTTTTAAATCTTTATACTTTATCCTTCAAACCACTAGGTTTACCTATTTGCCAGCAAGAAGTTTTTGTAATGAAGTGAAAATCATTTAAAATATAATAAAACATTTTGTATGATCACATTATTTCATATATTTGAATGATTACAGGTTAGAATAAGTATATTGTTTAATTTTTTACATAAATGTATCTGTTACACTGAATGAAAAAAGCATTACCCTAAATGACGAAACTTCTACTTCAGCTTATATTGCAGGCCATCTATATCAAAAAGTGAGCTTGACCAGTAAAGTTAATCACAATTATTCACAACATCTACTTATTTTAAAAAAATTCTAAATATAAATGTTTTTTTGGCATTTCACTGAATGACGTGCGGTTTTGTAACTGAGGATACCACACCATGAAAAGGTGGAATTATCAAATATTTAAGAGCAATGAATTCACTTTTCTGCTGCACCACATGGTCTTCAGGGCCTTTTGATGATGTCACAGATATGTTTATTAATATGATTTCAGAATGGCTTCTTGATCCTGTTACACTGAATGATCTCTTACAAACTGGATTTTCGGGACAAAAGTCCCCTGGTTATTTAAATACTTAAAAAAATAAGTAAGACATAGTCCTTTTAATATAACAGCCAACACATATTTGAAAATGCCAAGAAAACAAATATATTTTTTTACTTGTTATTTTATACATTTATTTAAAGATGTAATGGCAAAATCAAAGTCCGGACCATTACGCTGAATGACAATTTTACACTTTGGAACATTATTTCCCCTAAATGTTGACATTTTATTTTGACAAAAGTTATTTGAAATAGTAAAGTAGACAGTTTACTTGCATTTAACATGTTTTTTATGTATATAAAATTACTTTTGTAAACATAATTTGATGCGGACACCAAAATTGTGACGTCTCGTCTTTGACCCATATATCGATGATTAGCACAATAAATCTTTATTTCTTTAACCTCTTAACTGTCACCGTCCCGCTGGCGGGACACCTGGCACTCTTTTTTCGTATCATATATTTGAGTAATTATCATAAATTAGGTCTCATTCGAAAGCTTACAAACTCAAAATTCATCCTGTGAAAACCGTTTCGAAATTGGACGTTGCGTTACCATGGAAATGGTACTTTAAATTCTTCTCGCTGGCTCCTCCCCCTAGTGGGCGGTGTCATGTTTCATATTACAACATTAATTTTAACTACTTTATAATCAAAATCTTTTCTAATCTTGACAAAACACATATCGCCGAGTCTCAAGGGTCCATATTTGGTGACCGTTTTGTGATGTAAGTGATATTTGGACAGAAATTTACAGGAAAATGCATCAAAAAAACTATCAATGGAATTTGAATGACACCCGGTGGCTGTTTTTGGTACAGCGCCTAAACACAATCTCATGGGGACTTTAATTTTTGTGATATCAACTTCAAATTTGGAACACAACTTGGTTAGACATATGGCTTGGATTGTATAGTAATTTTAGATTAAAACATTTTTGTAAAATGTATATTTTATATAAAATAAAAATATTTAGTACAGTATTTTTTTTTTTACAATAAATTTAAACTTCCATAACTTTTTCATACTTTCATATTATGAATTGCTTTCACTGCAGCAATAATCTACTTTGGTTAAAATTTTTATATTCCAAAGCATTCTTGAATTACAGCCCTTTAAGTTTGGATAGTGCATTTTCATGAGTATTCTCTAAAAGGTGGGTAACAGTTTAGGCATATTTTTGCTCCTGAGTGAAAGATTGTTTTAAACTATCCTTTATCGTCAAAACATGACAAACACTTCCCAAACAGGGTGAGGTAGATTTATTTATTACTAATAAAATCCATATTAATAGAGTAGAATATAAATAGAATATATAAAATAAATATCTATAGTATATTATACAGCATATTTAGAATTTTTTGAGAATTAGGCATATCTGAATTTAAAAGAGTGACCTACCCACATACATTGGAGTAAATTGATAAAAATGGTCTCATTTTACAGAAAACACTCTAAATTTTAACACAGTGGTGGAATATTGCATATATTATAGTGTATTTATTCACAATTTTATGATAAACATATATAAAAAGTCATATTTTGATTTATTTTTAAATTAATTTGTTATTTGAAAATCTTATCATTTTGAATCTGTTTGGTCTATATCCCTTCAGATCCCTATATCCCACGTGTCTGTGGATTCCACTGGGTGTCAGTAAACAGGGGAAAAAATAATTTTCTTGATATCTCCTTCCAAAAAAAAGTTATTGAGATTAATCTGTGCAAACTATCTAATAACTCCTGCTCATTTGCATTGATTGACGGCACCCGCTGGGAAATCGAAAATAAGACTCCGCCTCCTCAACTTTGTAAAGGGAGATCTCCGGCTCTGATTGGTCTAGAAGCATGATTGACATGTCTATAGAGAGCTGAGATAATCAGCTTTTTTGACATATGACGCAATACGTGATGACGTCATCAAAAACCGCGGCTAACAAAGACGATCAAAACACAGGATATTAAGAGTATTTGTCTGCATCACATGTTTTGATCTGCACATCGGTGACATATTACAGTGTGGTTTGTCCATGCATGCTCACACACATGTGAAATTGGTCTCGTTTTGAAGAAAACAACCTAAGGAACGAGCCGATATAGCGTAACTTACCGGAGGAAGGAGGAAGTGATCCGAACAGGAATATGACTCATGTGTTTGCTTGTTCAAAGGAGTCATTTCCATCTTCGTGATTCTTTTGATAATAACCAGAGATGTATAAAGTACTAGAGACACATACTTGAGTAAAAGTACAAGTTCCTTATCAAAAAAGTGACTTGAGTAGAAGTTGAAGTGCTCTTTAAGCACCACACTTAAGTAGAAGTACTAAAGTATTCAACATTTTTTGTACTTAAGTATTGCAAGTAGTTTATTTTTAAATGTACTACTCAAGTACTGAAAGTAAAAGTACAAGTATTGTGTTATGTAGTTATTAAAGAAAGTAGTCAAAAGTTTGAACATCATATTGTTTTTATTATTTCAAATGATTAAGCTAAAGGACAATCATAATGTTGGTAGGTAATTTTTCTACATATTGTCATATAAATAACCTGAAAATACTGTAGTTCATTAAGATTAAATCTTATAACCACTCTTACTAAAAAAAATGGGGTAAGCACACTTATATTCTCATCTCAAGAGGTGTTCTGAGTAAATGATTTGTTTGTAACACTTTACAATATGGTTTGATTTGTTAACATTACATTAGTTAATGTATTAGACTAATAACTAACATGAACCATGATCAATACATTTGTTACTGTATTTATTAATCTTTGTTAATCTTAGTTAATAAAAATACAGCTGTTCATTGTTTGTATGTTACTTCACAGTGCACATTAACTATGTAAACAAATAGAGCAATTTGAGCGCAAGACGCTTGTGTTGTTTTAAAGACAGTGAATGCGCGCTCGCGGGGCTCTCTCGCTCGCGGGGCTCTCTCACGCTCTCTCTCTCTCGCGCGCTCTCTCTCTCTCGCGCGCTCTCTCTCTCGCGCGCTCTCTCTCTCTCATGCGCGGTAATGCGGGTTTGGAATGGAATGATTCGTAACATTTTAATAATTGTAACGAGTAACGATGCAGCACATAAAAAAATATCGGAGTAAAAGTATTAAACTCATCGAAAATATGTACTGAAGTAAAAGTGGAAGTAGGAGAAAAAAATAATACTCTAGTAAAGTACAGATACTGCCTTTTAGTACTTAAGTACAGTAGTGAAGTAGTTCTACTTCGTTACTATACATCTCTGATAATAACGTTACTGTAAAGTGTTGGATCGGTGAAATAAATATTCGCAGTGCGCAGTGATATTCTGGAGGGTGAGAGCTTTCATTTGATATATGACTTGTCTGTTTTTGGTGAGTTTGTGTGATATAAATATGAAATTTTATATTATTCATATGATTTTCTCAAGGGGGGGGGGTCATAGCGGGGGGGTCGAATTCAGACCTTATTATCTTTTTCTATGTAAAATAAATGCAAAAGTGATTGGGTTATCAAGAAAGCTGAGGTTCTAACCTTTCAAACGAAACCATATATGTCTAGTTTTGTACTGCACAATTTATAGATTTTTTCAAATGAATATGATGATGCAATATTGGACCCACGGGTGGGTCGGTGCAGAGCTGAAGTGGTTAAAAAAGTAAAAAAAATCTGTATAAATAGATCAATTTAGGCTTCGTTTTCTTTGAGCAAAATATAATTTCTTCTTTTTTTCTTTGTTGTGAAACATAACGTAATAAAGCGCAGTGGAGATGTTACTCACTTTCCTCAGATCCCTGTGGCCTCTCCAGCGTGCGGATGTAGTCGTCCTGATGGGAAACACAAGAGCGAAATCATTATATATCACACAGGACGTAAAGCGCATTACAAATCTGGGGTTTTTTCCCTCAGCTACACACGATCGTCGAAATCATCCTTTATTTCGGTTATTAATTCGGTAATTACACAAACTCACAACTCTGCGTTTAATTCAGTCATGAATCAGGGAGCAGTAGATTTGTGGAGTCTGGATTCACGTGTTATTGTTTTCATAACCCACCAAACAAAAAAAATCCCAAAAACGTTTTGATAATGTTCCTGTTATTTCTGAATATTCAAAAGGTCCAGTTTTAAAAAATTCTCTAAAAGTTCTTAGTTATGCGAATGGTAAGGAAACATTCCATATTATCATTCTCCAAAACCTTACAGAGAACGATACTTTTGAACGATACTTTTGAACTATACTTTTCAGCGATACTTTTGATACTTTTGAACGATACTTTTGAACGATACTTTTGAACGATACTTTTGAGCGATACTTTTGAACAATACTTTTGAACGATACTTTTGAGCGATACTTTTGAACAATACTTTTGAGCGATACTTTTGATACTTTTGAACGATACTTTTGAGCAATACTTTTGAACGATACTTTTGAACGATACTTTTGAGCGATACTTTTGAACGATAGTTTTGAACAATACTTTTGAGCGATACTTTTGAACGATACTTTTGAACGATACTTTTGAACGATACTTTTGAGCGATACTTTTGAACAATACTTTTGAGCGATACTTTTGAACGATACTTTTGAACTATACTTTTCAGCGATACTTTTGATACTTTTGAACGATACTTTTGAACGATACTTTTGAACGATACTTTTGAGCGATACTTTTGAACAATACTTTTGAACGATACTTTTGAGCGATACTTTTGAACAATACTTTTGAGCGATACTTTTGATACTTTTGAACGATACTTTTGAGCAATACTTTTGAACGATACTTTTGAACGATACTTTTGAGCGATACTTTTGAACGATAGTTTTGAACAATACTTTTGAGCGATACTTTTGAACGATACTTTTGAACGATACTTTTGAACGATACTTTTGAGCGATACTTTTGAACAATACTTTTGAGCGATACTTTTGAACGATACTTTTGAACTATACTTTTCAGCGATACTTTTGATACTTTTGAACGATACTTTTGAGCAATACTTTTGAACGATACTTTTGAACGATACTTTTGAGCGATACTTTTGAACGATAGTTTTGAACAATACTTTTGAACGATACTTTTTATACTTTTGAATGATACTTTTAATACTTTTGAGTGATAATTTTGAACAATACTTTTGAACGATACTTTTGAACGATACTTTTTGAATGATACTTTTTGAATGATACTTTTGAGCGATACTTTTGAACGATACTTTTTGAATGATACTTTTGAGCGATACTTTCGAACGATCCTTTTGAGCAATACTTTTGAACGATACTTTTTGAATGATACTTTTGAGCGATACTTTTGAGCGATCCTTTTGAGCAATACCTTTGAGCGATACTTTTGAACGATACTTTTTGAGCGATACTTTTGAACGATACTTTTGAGCGATACTTTTGAGCAATACTTTTGAGCAATACCTTTGAGCGATACTTTTGAGCGATACTTTTGAGCAATACTTTTGCACGATACTTTTGAACAATACTTTTGAATGTTCTCTGAACATTCTAAAAAAAGTAGCAACATTTAACGAACATCCAATACAAAAAATTCAGGGGAAAAAAAGGTTCCATGCATGATGTATAAATAATGTTTTTGTGCTAACTCTTATAGAACGTTATTAAACATCAGAACATTCTATCAACGTTCCTGGAAGAACGTTTGCTTATAACTTTGAAAGAACCTTGCCAGAACGTCAGCCAAAGCTCTGAATGTGTCAGTAAAACAGATCGGTCTGAACAGGAAGAACAGGTGCCGTCGGGCCCCTGAGGGCCTCCTTCTGAAACACACACATCACACACATCACACAAACACACCACATCAAACACACATACCAACCTCCACTTCCTTCAGCGACGGGAGGCAGGAATGGAGAAAGACAGAGAAAATGAGATGTAAATTTAGAAACACATGAAAGAGGACAGCTCTCAACTTAACATCTGCTTTAATTGTCATCTATTAATAATATGATCTGGGAGAATATGAGCCGAGGGATTTCCCGCAGGACACAGCGGGAATTACTGCAGCTCACTGTTTTTAAATAAAATAACATTATAAAAAAGAAGGGGAAAAAGTTATTTGATTTTAAAATAAAATGAAATAAATGTAATTAAATAATACATTAAATTAAAATAAAATAAATAAAATAATTAATTTAAATAATTTAATTTAAAATAAAATGACATAAATAAAATAATAAATTAATTAAATGATTATAACAAAATGATAAATAAAATAAATATTTTTTTTAAATAAAATAAAATGAAATAAAATAATAAATAAAATAAATTAAAAAATGTTTTAAATAAAATAAAATAAAATAAATTAAATAATAAATTAAATACATACATTAAAATAAAATTAAATCATAAATTAAATCATAAATTAAAATAAAATGGAATAAAATAATAATTAATTAAAATAATTTCATTTAAAATAATAAATAAAAATAAAATAAAATAATTTAAAATAAAATGAAGTAAAATAAATAAAATATTAAATAAAATGAAATAATAAATGAAATAAATAATTGTAAAATTTTTATTTAAAATAAAATGAAATAAATAAATGAAATAAATAAATTAAAATTAAATAAAATTAAATAAAAATAATAATAAATAATAAAATAATAAATAATAAATAAAATAAATACATACAAAAATCTCACAATGCTTCAAGGAATCATTCAATCAAATATTCAGTCATTATTTCTCATTTAATATATCCTTTTCACACTGAAAAAATACAAAAGGTGAATTTTTATAGACTCTTCATGTATGATTTTTCCAGTCGACAGTTTCAAGCTACGAAAAATGACCAAAAACATTTTAAAGTATCGTAACAGTAGAGAAGATGTTCAGCAAACCATGCCTTAAATCAAAGAAATCAAACATATATAAGATTAAACGCAACTAAACCTGTAAACTCCGTTTGCAACCTATGTGTAGTGCATCATAAATTAATAAAAAATAAATGAATAATAAATGAAAATTAAATATGCAATTTGTTTAGAATAACGTGCAGATTAAAAATTCACAAAGAGAGCTTGGATGAGAGTATGCACGTGCAGAGGGGGGGGCTTTGGGTGCTCGAGCCCCTGCCCTTTTTCACAATGAATCAAAAGAGCCCCTCTCAGACAAATATCAATGATAATATCATGGTCAATAAAACTAAATAAATGTGATAATTATAACATGACATTGATGAAAATGTATACAATAGTAACGAACGGCTCAAAAGTCGGACAATTTCTGTTGAGGCGTTGCCATAACGCGTTGCTATGGGTCGCGTGCGTTTTGATTGACAGCTGATTTTCCACTGTTCGGAAGCGGCTCTCGAGCCAAATATGGTCCTTTCAGAGAGTGTGTGGCCTTACGGGAAAAAAGGTAAACCAATATTTTTTTTCATCCATAATCAGAGCTAATGTGTTGATTTAATTACAAATCTATATATTATGTATTTTAAAGTATTACACAATTCACCAATGCCTGTTTGTCATGTATATACACCAACCAATCGTGATCTGGCAAAGCAAGTTCAAATTCCATTGGGCGATGTGAAGTGGAGCGGTAATTTTCTGTTCTTATTCATAAATCGGTTGAAAATTACATGGACAGACGAACTAACGTTTCGGGCTTTCGGTACGGTGCGCGCATGCAGAGCCGGCTCTCCCTATAAGCGAACTAAACGGCTGCTTAGGGCCCCGCCGCCACTAGGGGGCCCCCTAACTACAGATTGCACTCGCCAGCGTCGCCGCAGTTTATCACGCAAGACGCTCAATTCGCGTCATTCGCACCGCGCGAAAAGCGCCTTCCGCGCCGCGGGACCTCCAGACGCGCGTCAACGCGCCTTTCCATTGACTTAACATTGAAATCAAATCACTCGCGCCAGACACTCTATTTGCGTTCGGTGTGAACGCAGCATAACGTTAGCTGTCCGTCGTCGATTATGCTGAATCAACATTGCTTGCGCTATGGTCCAGCCGTCGGCCCCAGCTCTGGGCTACAGAACGCGTAGAGACAGACCCACCTCCTTTGAATGTATTTTCTTTTTAACAGTTAACGTTACATGACCTACATTAGTTCTGGGAAAGAAAAAACCGAAAAATCTTTGTCTCAATAGACGCTTATTACAATAAAAAAATAGTTTAAGAACATTCGAGAGAAAGAAAGTAATAGGAAGAGAAAGAGCAATCATTTGACAGTCAAAATCAAAATGAAGTTTAAAATAAAGCGGTTAAATACAAGCTTTTTCTTATGGTCTTAATTGAATAGGCAATTAAAGATTATTAATAAATATTAATCTATATACTATTATGAAATATTTTATATATTGTTAAGCTAAATCGCCCAGACCATTTAAACCTAAAGAAAACACAGTGTCCTCTCTGAAACATTATTGAATGATGATTGATACAAGACACCTAAAAGCAAAATGGATTTGTGGTAAATTTTAGTAAAGAACACTGGAAAAAAAATCAAGTCCCCAATTGAACATTTTCTAGTGAGCGATCACATCTAAATTTTTCAGTTGGCCAAATTGAATTAATGTGAATTGATGCATTTTAATTCAATTAAATTTCAAGAAATTCAATTTGGCCAACTGAAAATTTTAGATGTGATCGCTCACTAGAAAATTTTCAATTGGGCACCTGATTTTTTTTTATACAGTGAATGTATTACTGTATGTAATCATAAAAGGTCAAAAATATCTCACTCCATGCTGTGAAGGTTTAAAATATGAACAGTATGTAAGAGTTAATCAACCAATAATTAAATAATATAATTTAACATTGGATTTCTTTTAATTTACCCTTAACATAATTGTAAAAAACTAAATGTCACTTTCTCAGGAGCAGCCATTCTTAAATATTTTGGTGGTCGTGGAGAAACATTTCATGAGGCTGACACAAGTAAATATTTCCCACTGCCTTTCTTTTGAATAGTTTTGTGCGCAACTTCAACATAGCTAATTTTCCTCTTGCCAATAAAAAATTTAGTTTTATAATCATAATTCACTATGTTGTCTAATTGTACTTTAATATTAATTTAAAATGAATGTGTTTTATCTACTCTGCATACTGTATTTATTATTAATTATATTGTAATCTCAACAGCTGGAGGAGGTGACGCTACTGCTGCTTCAGTAGAGCATAGCGAGCCGCAGACCACTATGGCTAATGTTGTAAGTTAGCTATATATTGTTAATGCTAAATTATTAATATTTATTTGTTTACAACAAATTGACCTTAAATTTGCAAATCTATAATCTTTACTTTTACTGTTTCAGTGAGTGTACTTTAATAAGCAGTAAAATAATTGTAGGCAATCATGTTAAAAGATAAACAGATGAAATATGTAAGTGTTAGATTGTATACAGTTGCTGGTTTGCAGTGCAATACTCCATTATTCACTGCAAGGCAGGGCCCCAAAATTATCCTGCTTAGGGCCCCCAGATTTACAGAGCCGGCCCTGCGCGCATGTACCGAACGGTTATGAATGTAATCTATAACAGTTAACAATCGGCTTGTTTAAAGCGCGGAACACACTTAAATCCGAGTTCCCACACGAATATATTAAATATTCAGTCCATTTTATCACGAAATTCAAACGATAAATGCCGTTTTAACGCTCTATATGTGACGTGACAGATTGACGCGTATGTATCTGTTCAACTTCAAGCGGCAGCGCGCGGCGCGCGAGTGAACGCGATCATCTCTTCCTAAAGAAATTAATATCTAAAGGTATGTTGAGGATACATTACAACTTACTGAAACGTATCATATGTTGTGTAATCGCTCCATCGGTGTTTCAACCGCGGAAAGACAATAAAACAGCTTGTAAACAAACAATGTCATGTAGAATCACATTTACCTCAGAAGTCATTCAGTGTCCACAGCTGTGAGTTCACTAGAGAGATTAACTCTTTCACTGAATACATGCACTAGATATATTCGTTATATTAGCCTATATATATTCATTATATACCACTTAGCCTGTTAGTGATGTCTTGTTTATTTAATGTATGTTTAAATAAACCTGTCATGAAAATTACAGCCACTAAATGATTATATTTCAACAACGAATTGGAGAAAAAATTATAATAATTAGATTTAGATATTAATGCAAAAACTGCCTTATGTGAAGCTTATGAGTGTTGATTATTATATCTAAAAATAAATAGCAAATGAATTTATGCTAATAGTTTGGGCTCTGTTGTTAATCTTTAATAGCAATATGTAAGTAAGGGCTCCCTATATAGTTTACAGCATTATCTTTAAGAAACTTTTAGTTATAACTGAATTAATTTAAGGACAGACACAATTTTTTTTCATTAAACCACTGTTGAATAAAAATTAATAAAAAGCAATTTTGTAAAACTGCTGTACCGAATCCGTACCGAACCGTGACTTCAAAACCAAGGTACGTACCGAACCGTCAGTTTTGTGTACCGTTACACCCCTAATATATATATATATATTTACATATTGCCCCTTTTTTACATTTGAGCCCCTGCCTCTGAAGAACTCTCTAAAATAAATGTGATTCGATGTAGACTTAGGTTTGTTTAATAAAGATCCGCTCTCAGGGCTTGTGCATGAAAGCTGGAAGAACTGCGAGTTTGCCCTTCAGAAGAACTGAATCAGAAGCTGAAGACAGAACACACACACACACACACACACACACACACGTCAGACACAAAGAGAGCGGTTTCTCATTATGATGCTGTCGAGCTCCTGGAGCGAATCCTACCGGGAAGCTGTGTTGAGATTCAGCTCCAACAGAATCTGCATGCACACACACACACACACACACACACACATCCGTATGCACGGCTTCTGCCAACACTATCAATTTGTGATTTTGTAGCATTTAGGAGCCGCGCTGTTCAATTAGATGCAGACAAAGCCCTCGAGAATGAGCCAAAGTGTAAACCAAAGCAGAAAAAGAACAGATTGACACAAGCGCTCGATCAATCGGGCTTCTCAACGGCTGCCATCATGTCCAAATATCTGCTGATCGATCGGCCGAGGGTCAGCGTTTGGCTGCTTAGCGCGACTACATCAATTATGTGCGGAAAAAGCTTCATTTCTCAATGACGGCTATTGAAAAACACACATGAAAACTGCACCCTGATCGATGGCAATTTCCAGATTTGCATACAAAATGTTTATAACGTAATGCATTTATGAAAAAGGTCAGATTTCTGCACTCAAATCATTATTATTATTATCTATATGCATTAAAATAAACATGTTTTTAAAATGCATTCGTTTAAACTACTCAGTTCGAAGTATGAAGACGGTTAAAATATGGCAAGCTGTGGATCAAGCAATATTCAGTTCATTAATACAGAAATAAATCTGATTCATTGATGATAAACATACAAACCTGGTTATTGTGTATTCAAAACATACTCAGATTATTTATTAGAACTATTGCATAAATCCTACCTGTTTTTAAAATAACATTTTAAAAAAGAAGGGGAAAAAGTTATTTAATTTTAAAATAAATTCAATTACATTAAATAAATTAAATACATTAAATTAAAATAAAATTAAATAAATAAAATAATAAATGAATTACATGATTAAAATAAAATAAATAAAATAATACATTAAATTAAATAAATAATTAAATTAAATAAATAAAATACATAAATTAAAATAAAATAATAAATAAAATGGAATAAAATAATAATGAATTCAAATAATTTCATTTAAAATAAAATAATAATAATAATAATTTAAAATAAAATGAAATAAAATAAATTAAATATTACCTGTTTCATATATGTATGCAGATCTTAAAAATTATATATTTTTATTTATATCTAAGTTTATTTATTTTACCAGCCATGAAACTTTTGTTGCAAAAATTCCAAAATTTTAGATGCCGGTGAAAATTCAGAAATGTAATAAATCAAATGGAAAGTAACAGTGCATAGTCTATTGTATAAATTAAACATATTAAACCTTATTAAAGTTACTAAAGTTATTCAGTCAAAAGTGAGAGGTTTTCTTTTTGTCTTTAGTTCTTAGACTAATATTTTCATCCTTCTCTCACGGGTCAAAATGACCCGAAGCCCTAAAAATAATATTAATTCTTTTTCATCTTATTTTCCTTTAAAGTACTAGATTTTATCATTAAATAATATAAATTTTAAGCACAAGTTCAAAACAACTCTCCAATACATGAATAACCAGCTCAATTCAGCTCAGAATATCTCCCATTGGATGTCTCTGCCACCTCTTGTGGAAAAATATTAATATAATATGATATTTCTTGACTCTAGATGTCCTTATAGCTCTATATGGAGCGTATGAGCGGTTCCGCTGGGTCCTAAAGTCAGTTTCTCTTCAGTATGCCATTCAGATTTTTGAAAAGATCAGTTTTTGAAAAGTTTTAGCATTTTTTGTTTGAATTTTGAGCTTTTTTTGTTTTTTCAATGTTTACTGAAGCATTCCACGCATTCCAGTCATTCCTAAGGGGGTCAAAATTGACCCGTGAGGGGAGGATATGTTACTTCTTCTCTTACAACCACATAAACAAACTCAAATCCAGTCATTTTTTTGGTGTATTTGTGGTTCAAGTGCGACAAAAGTCCTAAGGCCTTGGACACACAACATTGAATTGTTAGAATTCATAAAAATATTGCCGGCCAACTGCGATTGACAGTTTCATATATTCGCGAACACCTATTTTTACTTGCATTTGACACTGTGTGTTAATTTTAGTCCCTATAAATGCATGATATATTTTCATTTTGTCTTTTGTTGTGAGATGAACATTAGACGACATCAGGAATATTAGGCTGCTGTCACTTTAAGAGCAAACGCACGGGTCTAATAAACTGATACACATGTTTATGTCTTTCTCAACTGTTTATGTTTACTTAAGACATAACCGACTATGTTTACAAGGATACTCGCAAATACGGGCATTTCAAGCACAAGAAGACGTCAAAAGAGTTAAATTCAGTATTCGTGCGCAGTCTGAGACGTGGATTTATACTCGCATTTGACGCTTGCTGAGTGTTAATTTAAGTACAACTGTGTAGGGTTGGGTACCGAAACCCGATATGGCACCGGTACTTATATAACCGGTATGTACCGGACCGAATCAGAACGCAGATTTTGTTTCCTCATTTCGGTGCCAAAATTCAAACATGCTTTCGCGCTTTGGCTGAGCCAGAGACAGACGCTCAGCGCTCGTCACATCACAACTCATGACAACTATTCAGTGTTTTCAACCACATCATGTTTATTTCAGGTTTCAGACATTTAAATGCTCATAAGTACTAGCAAAAAACACACACTGATGTCTATGAAAGCGGCAATGACAATCCTTTCAGACGATTATAATTTGACTAACGTTACGTGTTTTATTCACATCAGATACATGCACATTATATAGTAACTATAGCGTTTACTCTGTTCTTCTTCTAGTTCACTGGTCACTTACTTTCATGTATTTCGTGAGACGAGAATGAACTCAAGTGTTGTAAATCTGACAGATCCGATTCTGAGGCGCAAACTAACATGGCGCCGCCCATTGCGCTTTATAGATCAACTAACACACATTCACTCACACATTTGAACATCAGATAGTTCGTGACACAGTTAAGAAGTTTGTGAATATTTTGAATAAAAAGAAAAAACGAAATAAACCCGATACAGCTGAGCTGTCAGCGCTATTGCGTGTCATGTGAGAAACATGACGCGTCGCCATGGAAACATTAAGGCGATGCGTTCTAAAATATTTAGCCAGAGAATATGATCATATTCCAAAATAAAGCTGAATCTCGAAGCTGGTTTGTAGCAGAGCAAGAATACAGACGCCCGCTGTTATTATTGTAATTAAGAGTTATATTAGGCTTGTTGTAGTTGGGTGGCTTTAGTTTAACTGTGAATTTGTAAATAAGTCAATAATAATTTGTAAATGAGTAAATTGTGTTTTGTATTTATTTATATTCATACATTTAAGTATACAATAAACTTTTGATAAATGGTTCAATTTAAATAAAACAATAAAAAGCCATCCACCTCGTTTTGTGGCCTTTTTTTTTTTTTTAAGTATCGGTTCAGGCACCGTTTAGGCACCGGTACCGTTTTAAAAGTATCGGTTTGGCACCGGAATCGAAAAAAACCCAAACGATACCCAACCCTACAACTATGTAATCCAAATGAATGGACATGTTATATGCAATTCAAATACATAAATCTTACATTTAGGTCTGAATATTGCTTGAGGCCGTTGAAAAAAAAAAGCAAATGTTCTGTTTTTAAAGGTGTGAGATTTCCTGGTTGAGGATCTGAAGACTGTGTGTCCCAGTGATTGACAGAACCAGAGCTGTGAGAGACGGGCCGATGACCCAGCAGCTTCTGTAATCAAACCCATCCACAAACCGCTTCACGTCCCTCCTCTCGCCTGTCAGCCTGTGATCTGTGAAGGAGTTTCTCCCCAAACGCCTCTCTCTGCAGGAACACTAGCGCCTTCATTCTCAAGGCCTTTGCACACTGAGTCCGAAATTCGCATGCGAAATTTTCGCACGTCAAAAAATAAATTCGACCTCACGTTATGTCAATTACGCTTGCACACTGCCTCCGAAACTTTCGTCCGTCAAAAAAAAAATCGGAACAGGTTCGATTTTCTGCGTTTTTCGCATCCGTTTTTCCCATCTACAGCTGATGCCCAACCTAAACCTGCTGGCAATGCTGGAGAATGAATCGCCAGTGCTCAGATACCTACATATACAAATATTATTGTATCAAAAATACTACAAATATTATTATATCACAGCTATAATTATAGCACACCAAGTCCCTGTAAACCGTGTGTGTGTGTGTGTGTGAGTGAGTGTGTGAGTGAGTGAGTGAGTGAGTGAGTGAGTGAGTGAGTGAGTGTGTGTGTGTGTGTGTGTGTGTGTGTGTGTGTGTGTGTGTGTGCGTGCGTGCGAGACATAGGCTGTCAGTCTCTGTTCCGGATCAATTGATTCACGGAGATTGGTGGTCTTCTTCTTAATATGTGGCTCCAGTATCGCTAGCAAAGCATCAAACGGAGCCACTGGCAGTCTAAAGTAAACTTTGAATCGGTCTGGATAATCCCGCAGCTCCTTAATAAGAGGAACTCTCCTTCCTCTCTACGCGATCGCAGAAGTGGATGGACCCAATATTTCCTCTTTTTAATTTTTTAAGAGAGAGGACAAAAAAAATCATCCTCACTACACTCTAAAAAAAAAGGCTCGTAATCATAGGGGAACCTTTTTTAGTGCTATATAGCACCAATTTTGGTGCTTCAGTGGTTCTTCAGCGGTTCTTCAGAGGTGCTATATAGCACCTTAGTCAAAGAACCGGTGAAGAACCTCTGAAGAACCACTGAAGCACCAAAATTGGTGCTATATAGCACTAAAAAAGGTTCCCCTATGATTACGAGCCAAGAACCATTTTTGGTGCCATATAGAACCTTTTTTTTTTTAGAGTGTACTTGAAGACGGCATTTTGTGTTGTTTTGCGTTTTTTTTTCGTAACGCATTATTTAAACGCATCGGACTCTCTGTGCGTGACAAATTTTTCGGATCACGAATACGAAAAAACGCATGCGAAAATTTCGGACTCAGTGTGAAAAGGCCTTCAGAGAAAATTATATTTCTGTAGGGAACGATCAGCAGAACATTGCCCAAAGCATCACTGCCTCCGCCGCCACGCCTTCTTCCCATAATGCACCTGGTGCCATGTGTTCCCCAGGTGAGCCACGCACACACACACACACACACCTGGCCATCCCCTGATGTAGAAGAACACGTGATCATCAGACCAGGCCACCTTCTTCCATGAACGCAAAAGCATTTCACCGTTTCATTTGAGAAAAACTTCGTTTATTAGTTAATAACATTTATATTAACTAATAAAATGACAAAAAGCACAAAATAAAATGACAAAAAAATTAAGTAAATTTAACACAACAACCCTCTACAAAGTGAGCAAATCTTCTACTAAATAATATCTATGTCCGATATCCAATCGCGTGCCGGTCAGTCGAAAAACAGGCGCCCCATTGACAAATGATCAGTGTTTGTGTACATTTCTAAGCTTTTTGATTGGGTCTATACAACGTTTAACACCTTAAAGGATTATTTCACTTTTAAATAAACTTTTGCTGATCATTTACTCACCCCCATGTCATCCGAGATGTCCATGTCTTTCTTTCTAAAGTCGTAAGGTTTTTGATGAAAACATTCCAGGGTTTTTCTCCATATAATGGACTTCAATGGGACCCAAACGGTTCAAGGTCCAAATGACAGTTTCAGTGCAGCTTCGAAAGGGCTTTAAACGATACCAGATGATGAATAAGGGTCTTATCTAGACAAACCATCAGTTTCTGTGAGAAACCCAGCAGTAATTATGCTATTACGAACGTGATCATCTCTGAGCTCAGCCATAACTTCCGCTAAGTGAGGTCAAAATACGAGCGTGGTCATAGATGTATACGTAGATGCCTCATTAGCGCCTGCACGGATCAGTAGAATGAGGCATCTATGATCGATATATCTATGACCACGCTCGTATTTTGACCTCACTTAGCGGAAGTTATGGCGGAGCTCAGAGATGATCATGTTCGTCTTAAAAGAGGTAAAATAATATCATAAATACTGCTGGGTTTCTCGCAGAAACTGATGGTTTGTCTAGATAAGACCCTTATTCATCATCTGGTGTCGTTTAAAGCCCTTTGAAGCTGCACTGAAACTGTCATTTGGACCTTGACCCGTTTGGGGCCCATTGAAGTCCATTATATGGAGAAAAACCCTGGAATGTTTTCATCCAAAACCTTCATTTCTTTTCGACTTTAGAAAGAAAGACATGGACATCTCGGATGACATGGGGGAGAGTAAATGATCAGCAAAAGTTTATTTAAAAGTGAAATAATCCTTTAATCGGAGAGCAGAGATAGTGGCGATGTTTCAGGGGACACCGGGAATATAGGGAAGAGAGGAGTTGAGAAAAGCAATGTTCATTTCCAGCCAATTTAGTAAAACTTTGTCAACTTTAATAGTCATTTAAACACCTTTACTCAATTATCTGGACTATGAAACTTTGGGAGATTAATTTTGAATGTCTGAGCTAATTTATTTAATTATCTAAAAAAAGAAAAATCGTTTTTTTTCATTGTTTTTCCACATTATCTTAAAATATAACGTTGCGACTTCCGACTCATTTGGCCAGAACGGGTCACATATTTATATATTAGGGCTGTCAAACGATTTATCTGGATATATAATATAGATGTAGATCTCGATATAAGTGTATAGATGTATTTAAATAAAAAACATTTCTTAAATATATACATGCACGTGTGCGTATTTATATACAAATAATAATTATGCACAGTACACACACATATATTATGCAAATACATAAAGATACAAATCTAACGTGGACACATTTTACCCCAAAAATCAAGGCTATTTAGTGTTTGCGTTCAATTTAGTTACATTTTTAGTCATTTTGTTTTGTGTTTTTTTGCCATTTTATTAGTTAGTACAAATAAATAGGCTTTTTATTCCAGTTTTAATTAGTTTTAGTGTTTATGTATTTCCCCCAAAAAAAGGAAAATAAACCCTAGGAGAGTTAAGCATGATTTCCACAATATTAATAACATTAATATCTTTATGCAAAATATTTGTTGTTACTTTTGGGGTAAATGCGACCATCAAACTGAATCCGTCTGCAGGAGGTCCGCCATCAGAACCAGAGCGAAGACTTCCTCTAGACCATCATTATCTCAAAGAACAGAAAACAGAACGGCCTCCTGGGATATTGGAGGAAGCGCTCTGTTATTAGCTTTGATATTCTGAAGACACGCGCGGTCACACATGATTTACGATTCTTCAAAAGATGCCATACCTGGAGATCCGTCTGTGTCTCACGACTTCAGTCAGAGATCCTATCTCCACCTTAAATTATTCCCTGCTATCTGAAACCCCATCCCACACCTGAGAGAGATTTAGAGGAAGACTTACAGAACGCTTATACAGAAAAAGCCCACAAGAAAAAGCAAACAAACACTTTCACGTGACATCAGATGTGACGAAAAACTCCATTATAAAATATTTCTAAGGGCGTTTTCACACCTGAAAGTCGACACCAAGGTCCGAACCGAAGTTCATGTTTTGATACATTTTATACATTGGGTTAGTTTTGGTTTGGTTTCACATTGCAAGAACTGAACATGACACACTTGAGTCCACTCGTCATCATCATGTGGGCGGCATCTGGACACTAGCCACGTTTACATGCGCACTTTTTTGTCATTCCGATTAAAATCATTCCGATTGAAAGATTCGTTGGACTGTTTACATGTGACGTTATCTAATCCGATCTGGTGTTTACATGTGCTGACTTTCAGTAGGAATCATTTTGTGACATGCGCACACAGTTTGTCTGCCGCCTCAGATTCGTTACGTATCGTGGATCAATAGTTCTGTGTTGGTAATTTGTATATTTATTTATTTTTCTGTGGGCGGACATGCAGTAGTTTAACCTAATTTATGTCCTATACAATGGCTATTTCAACAGCTGTGAATGATGAATGCGGAATCAAAAATGAATTCAATTCATTTATTTTGAAAAACACAAAATTAACAATAAAATACACTCAAATTATTAATAAAAACATAGGATATACGGTGAAACATGAATGAAGCATTCAAGACGTGCTCAGCATCATTACTAGTAGTACTAAACATATATATTTCAGATGATTAAGGAAAGATCCTATAATCACAAAGGTATAAATATTAACAAAAGTAATTACTGTGGGTAATGTTACTTAAGGAGTTGTTGAATTTTTTTTTATAGCTAACTTAACTAACGAGAAACAGAGCAGCTTGAATGTTCCCCGTTGAAATGGCAGCTCTCAACGGCCACCAGGACTTGTACAGTTTTATAAAAGCTATTTATTATTTGTCGTAAAGTGTAAGAATCACCTCAGAAAAATAAATGATTCTGTCAGGCGCAGTTGAAGGACAAACTCTGTCAAGATGGTGTAGCCAGGCTATGTCTGTGTCATTATTCAACATTATGTTCATAACATGTTACGAAATAAAAAGTTTAATACCTCAGAAAAATGAACTTTCTTCTCTTGTCAACATTAGCCTGGTGTGAGCGCGGCGCGCGCTCTTCAGTTGAGGAGGCGCGCGCTGTATATCACGTCACAGAAAGACGTACACTCACAGTAATCGGATCAGATCGTTTACATGGTGGAATTTTTCGTTTGATCGGTTCATGAAAAGGTTTATCCCACCCCTCTCAAACCCATTACAATTTCATTCGGTTTGGTCATTTTTATTCCGATTGAGGTGTTTATATGGAGTATTTTTATTCGGATTGGACTTTTAAACCGATTACAGTGCTCCATGTAAACGCACCTACTGATTGGTTTGTAAACGGACATTGACAAGAGTGAATGAACGGACGCATATCACCGCCACTATTGAACTTTGCATTGCTTGACTATTTTCTTTTCGTTACGTTTAAAAGTGGACATTTCATGCTTTATATTCACATATTTCTCATGTTTGTGAGGCAAGTATCTGCTGAGTTTGGGTTTATTTAAGACGCGCTCCAGTTCATGTGTAAAGCATGTGATCGCTCCGGCGATTATGGTCTGCTATAGACTATTTGCTTCTTATTTATTAAACGTTGATTCAAATTAAGATACAATTTATACAAAACCAAATTCACATTAAAGAAAGGCTTTCTAAGCAAAATCATACAAAATTTCTTTCAAAATCATTTCTGACCTTCTGACATATTGCGCATCTTTTCACTTTTCATAATCAATGTAGCCGAGATGAAATTTAAAAATAACATTATAATATTTAAACATAAACAGGAACGTCCTGTAAATGGTCTGAAACTTTTTATCCAGGTGTATTATGTATTGTGTTCCAGTACAAATATTTAAACATATTGTAATTAATTTCTTTAAATTCTTAGGTGAATATGAAGTCTTGTTATGATATGTTTAGATATGAAGTCTTGTTATATAAATATTAGTGCTGGGCAAATTAACATATTAACGCGGGCGATACATTTTTTTCAGTTTAACGCATTAAAAATATTTAACGCAATTAATGCAGTGTTCGTTTTTATATCCATTATATGATCACGCTCTTATTCATGTGTAATATATATATAAAAATAAAATACAAGATTATTTTTCTGACCCTATTTGCAGATATTTTTCATGTTTAAAGCACAAACTCACTTGATTTTGATAATTTTTTCAGAAAACAACAGTTTGCTTCTAATGTCTCTTGATTTACGAAAACAAGAAAAAAACACTTATTTAGAAAATATTTTTCCATCTGACCAATCAGAGCAGAGCAGACCAATCACAACAGACTGGGTCATCTGACCAATCAGAGCGAAGCAGGCTCTCAGAAAGGCGGGGTTTAGAGAGACCGAATCCTTTATTAAGGCGTTTCAGAAAAGAGCTGATGCTGATATTATGAGAAAATTAAACAGTTTTTGACCTTTGAGGCTTGTAAACCTGTTGAGACGCCAAAACAAGGAGCCTTTAAAATATCATAACAGGCACTTTAAAGTGTTATATCTCTACTCTCTTCTGAAAGCCGGACGCGTCCTCTAACCTGCGCCAGTGCAGAAGCATCGGTCACATCGCCCTGGGCGAGAGCAATTACCCACAATCCCCTGCTGTCTGACTGCCAGCATATGCAGAAGGACAGACAAGGCTTGCAGCTCAACTTCTGATGATGAACATTTACGCAACCGTAAAGATTTTACACATCCACTGAGTCTAGCTCTAAATATGCAGCAAAATATGAATAAAAATATGCACCAAATTGCATATTTCGGCTCAGTTTGGGCCTCTGATTTCACGTCAGGACTTAAAGGGTTAATGCATTATTAAAACTAAAATCTGCATCTGTTAAGAGCTAACATCAGCATTGATTTGTAGTACCTAACACTAACGAAGATGAATAAATACTGTACTGTATTGCGCATTATTGTAAAACGCTGCTGCACATTCCTATGGTTGCCATAACAACCAAAAAATAAGACGAGACCATCCAGCGTCTCTGACAGCTACAAGACTTCTGCTCTTTTATGGATGTGTCCTGAATGTAAAATAAGCCCCGGTTACCAGTAAAGCTTTTAGAAGGAGTTGCACATGCAATAAATCTGCATAATTCACCCATGCCACGCCCACTTCCTGACCCGTTCACCATATATGGTGATACAGTGTTCAGCAGTTAACAGATTAAACACAACACATGCTGCGATTATAACAGACGTCACGTCAGAACATATTCATAAACAAAATGATTGACAGATTATGAGCCGAGGTGCAGAGGAAAGTGAGCTAAAATCCACAAACCAAAGCAAATCACGAGTCACGTTTTCTCATTAACACACACAGCTGAAATACTGGGCTTATGTGTCTACTTTCCATTGATCTTCTTCTCTTTTTATCTGCCAAAACTATAAAAACAACACAACTGGCTCTCTTTCAAAGCATAAAAACAGGTGGCATGTCAGATATATACAGCTGTGCAAGGCTTTGGAAACTTTCAAAACAAGCCTTTGTCAAGCCAACATTGACTAAATGTATTAATTAATTCTACTTTCTTGCATTAACATTTGAATTGTGGTTTTGTGTCGCATTCTCCTTTGATATGTATTCATTTAGCCGACACTTTTATCCAAAGCTACTTACTACAAAAGAGGAAAACAACCACGTGATTCATCCTGATATAATTCTGAATGATGCACAATCCTAATCAATTCCCCTTAAAGATTAGGCGATGTGATTGGTCAGATCACCTGTCAATCAAACTTGCGATGAAGAGTGAATTCCCCTTAAAGCGACCTCTTCTGATCCACTTGATGTTTGAACATAAATGTGTGTCTGCAGTGTGTACACAACCATCCTATAATGGTCAACATCCACACACTCCTTTATTTTTTAATCACATAAGTGTCATATGCTTAGGCCCCGCCCACGACTGCTGACAGACTCCGCCCTACTAGCATAGACCCCGCCCATGACTGCTGACAGACTCCGCCCTATTAGCAGACCCCGCCCATGACTGCTGACAGACTCCGCCCTATTAGCAGACCCCGCTCATGACTGCTGACAGACTCCGCCCTATAAGCATAGACCCCGCCCATGACTGCTGACAGACTCCGCCCTGTAAGCATAGACCCCGCCCATGACTGCTGACAGACTCCGCCCTATTAGCAGACCCCGCTCATGACTGCTGACAGACTCCGCCCCATTAGCATAGACCCCACCCATGACTGCTGACAGACTCCGCCCTATTAGCAGACCCCGCTCATGACTGCTGACAGACTCCGCCCCATTAGCATAGACCCCGCTCATGACTGCTGACAGACTCCGCCCTATAAGCATAGACCCCGCCCATGACTGCTGACAGACTCCGCCCTGTAAGCATAGACCCGCCCATGACTGCTGACAGACTCCGCCCTATTAGCAGACCCCGCTCATGACTGCTGACAGACTCCGCCCCATTAGCATAGACCCCGCCCATGACTGCTGACAGACTCCGCCCTATTAGCAGACCCCGCTCATGACTGCTGACAGACTCCGCCCCATTAGCAGACCCCGCTCATGACTGCTGACAGACTCCGCCCTATTAGCAGACCCCGCTCATGACTGCTGACAGACTCCGCCCTGTAAGCATAGACCCCGCCCATGACTGCTGACAGACTCCGCCCTATTAGCATAGACCCCAACCATGACTGCTGACAGACTCCGCCCTATTAGCATAGACCCCGCCCATGACTGCTGACAGACTCCGCCCTATAAGCAGACCCCGCCCATGACTGCTGACAGACTCCGCCCTATAAGCACACCCCGCCCATGACTGCTGACAGACTCCGCCCTATTAGCATAGACCCCGCCCATGACTGCTGACAGACTCCGCCCTATAAGCAGACCCCGCCCATGACTGCTGACAGACTCCGCCCTATAAGCATAGACCCCGCCCATGACTGCTGACAGACTCCGCCCTATAAGCATAGACCCCGCCCATGACTGCTGACAGACTCCGCCCTATAAGCATAGACCCCGCCCATGACTGCTGACAGACTCCGCCCTAAGCAGACCCCGCCCATGGCTGCTGACAGACTCCGCCCTATAAGCATAGACCCCGCCCATGACTGCTGACAGACTCCGCCCTATAAGCATAGACCCCGCCCACAACCATTCAGACACACATGTAGACATTGAAAAATAATTTTTTGGTAAAGTTTTAGCTTGAATTTTAAGCATTTTTTTGTTTTTTCCATCTGTACTGAAGCATTCCTCGCATTCCATTCATTCCTAAGGGGGTCAAAATTGACCCGTGAGGGGAGGATATGTTACTTTTTTAAATTTCAACTACATAAACTCCTCGAATCAAGTGAATTGTGTTTATTAGGAGTTCAAGTACGACAAAAGTCCAAGGGTCGTGGACAGCACAGATGAACACTCAATTTAAAAAAAAAGGATGGATGAGGGGTAAAATGTTCATAATACAAAAGGTGAAAGGTTCTTATAGGAACATTAAATGGTCAGTCCCTCCAGAAAAACGCGATTATGCGATCGCGTGATTTAACGCATAATCAGCCAAAGTCCGCATATTCATGCGGGGGCCGCATTTTTTCAAATACGCCGCACTTTCGCCGCATAAATTGCCTATTTCCGCGTGCAAAATATGCGGGGCTATCATCATTTCATAATCCCCGCATTTTCGTTGCAA
Organism: Gobio gobio; assembly: GCF_949357685.1. Taxonomy (NCBI): domain Eukaryota; kingdom Metazoa; phylum Chordata; class Actinopteri; order Cypriniformes; family Gobionidae; genus Gobio; species Gobio gobio. Next base: position 2,279,685 of record NC_137113.1, on the reverse strand, counting down.
AAAAAGTCATATATATTAGCAGAAAGTTGAAAAATTTTCGTTTACTTCACACAAGAGCCGCCATTTCCGCCTATTTCCATGGGAACGTTTTGAAGTGACGTGATTACCCGACGCGAACGTCATCGAAAAGCTTCAAACCCCGCGGAGAAACCATAGATACCGGTGAAACCATGATGAAGCACAAACTCCCATTGGCCAACAAAAATAACAGCAAAAGAGCAAAGCAGTTTCACGTTGTGTTGACCGATTTCAAAACACAGCATCATGAAGCTTTGAAGCGTTATGAATCAATGAGTCGATTCAGCGGTTTGAAGCGTTATGAATCAATGAGTCGATTCAGCGGTTTGAAGCGTTATGAATCAATGAGTTGATTCAGCGGTTTGAAGCGTTATGAATCAATGAGTTGATTCAGCGGTTTGAAGCGTTATGAATCAATGAGTTGATTCAGCGGTTTGAAGCGTTATGAATCAATGAGTTGATTCAGCGGTTTGAAGCGTTATGAATCAATGAGTTGATTCAGCGGTTTGAAGCGTTATGAATCAATGAGTTGATTCGGCGGTTTGAAGCGTTATGAATCAATGAGTCGATTCAGCGGGTTGGAGCGTTATGAATCAATGAGTTGATTCAGCGGTTTGAAGCGTTATGAATCAATGAGTTGATTCAGCGGTTTGAAGCGTTATGAATCAATGAGTTGATTCAGCGGTTTGAAGCGTTATGAATCAATGAGTTGATTCAGCGGTTTGAAGCGTTATGAATCAATGAGTTGATTCAGCGGTTTGAAGCGTTATGAATCAATGAGTTGATTCGGCGGTTTGAAGCGTTATGAATCAATGAGTCGATTCAGCGGGTTGGATCGCCAAAGTCACGTATTTCAGCAGTTTGACACGCGATCCGAATCATGAATCGACTCGATGATTCATAGCATCATGATGCTGTGTTTTGAAATCAATCATCACTATATAAGTCGTTATTTAGTTTTTTTTGCACACAATAACTATTATCGTCGCTTCATAAAGTTATTGTAGAACCACTGTAGTGAGATGCACTTTGTAACTTTAGTCTTTAGTAGGCTACCTTTTATGGGTCTTGAGAGTGTACATTGTGCCAATGGAGGCCTTTCTGAGCCATCGGAATTCAACTAAAATATCTTAATTTGTGTCCAACAACATAAAGGGAAGTCATTAATGACAGAATTTTCATTTTTAGGTGAACTAACCCTTTAAGAGATTGCACTGTGCATTGGAAGCACTCAAATGTCTGTTTTGTATAGCAACATCTGTAAAACAGGAAGTTATTTATTAATTTTTTCAGAAGTTAGCATATTCCTTTTGTAAAGCTACAGAACTTGATTGACTAAATGTTTTGTAAATTTGAGCCATTATTAAGGTCTTCAATAAAACAAGATGAGAACTTAAATATTCCAGCACTTTCTGTGATGTAGTGCTTTTTTTCTCTTATTTATGCAATTTTATCGCATAAAATTGCATAAATATCCCGCATTTTTCATCGCATTTTTTTAAGAAAACGTGCCGCATAATCAAGGATTTTTGCCCGCAACAATCACAAAAAAAAGCCGCATTTTTCTGGAAGGACTGAATGGTTCTTCCACATGGTTCTTCTATTCACTTGATTCCCTCATCCAAAAAACGCAAAGACATCAGCTTTAGTCACTTAAAACAGTTACAAGCAACAAACTGCCTTTAATCCCATTTATTCACTGCAGTTTTAACGAATCATTCTCAGCACATTCCCCATATTTTTCTGTGAAACGACCATCTGTGCAAGACGCTGCATTATCAGAGTCACGAAATCTGTCTGAAACGAGACTGCAAGATAACGCAGATTCCTCTTGGCATAACTGCTCGTGACGAGACGCTGGCGATTGTCTGGGGAACAGTGCTGTTATTAATAATGATCCCGCGCTGCAGAGCCATTAATCCATCACTGCTTCACTGCACAGATAATGTCTGAGTGACGCTTGCCTTCAGCTAATTGAGCTGGAATCGGTTCTGAAGTTTGCATCGCATTATACAAAAGCAGGTGCTAGCGTGACAGGAGCATCAGTTCTGATGGAGTCGACTTCACAATACTCGAGCGTTTCTAGCATATTCAGGGTCTGTTTACATACAGCGAGAACACAATTCTGCTTATGGTGTATCTGATCGTCACGGACGCAAGAGACAAGAGTTAAAAAAATAACAAAACATTTTAAAAAAACACAAAACATAACGTAACATAACACAACATAACATATAACATAAAACATAACATTAATAAAATATAAAACAATGTAATAAAACATGAAACAACATAAAATAAAATATAAAGCAATGTAACATAAGATGAAACATAAAACATAACATAAAACATCATAAAACAAAATAAAACAACATAAAATGAAACATAACACAACTAAATATAACAAAATAAAATATAAAACAATGTAATAAAACATGAAACAACATAAAATAAAATATAAAGCAATGTAACATATGATGAAACATAAAAAAGCATAAAACAACATAAACACCGTGTCCTAACTACACGCGATGAAAGGCGTCTTTTCCAAATTAATGAGAGTGTTTGTCCTAACTAGCCACGACGGCGACACGCGATGAATCTGTTTTAGAAACGGTTTCTATTTCTGCGACGTCGCAAAACATAAATAATCTCAGACAGTGTTTATGAGCTTTATTTAATGTTAAAAGCGTGTCATGTGACTTAGCTTTGTAACGTAGTCGTACTAACAGCAACAATGGATAATTCACCTCAGATCCTGAAATATTAAACAAATGGAAACAAGAAAGTTCAAATTAATCTCTGGTGCCGCGAGATCCCGCCCACACGCTGTTCTGATTGGCTGTGGTTTTTGATTGATTTGTGGCATCTCGTCGTCGCGTCTGGTGTGGTCAGACAAGTTGCTTGTCGCTTGAATCTTATCGCGTTGTGTGTAGTTAGGACATGCTGTAAAGCATAACATATTTTTGTGGTAAAAAAAACAGCTAAATTATTTAATTCTATGGTAAATTCATGCAAAAAGAATAATGCAAAATACAATTTCATGGCTGGTGAGAACCGGCCGTAACAATCTTCTGCAAATGTATTGAGTCGCGCAACTAACAAACTGAACTAACAAACACACACTTCAGCTGTGAAGAGGTGTAGCATGAGGTGTTAGGAGTGTGAATAAACACACACACACACACACACACACGCATCATTAGTGTGAGAAAACATCTCTAGACTGGCATATGGCACAGTGCATCCGCTCATGATTTAGGAAGAAAAATGAATTAGCCGTCGTGTATCTGTCACTTTTTACTCACAAGTTGACCGATAAACTGCAATGTCACATGGTTTAAATCAAAGTCTAAGCAATCTGACCGCAGCTCTGATCAAATGTCCTCAAACTGAATGCATCAGAAATTTATCTTTAATGCGAATGAAGTGTTTCGCGCGAGTGATTTACATGTCAAGTCAATGCAATTGCGCGATTCACGCCACGTTTAGGGAGTTTGACGCAAGTAACATGAAAAAAATCGGAACTTTGGTGGATATTCGCGCTGCGTTAACCAATCAGGAGCTTGCTCTAGTAGTGACAACAATGAGGACACTATCATATGTGGATACCCAGAGCTGTCGATACATCTTCATACTTTATAGAAACAGAATAAAAAGGATCTTAAAAACGCTCTTTACTCAATTTGAGCTACCGTAATTGCTCAAATAAAAACCGGGGCCTTTATTTACCTGAACTGCAGAAGGTCACAGGCTTTTATTTGAAGCAGGTTATTTGAATCATTGATTTTTTAAAGAAACATTTGCAAAAATATCACCATTTACAACAACAGCCAGAAGGGCGACAAAGCAATTTGGGTCAGAATTACGGTAGCCTAATCGGTAACCACCATTGTGTCAGTTTGAAAAATGTAAAATGTTTATTGCACGCTTAATTTCTATATTGTTTGCACGAGGGAAAAAAAGCTTTCTTCCACTTTAGAAGAGTTGTGCACATTTAAGCAGTTTTTATTTTATTATATCTCTTTACATATTTTTTTTTAATACTTAAAAACTATAATTTCATTATTTTTCTAACCCAACTAATTACTCATCCGCGCTTTGGTTGCGCGCACTTTTCTCAATCGGTTACAGAGCTATTCAATTTTGATGGTGCGTTCACCAATAAATGAAGCAAATAAATCGTGGTATTGTTGGACGCTTGAACATTTTGAGTTAACTCGGTTCATTCCCGCGTGACATTCACTTCACAACAGACGTGAATCTGCGTAATGGGAGGGGCTTCTGCCAGCGGCTCGTCTCATTGCAAAATGGCTGACATGGATTGTTTTAAAATACGGCGAATAAGCTCAATTTGCCGGCTTTAGCTAGCTTGTAGTCTCAATATGTGTATAGCTCAAATTGGGTAAAGAGCGTTTCTATAAAGTATGAAGATGTATCGTACAGCTCCGGGTATCCACATATGATTTTGTCCTTATTGTTGTGACTACTAGAGCAAGATTTCTGATTGGTTAACGCGGCGCCAAAATTTGGATTTTTCAACTCACGCGAATCACGCATCAATTTGTGCCGTGTCATTTGCGCAAATCACGTCATTCACGTGAATCGCGCAGCAGAATGTCTATTCGCGTCTTTGCGTTGACTTAACATGTAAATCACTTGCGCGAAACGATTCATTCACGTCCGGTGTGAAGGCACCATGAGGAGGGGGGGTGATTTTTTTTTATAACTCATTTGTTTACATTATATAAAGCCTTAAAGTTCTGCATAATTAAGGGCGTGGCCACTTTGAGTGACAGGTGGATTGCCGTTTGTCTGCTGTCTGTTAGTCATCACCTCAGCTCCGCCCACGTCCCGCCTCTTTGCCCATTTTCTGTTATCCGGGAGTGACACGCGGACAAGATGGCGACGGCCAGCTCGACCCGACTTTGCGCTTTAAAACTGCTCTTCAGATCCTAGGAGTGACGTCACAGACACTACGGCCATATTTTTTACAGTCTATGGTATTTACCTAAAATCACCGGCCGTCCGACTCCACTGCCCAAACCAGAACTAACACACACACGATCTCCAGCCCTCAGTCCTGCACTGAATGACAGCTCCCAACAAGGCGTCTTTCTCCCACATAAACAAACACACAACACACAATGTCTGTCTTTGTAGCGCTAACTCCTCCAGACAGGAGGACCTCGGGGAGCAGACCAGACTTCAGCTGTCATTCCTCACCTCCTCTCGCTCGAAAAGAGCAGGGGATGTTTCCTCGCTGCGCTAACAATATCATTATCAACATAGCACAGATCAAACGTGTGTCTTACCCTTAAAAACAAAGAGGCCATGGATGTTAAAGGGTCTAACTATGTTCAATTTTTAATGCAATATTGCAGTGTTTATTCTAAATTATTTATGGTGCACATCATTATTGTTTAAATTCATATTTCTGGTAAGCTACATCTCTTCTCTGATGACAAGGGCGGGGCTACTTGTCACTCACATGAGATCCACCAATAGCAAACCACAACCATCCAATCAATTCCCCACACACGCAATCAAGCCCCGCCCCTTACATTTGTTCTTGTTTGCGTTTCACTCAGATATACATGATCACAATATGAAAGAAAAACCAACGCAATTAATGTCAACTTTAATGCCCCCCTGCAGTGAAAATCAAGGTTTTAATGTTGTTTCTTTCTCTATGTGGTGTTTTTAATAAGACAAACCATGAGCAAATTCTGCTGTGAGTGAGTGGAGGCGGGGATCATTTGCATATTCATAGAAACACGGCAAGTGTGTTGAGTTACATTCAAGCTATTTTAAGGCACGACTATTTTTATTTTTCACAAGAAAAAAAATGTTTAAATGTCATTTTGGTGATCAAAGATGAGTTTAATGGATACAATTATTGGGGGGACTTTAAGCTACAGTAGATGAAGCAAAAGTAATCTAAGCTTAAAAAAACGAGAATACACAACTAAATAAACATATTTAGTATTAATCACGATAAATATTCAT
>NC_137113.1:2263658-2268658 GCF_949357685.1 Gobio gobio | reverse complement strand
CATACATGTTGCTCACATATTATGGTAGCCCAGTTTGTGCTGAATACAGTGTAATTACACTTTTGCCATTAATGTGTTTATAAGCAACTGAAAAAAACACAAATGTAAGAGCACGTCAAAACTTCTAAAGGGCCCCAACACAGCTCAGACTCCAAGGGGTTAAATTAACTTAAATGCCTTCCGACCGCACGAGAAACAATTACCGGGGCTTCAGCAACTCCTTCACCACTAACGGAGCGAGCTGGAAAATCAAACTTTAGTGGTTGCTATGGTACTCTGGGTGTTTTTTGGGTGGTTGCCATGCGGTTGCTAAGGTACTCTGGGTGTTTGTCGGGTGGTTGCCATGTGGTTGCTAAGGTACTCTGGGTGTTTGTTGGGTGGTTGCTATGCGGTTGCTATGGTACTCTGGGTGTTTTTTGGGTGGTTGCCATGCGGTTGCTAAGGTACTCTGGGTGTTTGTTGGGTGGTTTCCATGCGGTTGCTAAGGTACTCTGGGTGTTTTTTAGGGTGTTGCCATGCGGTTGCTAGGGTATTCTGGGTGGTTGCCATGCGGTTGCTAAGGTACTCTGGGTGTTTGTTGGGTGGTTGCCATGTGGTTGCTAAGGTACTCTGGGTGTTTGTTGGGTGGTTGCTATGCGGTTGTTAAGGTACTCTGGGTGTTTGTTAGGGTGTTGCCATGCGGTTGCTATGGTACTCTGGATGGTTGCCATGCGGTTGCTAAGGTACTCTGGGTGTTTGTTTGGTGGTTGCCAAGTGGTTGCTATGGTACTCTGGGTGTTTGTTGGGTGGTTGCAATGCGGTTGCTAAGGTACTCTAGGTGTTTGTTGGGTGGTTGCCATGCGGTTGCTAAGGTACTCTGGGTGTTTGTTAGAGTGTTGCCATGCGGTTGCTAAGGTACTCTGGGTTTTTGTTGGGTGGTTGCCATGCGGTTGCTAAGGTATTCTGGATGTTTGTTTGGTGGTTGCCATGTGGTTGCTATGGTACTCTGGGTGTTTGTCGGGTGGTTGCCATGCGGTTGCTAAGGTACTCTGGGTGTTTGTTTGGTGGTTGCCAAGTGGTTGCTATGGTACTCTGGGTGTTTTTTGGGTGGTTGCCATGCGGTTGCTAAGGTACTCAGGGTGTTTGTTGGGTGGTTGCCATGCGGTTGCTAAGGTACTCTGGGTGTTTGTTAGGGTGTTGCCATGCGGTTGCTAAGGTACTCTGGGTGTTTGTTGGCTTTTTTGTTTTTTTGAAAAGTGTGAGGTTTGATTTTTTCCCGCTGGGATCAGCAGTGAGTCGAGTCATGAGTCGACCTCTGACCTCTGGATGTCCTGTTCTTATATTGGGCATTAAAGAGTACGTCTAAATCTCCTCAGTCCGAGATCTCGAGTGACGTCCTGACCAGCAACACGACAGACATTTATAGCTGAAATATTGCTAAATATATGAGTTATTATAGTTTAACTTGTGTCCGCTTTCATTAGAATAAACCTCATGAACTCACACACGAGTGTCTCTGTGAGAGTGTGTGTGAGAGTGTGTCGACCGCGAGCATCTCTCTTCATCCTCTCAGGAGACTCTCTGGCTCTGATGAAGACATTATGCTGACCTTTCACACACACACACACACACACACACACACACACACACACACACACACTCAAGCCTGAGAAATCATCTCACACCCATGAGAGAGAGTGAGATTGAAAGAGGAGCATTGTGGGTCCAGATTCGGCTTTATCTTGTGGCTCTACCGCATGCTAAGTGTGTGTGTGTGTGTGTGTGTGTGTGTGAGAAAGTGTGTGTGTGTGTGTGAGTTAGTGTGTGTGTGTTTATTTCTCTGCAGAGACTCGTGTGTAAATGTGTGAAGGTCTGTAGACGTTCAGTGTCATCAAGCAAAACTACATTAAGAATGAGCCTCACATGTGTGTTTATACTGTACATCACATCTGTCAGAAACACACCTACCTCCTGAACTCATTAACGTGTGTGTGTGTGTGTGTGAGAGTGTGAGAGTGTGAGAGTGAGTGAGTGAGTGAGTGAGTGAGTGAGTGAGTGAGTGAGTGAGTGAGTGAGTGAGTGAGTGAGTGAGTGAGTGAGTGAGTGAGTGAGTGAGTGAGTGAGTGTGTGTGTGTGTGTGTGTGTGTGTGTGTGTGTGTGTGTGTGTGTGTGTGTGTGTGTGTGTGTGTGTGTGTGTGTGTGTGTGTGTGTGTGTGTGTGTGTGTGTGTGTGTGTGTGTGTGTGTGTGTGTGTGTGTGTGTGTGTGTGTGTGTGTGTGTGTGTGTGTGTGTGTGTGTGTGTGTGTGTGTGTGTGTGTGTGTGTGTGTGTGTGTGAGTGTGAGGGTGTGTGTGTGTGTGTGTGTGTGTGTGTGTGTGTGGGTGGGTGTGAGAGAGAGAGTAAGTGTGAGAGTGTGTGAGAGAGTATACATATACACATACACAAACAAAAGTAATCAAATATAAAAAAATATATATAAACATATAATACAAAAATAATAAAGACAAATAATAATAGATGAGTCAAGATGGCGCCGAGGACGGCCGCAACGTCGCAAGCTCTGCTGAAGCATTGTAGTTTTTTGTTTGTTCTGTTTATAGTTTTTGTGTTTTTTGTCTTGGATGTTGTCTGCCTTACTACGTACGACAGACAGACACTTTTGGACATTGGTTCGGCAATCGCACACCGAAAACCGGACTTTAAATTCATCAACGACGACACGCCGTTTACAAACACAGCAGCGGAACCCTTTGTCTGGGTGGCCCGGCCGCGGAGACGCGGCCGGAGAAGGGGCTGTAGAGCTGGCGTACTCGTCAGATTAAGACGCCGCGCAAACCGACCCCCGCTTCCCAGTATTTTACTGGCAAATGTTCAGTCTCTGGACAATAAACTCTGCGAGCTGAGAGCGCGGATCTCTTTCCAACGAGACACGAGGGACTGCTGCATCATCTGCCTTACAGAAACTTGGATGTCCGCTGAGATTCCAGACTCAGCCATCGAAACCACGGGGTTCTCCGTGCATCGGATGGACAGAGAAAAAGATCTCTCCGGGAAAAGCAAAGGCGGGGGTGTGTGTTTTATGATCAACCGATCCTGGTGTGATCAGAGGAACGTACACTCTATCAAGTCTTTCTGCTCTCCTGATCTGGAATTTCTCATGGTTCTGTGCCGACCATTCTGGCTACCGAGAGAATTCACCGCGGTCATCATCACAGCGGTGTATATTCCCCCACAAGCCGACACAGACCGGGCACTAAAGGAACTGTATAGGTCAGTGAGTGAGCAGGAAACCGCGCATCCTGAGGCTGCGTTTATTGTGACCGGGGACTTTAACAAAGCCAACTTCAAGCGCATCGCACCCAAATACCACCAACATGTTAGCATCAACACGCGAGGGAACCGTGTTTTAGACCACTGCTACTCCCCCTTCAAGGAGGGTTACAAGTCCCTCCCTCGCCCACCATTCGGCAAATCAGATCACGCGTCCATTCTACTTTTGCCCGCTTACAGGCAGAGACTGAAACAGGAAGCACCCGCCCTCAGAACCATCCAGTGCTGGTCGGACCAATCGGACTCTATGCTACAGGACTGTTTTGATCACGCGGACTGGGAGATGTTCCGGTCGGCCTCTGATGACGACATCGAGGTCTACGCTGATAGCGTAACGTGTTTCATCAGGAAGTGCGTAGATGACGTTGTTCCGACCAAAACAATTCGGCTGTACCCAAACCAGAAGCCGTGGATAAATGGGGATGTTCGCGCGGCACTCAATGCGCGGACCTTCACTTTTAACTCTGGTAATGCGGAGGAGCATAAACAAGCAAGTTATGCCCTCCGGAAAACAATCAAAGCAGCAAAACGCCAGTACAGGGACAAGATTGAAGGACAGTTCAACACCACCGACTCCAGAAGCATGTGGAGGGGAATTAACACCATCACAGACTATAAAGGGAACACAAACTCCACCGTGAACACCGCTGCCTCTCTCCCGGACGAGCTCAACACCTTTTATGCTCGCTTTGAGGGAAATAACACCGCCCTCGCGGAGAGAGAGCTCGCGGCTGAAGATACAGAGGTTAGTGCACTCTCCGTATCTGAAGCGGATGTAACCCGATCCTTCCGGCGGGTGAACGTCCGTAAAGCTGCGGGTCCAGACGGGATTCCCGGCCGCGTCATCAGAGCGTGCGCGCGCCAACTGGCTGGAGTTTTCACGGACATTTTTAACCTGTCCCTCTCCCTGTCTGTGGTCCCCACATGCTTCAAAACGTCCACCATTGTTCCTGTACCTAAGCAGTCAAAAACACTCTGCTTAAACGACTGGCGTCCTGTTGCTCTGACCCCCATCATCAGCAAATGCTTTGAGAGACTAGTCAGAAACCACATCTGCTCTGTTCTCCCCCCCTCACTGGACCCACTGCAGTTTGCATACCGCAAAAACCGCTCCACTGATGATGCCATTTCATCAACAATTCACACTGCTCTCTCCCACCTGGAAAAGAGGAACACATATGTGAGAATGCTGTTTGTAGACTACAGCTCAGCATTCAACACCATTGTGCCCTCCATACTTGACATTAAACTCCGGGCTCTCGGCTTAAACAGCTTGTTATGCAGCTGGATCCTGGACTTCCTGTCAAACAGACGCCAGGTGGTCAGAATGGGCAGTAACATCTCCTCACCACTGACTCTCAACACTGGAGCCCCTCAGGGCTGTGTTCTCAGCCCACTCCTGTACTCTTTGTACACACATGACTGTGTGGCAACCCACAGCTCCAACACCATCATCAAGTTTGCTGACGATACGACGGTGGTAGGTCTCATCACTGACAATGATGAAACGGCCTACAGAGAGGAGGTGCACACTCTGACACGGTGGTGTCAGGAGCACAACCTCTCCCTCAACGTCAGCAAGACCAAGGAGCTGGTGGTCGACTTCAGGAGGAATGAGAGAGAACACCGCCCCATCACCATCGATGGAGCACCGGTGGAGAGAGTCAGCAGCTTCAAGTTCCTCGGTGTCCAC